>NC_047125.1:21909742-22227867 GCF_902500255.1 Thalassophryne amazonica | reverse complement strand
GCCCATTACATTCTTCAGTGACCTTGTTTAAAACTTAGGGAAGGAAAATGTCAAAAACTACAATGTGCATGACTATTTTCATGAAATGCCACAACTTACCAGTGACTGCAATGATGCTTTCTGCACTACTTCGTCTGTTCTCAAATACAGCTAAGAGAGTGAATGAGTATGCAGTTCCAGGACTGAGAGATGAAATGATGAGATTTACTGGTCCAACTCCCTCTGGTGCACTGACGTTTTTCTCTGTACCATCGTACTGGACAATGTAGCTGAAAGTGTTGTTGCTGTGAAGCCACTGCAGAGTGACGCTCGTCTCATTTTGTCCTGTTGATCTGAAGCCTTCTGCATTCAAAGGAGCTGAGATGGAAACAAAGCAGGACTTGACTATACAACATTGTAGGGAAAATAATGTTATTCTAAGTCCTGTTGTTTTCAGCTTTTCATTAGCTTTTCCAATGTGACAGGCCTGGTTTAATTATTGATATCTAGGAGAAAGAAGATATTCATGAAATAATGCTCATGGAGTAAAAACATGAGATGGCTTAGTTGTAAAATGAATGAATGAAATTATTCCATGCACACAGAATCACCCACACCATCATAAAACATTCCAGTAGTATACCACAGGGCATGCTTCTTGGACCACATACAGTGTTGTCAAAATTTAAGTCAGGTTTTATCATTTTTAAGGAGATGATACAGTTGTCATTTACTATATGCATAATGCATTACTGTCTTTGTGAGAAGGTGCCCATTACATTCTTCAGTGACCTTGTTTAAAACTTAGGGAAGGAAAATGTCAAAAACTACAATGTGCATGACTATTTTCATGAAATGTCACAACTTACCAGTGACTGCAATGATGCTTACTCCTCTACTTCTTATGTTCTCAAATACAGTGAAGAGAGTGAATAAGTATGCAGTTCCAGGACTGAGAGATGAAACGGTGAGATTTACTGGTCCAATTCCCTCTGGTGCACTGACGATTTTCTCTGTACCATCGTACTGGACAATGTAGCTGACCGTGCTGTTTGTGTTAAGCCACTGCAGAATGATGCTCGCCTCATTTTGTCCTGTTGATCTAAAGCCTTCTGGATTCCCAGGAGCTGTGATGGACGCAGGCAGTATTTTACAATATTGTTGGGAAAATTCCACATTTTTTGGAAATACGCATGTTGTTTTACTGCTTTTCATTGGCTATTTCAATGTGACAGCTCTGGTTTAATTATTGATGCCTGTGAGTCAGATGATATTCATGATATAATGTTCACAGAATAAAACATAACATGGCTGATTTGTAAATTAACGACAGAGATTACAGAAATCATTTCATGCACACAGAACCACCAACACCCACATAAAACATTCTTGTGATGTACCACAGGCCATCCTTCTTGGACCACATATATAACTGTTGTAAAAATGCAAGCCAGATTTTTTTTTGTTTTATGCAGATGATGCAGGTGTCATTTGCTATTTACACAATGTTTCTCTTTCTCTGTAAGATGCCTACTGCATTCTTTAATGATCCTATTTTGAACTTGAAAGAAAATGTCAAAATCTACAATGTGCATGACTGTTTTCATGAAACTCCACGACATACCAGTGACTGCAATGATGCTTTCTCCCCTGCTTCTTATGTTCTCAAATACAGTAAAGAGAGTGAATGAGTATGCAGTTCCAGGAGTGAGAGATGAAACTGTGAGATTTACTGGTCCAACTCCCTCTGGTGCACTGACGATTTTCTCTGTACCATCGTACTGGACAATGTAGCTGACCATGCTGTTGCTGTGAAGCCACTGCAGAGTGACGCTCGTCTCATTTTGTCCTGTTGATCTGAATTCTTCTGCATTCACAGGAGCTGAGATGGAAACAAAGCAGGACTTTATTATACAACATTGTAGGGAAAATAATGTTATTCTAAGTCCTGTTGTTTTCAGCTTTTCATAAGCTTTTCCAATGTGACAGGCCTGGTTTAATTATTGATATCTAGGAGTAAGAAGATATTCATGAAATAAAGCTCATGGAGTAAAAAAAAATCACCCACACCATCATAAAACATTCCAGTGGTATACTACAGGGCATGCTTCTTGGACCACATACAGTAAGTGTTGTTGAAATTTAAGTCAGGTTTTATCATTTTTAAGCAGATGATACAATTGTCATTTACAATATGCATAATGCATTACTGTCTTTGTGAGAAGGTGCCCATTACATTCTTCAGTGACCTTGTTTAAAACTTAGGGAAGGAAAATGTCAAAAACTACAATGTGCATGACTATTTTCATGAAATGTCACAACTTACCAGTGACTGCAATGATGCTTACTCCTCTACTTCTTATGTTCTCAAATACAGTGAAGAGAGTGAATAAGTATGCAGTTCCAGGACTGAGAGATGAAACGGTGAGATTTACTGGTCCAATTCCCTCTGGTGCACTGACGATTTTCTCTGTACCATCATACTGGACAATGTAGCTGACCGTGCTGTTTGTGTTAAGCCACTGCAGAATGATGCTCGTCTCATTTTGTCCTGTTGATCTAAAGCCTTCTGGATTCCCAGGAGCTGTGATGGATGCAGGCAGTATTTTACAATATTGTTGGGAAAATTCCACATTTTTTGGAAATACGCATGTTGTTTTACTGCTTTTCATTGGCTATTTCAATGTGACAGCTCTGGTTTAATTATTGATGCCTGTGAGTCAGATGATATTCATGATATAATGTTCACGGAATAAAAATATAACATGGCTGATTTGTAAATTAATGACAGATTATAGAAATGATTTCATGCACACAGAACCACCAACACCCACATAAAACATTCTTGTGATGTACCACAGGCCATCCTTCTTGAACCACATATATTAACTGTTGTAAAAATGCAAGTCAGATTTTTTTTTGTTTTATGCAGATGATGCAGGTATCATTTGCTATTTACACAATGTTTCTCTTTCTCTGTAAGAAGATGCCTACTGGATTCTTTAATGATCCTATTTTGAGCTTGAACGAAAATGTTAAAATCTATAATGTGCATGACTGTTTTCATGAAACTCCATGACATACCAGTGACTGTAATGATGCTTTCTCCCCTGCTTCTTATGTTCTCAAATACAGTAAAGAGACTGAATGAGTATGCAGTTCCAGGAGTGAGAGATGAAACTGTGAGATTTACTGGTCCAACTCCCTCTGGTGCACTGACAATTTTCTCTGTACCATCGTACTGGACAATATAGCTGACCGTGCTGTTGCTGTGAAGCCACTGCAGAGTGATGCTCGTCTCATTTTGTCCTGTTGATCTGAAGCCTTCTGCATTCAGAGGAGCTGAGATGGAAACAAAGCAGGACTTTATTATACAACATTGTAGGGAAAATATTGTTATTCTAAGTCCTGTTGTTTTCAACTTTTCATTAGCTTTTCCAATGTGACAGGCCTGGTTTAATTCTTGATATCTCGGAGAAAGAAGATATTCATGAAATAATGTTGCCTAATAATGAGATGCCTGAGTTGTAAAATTAATGAATGAAATTATTCCATGCACACAGAATCACCCACACCATCATAAAACATTCCAGTGGTATACCACAGGGCATGCTTCTTGGATCACATACAGTAAGTGTTGTCAAAATTTAATCAGGTTTTATCATTTTTAAGCAGATGATACAGTTGTCATTTACTATATGCATAATGCATTACTGTCTTTGTAAGAAGGTGCCCATTACATTCTTCAGTGACCTTGTCTGGAGCTTAGGGAAAGGAAAATGTCAAAAACTACAATGTGCATGACTATTTTCATGAAATGCCACAACTTACCAGTGATTGCAATGATGCTTACTCCACTACTACTTATGTTCTCAAATACAGCAAAGAGAGTGAATACGTATGCAGTTCCAGGACTGAGAGATGAAACGGTGAGATTTACTGGTCCAATTCCCTCTGGTGCACTGACGATTTTCTCTGTACCATCGTACTGGACAATGTAGCTGACCATGCTGTTGCTGTGAAGCCACTGCAGAGTGACGCTCGTCTCATTTTGTCCTGTTGATCTGAATTCTTCTGCATTCAGAGGAGCTGAGATGGAAACAAAGCAGGACTTTATTATACAACATTGTAGGGAAAATAATGTTATTCTAAGTCCTGTTGTTTTCAGCTTTTCATAAGCTTTTCCAATGTGACAGGCCTGGTTTAATTATTGATATCTAGGAGAAAGAAGATATTCATGAAATAAAGCTCATGGAGTAAAAAAAATCACCCACACCATCATAAAACATTCCAGTGGTATACTACAGGGCATGCTTCTTGGACCACATACAGTAAGTGTTGTTGAAATTTAAGTCAGGTTTTATCATTTTTAAGCAGATGATACAGTTGTCATTTACTATATGCATAATGCATTACTGTCTTTGTGAGAAGGTGCCCATTACATTCTTCAGTGACCTTGTTTAAAACTTAGGGAAGGAAAATGTCAAAAACTACAATGTGCATGACTATTTTCATGAAATGCCACAACTTACCAGTGACTGCAATGATGCTTTCTGCACTACTTCGTCTGTTCTCAAATACAGCTAAGAGAGTGAATGAGTATGCAGTTCCAGGACTGAGAGATGAAATGATGAGATTTACTGGTCCAACTCCCTCTGGTGCACTGACGTTTTTCTCTGTACCATCGTACTGGACAATGTAGCTGAAAGTGTTGTTGCTGTGAAGCCACTGCAGAGTGACGCTCGTCTCATTTTGTCCTGTTGATCTGAAGCCTTCTGCATTCAGAGGAGCTGAGATGGAAACAAAGCAGGACTTGACTATACAACATTGTAGGGAAAATAATGTTATTCTAAGTCCTGTTGTTTTCAGCTTTTCATTAGCTTTTCCAATGTGACAGGCCTGGTTTAATTATTGATATCTAGGAGAAAGAAGATATTCATGAAATAATGCTCATGGAGTAAAAACATGAGATGGCTTAGTTGTAAAATGAATGAATGAAATTATTCCATGCACACAGAATCACCCACACCATCATAAAACATTCCAGTAGTATACCACAGGGCATGCTTCTTGGACCACATACAGTGTTGTCAAAATTTAAGTCAGGTTTTATCATTTTTAAGGAGATGATACAGTTGTCATTTACTATATGCATAATGCATTACTGTCTTTGTGAGAAGGTGCCCATTACATTCTTCAGTGACCTTGTTTAAAACTTAGGGAAGGAAAATGTCAAAAACTACAATGTGCATGCCTATTTTCATGAAATGCCACAACTTACCAGTGACTGCAATGATGCTTACTCCACTACTTCTTATGTTCTCAAATACAGCAAAGAGAGTGTATAAGTATGCAGTTCCAGGACTGAGAGATGAAACGGTGAGATTTACTGGTCCAATTCCCTCTGGTGCACTGACGATTTTCTCTGTACCATCGTACTGGACAATGTAGCTGACCATGCTGTTGCTGTGAAGCCACTGCAGAGTGACACTCGTCTCATTTTGTCCTGTTGATCTGAATTCTTCTGCATTCAGAGGAGCTGAGATGGAAACAAAGCAGGACTTTATTATACAACATTGTAGGGAAAATAATGTTATTCTAAGTCCTGTTGTTTTCAGCTTTTCATAAGCTTTTCCAATGTGACAGGCCTGGTTTAATTATTGATATCTAGGAGAAAGAAGATATTCATGAAATAAAGCTCATGGAGTAAAAAAAAAAATCACCCACACCATCATAAAACATTCCAGTAGTATACCACAGGGCATGCTTCTTGGACCACATACAGTAAGTGTTGTCAAAATTTAAGTCAGGTTTTATCATTTTTAAGCAGATGATACAATTGTCATTTACAATATGCATAATGCATTACTGTCTTTGTGAGAAGGTGCCCATTACATTCTTCAGTGACCTTGTTTAAAACTTAGGGAAGGAAAATGTCAAAAACTACAATGTGCATGACTATTTTCATGAAATGTCACAACTTACCAGTGACTGCAATGATGCTTACTCCTCTACTTCTTATGTTCTCAAATACAGTGAAGAGAGTGAATAAGTATGCAGTTCCAGGACTGAGAGATGAAACGGTGAGATTTACTGGTCCAATTCCCTCTGGTGCACTGACGATTTTCTCTGTACCATCATACTGGACAATGTAGCTGACCGTGCTGTTTGTGTTAAGCCACTGCAGAATGATGCTCGTCTCATTTTGTCCTGTTGATCTAAAGCCTTCTGGATTCCCAGGAGCTGTGATGGATGCAGGCAGTATTTTACAATATTGTTGGGAAAATTCCACATTTTTTGGAAATATGCATGTTGTTTTACTGCTTTTCATTGGCTATTTCAATGTGACAGCTCTGGTTTAATTATTGATGCCTGTGAGTCAGATGATATTCATGATATAATGTTCACGGAATAAAAATATAACATGGCTGATTTGTAAATTAATGACAGATTATAGAAATGATTTCATGCACACAGAACCACCAACACCCACATAAAACATTCTTGTGATGTACCACAGGCCATCCTTCTTGAACCACATATATTAACTGTTGTAAAAATGCAAGTCAGATTTTTTTTTGTTTTATGCAGATGATGCAGGTATCATTTGCTATTTACACAATGTTTCTCTTTCTCTGTAAGAAGACGCCTACTGGATTCTTTAATGATCCTATTTTGAGCTTGAACGAAAATGTTAAAATCTATAATGTGCATGACTGTTTTCATGAAACTCCACGACATACCAGTGACTGTAATGATGCTTTCTCCCCTGCTTCTTATGTTCTCAAATACAGTAAAGAGAGTGAATGAGTATGCAGTTCCAGGAGTGAGAGATGAAACTGTGAGATTTACTGGTCCAACTCCCTCTGGTGCACTGACAATTTTCTCTGTACCATCGTACTGGACAATATAGCTGACCGTGCTGTTGCTGTGAAGCCACTGCAGAGTGATGCTCGTCTCATTTTGTCCTGTTGATCTGAAGCCTTCTGCATTCAGAGGAGCTGAGATGGAAACAAAGCAGGACTTTATTATACAACATTGTAGGGAAAATATTGTTATTCTAAGTCCTGTTGTTTTCAACTTTTCATTAGCTTTTCCAATGTGACAGGCCTGGTTTAATTCTTGATATCTCAGAGAAAGAAGATATTCATGAAATAATGTTGCCTAATAATGAGATGCCTGAGTTGTAAAATTAATGAATGAAATTATTCCATGCACACAGAATCACCCACACCATCATAAAACATTCCAGTGGTATACCACAGGGCATGCTTCTTGGATCACATACAGTAAGTGTTGTCAAAATTTAATCAGGTTTTATCATTTTTAAGCAGATGATACAGTTGTCATTTACTATATGCATAATGCATTACTGTCTTTGTAAGAAGGTGCCCATTACATTCTTCAGTGACCTTGTTTAAAACTTAGGGAAGGAAAATGTCAAAAACTACAATGTGCATGACTATTTTCATGAAATGTCACAACTTACCAGTGACTGCAATGATGCTTACTCCTCTACTTCTTATGTTCTCAAATACAGTGAAGAGAGTGAATAAGTATGCAGTTCCAGGACTGAGAGATGAAACGGTGAGATTTACTGGTCCAATTCCCTCTGGTGCACTGACGATTTTCTCTGTACCATCGTACTGGACAATGTAGCTGACCGTGCTGTTTGTGTTAAGCCACTGCAGAATGATGCTCGCCTCATTTTGTCCTGTTGATCTAAAGCCTTCTGGATTCCCAGGAGCTGTGATGGACGCAGGCAGTATTTTACAATATTGTTGGGAAAATTCCACATTTTTTGGAAATACGCATGTTGTTTTACTGCTTTTCATTGGCTATTTCAATGTGACAGCTCTGGTTTAATTATTGATGCCTGTGAGTCAGATGATATTCATGATATAATGTTCACAGAATAAAACATAACATGGCTGATTTGTAAATTAACGACAGAGATTACAGAAATCATTTCATGCACACAGAACCACCAACACCCACATAAAACATTCTTGTGATGTACCACAGGCCATCCTTCTTGGACCACATATATTAACTGTTGTAAAAATGCAAGCCAGATTTTTTTTTGTTTTATGCAGATGATGCAGGTGTCATTTGCTATTTACACAATGTTTCTCTTTCTCTGTAAGAAGATGCCTACTGCATTCTTTAATGATCCTATTTTGAACTTGAAAGAAAATGTCAAAATCTACAATGTGCATGACTGTTTTCATGAAACTCCACGACATACCAGTGACTGCAATGATGCTTTCTCCCCTGCTTCTTATGTTCTCAAATACAATAAAGAGAGTGAATGAGTATGCAGTTCCAGGAGTGAGAGATGAAACTGTGAGATTTACTGGTCCAACTCCCTCTGGTGCACTGACGATTTTCTCTGTACCATCGTACTGGACAATGTAGCTGACCATGCTGTTGCTGTGAAGCCACTGCAGAGTGACGCTCGTCTCATTTTGTCCTGTTGATCTGAATTCTTCTGCATTCACAGGAGCTGAGATGGAAACAAAGCAGGACTTTATTATACAACATTGTAGGGAAAATAATGTTATTCTAAGTCCTGTTGTTTTCAGCTTTTCATAAGCTTTTCCAATGTGACAGGCCTGGTTTAATTATTGATATCTAGGAGTAAGAAGATATTCATGAAATAAAGCTCATGGAGTAAAAAAAAATCACCCACACCATCATAAAACATTCCAGTGGTATACTACAGGGCATGCTTCTTGGACCACATACAGTAAGTGTTGTTGAAATTTAAGTCAGGTTTTATCATTTTTAAGCAGATGATACAGTTGTCATTTACTATATGCATAATGCATTACTGTCTTTGTGAGAAGGTGCCCATTACATTCTTCAGTGACCTTGTTTAAAACTTAGGGAAGGAAAATGTCAAAAACTACAATGTGCATGACTATTTTCATGAAATTCCAGAACTTACCAGTGACTGCAATGATGCTTTCTCCACTACTTCGTCTGTTCTTAAATACAGCTAAGAGAGTGAATGAGTATGCAGTTCCAGGACTGAGAGATGAAACGGTGAGATTTACTGGTCCAACTCCCTCTGGTGCACTGACGTTTTTCTCTGTACCATCGTACTGGACAGTGTAGCTGTCCATGCTGTTGCTGTGAAGCCACTGCAGAGTGACGCTCGTCTCAGTTTGTCCTGTTGATCTGAAACCTTCTGCATTCAGAGGAGCTGAGATGGAAACAAAGCAGGACTTGATTATACAACATTGTAGGGAAAATAATGTTATTCTAAGTCCTGTTGTTTTCAGCTTTTCATTAGCTTTTCCAATGTGACAGGCCTGGTTTAATTATTGATATCTAGGAGAAAGAAGATATTCATGAAATAATGCTCATGGAGTAAAAACATGAGATGGCTTAGTTGTAAAATGAATGAATGAAATTATTCCATGCACACAGAATCACCCACACCATCATAAAACATTCCAGTAGTATACCACAGGGCATGCTTCTTGGACCACATACAGTAAGTGTTGTCAAAATTTAAGTCAGGTTTTATCATTTTTAAGGAGATGATACAGTTGTCATTTACTATATGCATAATGCATTACTGCCTTTGTGAGAAGGTGCCCATTACATTCTTCAGTGACCTTGTTTAAAACTTAGGGAAGGAAAATGTCAAAAACTACAATGTGCATGCCTATTTTCATGAAATGCCACAACTTACCAGTGACTGCAATGATGCTTACTCCACTACTTCTTATGTTCTCAAATACAGCAAAGAGAGTGTATAAGTATGCAGTTCCAGGACTGAGAGATGAAACGGTGAGATTTACTGGTCCAATTCCCTCTGGTGCACTGACGATTTTCTCTGTACCATCGTACTGGACAATGTAGCTGACCATGCTGTTGCTGTGAAGCCACTGCAGAGTGACACTCGTCTCATTTTGTCCTGTTGATCTGAATTCTTCTGCATTCAGAGGAGCTGAGATGGAAACAAAGCAGGACTTTATTATACAACATTGTAGGGAAAATAATGTTATTCTAAGTCCTGTTGTTTTCAGCTTTTCATAAGCTTTTCCAATGTGACAGGCCTGGTTTAATTATTGATATCTAGGAGAAAGAAGATATTCATGAAATAAAGCTCATGGAGTAAAAAAAAAAAATCACCCACACCATCATAAAACATTCCAGTAGTATACCACAGGCCATCCTTCTTGAACCACATATATTAACTGTTGTAAAAATGCAAGTCAGATTTTTTTTGTTTTATGCAGATGATGCAGGTGTCATTTGCTATTTACACAATGTTTCTCTTTCTCTGTAAGAAGATGCCTACTGCAATCTTTAATGATCCTATTTTGAACTTGAAAGAAAATGTCAAAATCTACAATGTGCATGACTGTTTTCATGAAACTCCACGACGTACCAGTGACTGCAATGATGCTTTCTCCCCTGCTTCTTATGTTCTCAAATACAGTAAAGAGAGTGAATGAGTATGCAGTTCCAGGAGTGAGAGATGAAACTGTGAGATTTACTGGTCCAACTCCCTCTGGTGCACTGACGATTTTCTCTGTACCATCGTACTGGACAATGTAGCTGACCATGCTGTTGCTGTGAAGCCACTGCAGAGTGACGCTCGTCTCATTTTGTCCTGTTGATCTGAATTCTTCTGCATTCACAGGAGCTGAGATGGAAACAAAGCAGGACTTTATTATACAACATTGTAGGGAAAATAATGTTATTCTAAGTCCTGTTGTTTTCAGCTTTTCATAAGCTTTTCCAATGTGACAGGCCTGGTTTAATTATTGATATCTAGGAGAAAGAAGATATTCATGAAATAATGCTCATGGAGTAAAAACATGAGACGGCTTATTTGTAAAATGAATGAATGAAATTATTCCATGCACACAGAATCACCCACACCATCATAAAACATTCCAGTGGTATACCACAGGGCATGCTTCTTGGACCACATACAGTAAGTGTTGTCAAAATTTAATCAGGTTTTATCATTTTTAAGCAGATGATACAGTTGTCATTTACTATATGCATAATGCATTACTGTCTTTGTGAGAAGGTGCCCATTACATTATTCAGTGACCTTGTTTAGAACTTAGGGAAGGAAAATGTCAAAAACTACAATGTGCATGCCTATTTTCATGAAATGCCACAACTTACCAGTGACTGCGATGATGCTTACTCCACTACTTCTTATGTTCTCAAATACAGCGAAGAGAGTGAATGAGTATGCAGTTCCAGGACTAAGAGATGAAACTGTGAGATTTACTGGTCCAATTCCCTCTGGTGCACTGACGATTTTCTCTGTACCATCGTACTGGACAATGTAGCTGACCATGCTGTTGCTGTGAAGCCACTGCAGAGTGACGCTCGTCTCATTTTGTCCTGTTGATCTGAATTCTTCTGCATTCACAGGAGCTGAGATGGAAACAAAGCAGGACTTTATTATACAACATTGTAGGGAAAATAATGTTATTCTAAGTCCTGTTGTTTTCAGCTTTTCATAAGCTTTTCCAATGTGACAGGCCTGGTTTAATTATTGATATCTAGGAGAAAGAAGATATTCATGAAATAAAGCTCATGGAGTAAAAAAAATCACCCACACCATCATAAAACATTCCAGTAGTATACTACAGGGCATGCTTCTTGGACCACATACAGTAAGTGTTGTTGAAATTTAAGTCAGGTTTTATCATTTTTAAGCAGATGATACAGTTGTCATTTACTATATGCATAATGCATTACTGTCTTTGTGAGAAGGTGCCCATTACATTCTTCAGTGACCTTGTTTAAAACTTAGGGAAGGAAAATGTCAAAAACTACAATGTGCATGACTATTTTCATGAAATGCCACAACTTACCAGTGACTGCAATGATGCTTTCTGCACTACTTCGTCTGTTCTCAAATACAGCTAAGAGAGTGAATGAGTATGCAGTTCCAGGACTGAGAGATGAAATGATGAGATTTACTGGTCCAACTCCCTCTGGTGCACTGACGTTTTTCTCTGTACCATCGTACTGGACAATGTAGCTGAAAGTGTTGTTGCTGTGAAGCCACTGCAGAGTGACGCTCGTCTCATTTTGTCCTGTTGATCTGAAGCCTTCTGCATTCAAAGGAGCTGAGATGGAAACAAAGCAGGACTTGACTATACAACATTGTAGGGAAAATAATGTTATTCTAAGTCCTGTTGTTTTCAGCTTTTCATTAGCTTTTCCAATGTGACAGGCCTGGTTTAATTATTGATATCTAGGAGAAAGAAGATATTCATGAAATAATGCTCATG
This sequence comes from Thalassophryne amazonica, assembly GCF_902500255.1. Classification (NCBI taxonomy): domain Eukaryota; kingdom Metazoa; phylum Chordata; class Actinopteri; order Batrachoidiformes; family Batrachoididae; genus Thalassophryne; species Thalassophryne amazonica. The sequence continues at coordinate 22,215,607 of NC_047125.1, read as the reverse complement.
GAGTAAAAACATGAGATGGCTTAGTTGTAAAATGAATGAATGAAATTATTCCATGCACACAGAATCACCCACACCATCATAAAACATTCCAGTAGTATACCACAGGGCATGCTTCTTGGACCACATACAGTGTTGTCAAAATTTAAGTCAGGTTTTATCATTTTTAAGGAGATGATACAGTTGTCATTTACTATATGCATAATGCATTACTGTCTTTGTGAGAAGGTGCCCATTACATTCTTCAGTGACCTTGTTTAAAACTTAGGGAAGGAAAATGTCAAAAACTACAATGTGCATGACTATTTTCATGAAATGTCACAACTTACCAGTGACTGCAATGATGCTTACTCCTCTACTTCTTATGTTCTCAAATACAGTGAAGAGAGTGAATAAGTATGCAGTTCCAGGACTGAGAGATGAAACGGTGAGATTTACTGGTCCAATTCCCTCTGGTGCACTGACGATTTTCTCTGTACCATCGTACTGGACAATGTAGCTGACCGTGCTGTTTGTGTTAAGCCACTGCAGAATGATGCTCGCCTCATTTTGTCCTGTTGATCTAAAGCCTTCTGGATTCCCAGGAGCTGTGATGGACGCAGGCAGTATTTTACAATATTGTTGGGAAAATTCCACATTTTTTGGAAATACGCATGTTGTTTTACTGCTTTTCATTGGCTATTTCAATGTGACAGCTCTGGTTTAATTATTGATGCCTGTGAGTCAGATGATATTCATGATATAATGTTCACAGAATAAAACATAACATGGCTGATTTGTAAATTAACGACAGAGATTACAGAAATCATTTCATGCACACAGAACCACCAACACCCACATAAAACATTCTTGTGATGTACCACAGGCCATCCTTCTTGGACCACATATATTAACTGTTGTAAAAATGCAAGCCAGATTTTTTTTTGTTTTATGCAGATGATGCAGGTGTCATTTGCTATTTACACAATGTTTCTCTTTCTCTGTAAGAAGATGCCTACTGCATTCTTTAATGATCCTATTTTGAACTTGAAAGAAAATGTCAAAAACTACAATGTGCATGACTGTTTTCATGAAACTCCACGACATACCAGTGACTGCAATGATGCTTTCTCCCCTGCTTCTTATGTTCTCAAATACAGTAAAGAGAGTGAATGAGTATGCAGTTCCAGGAGTGAGAGATGAAACTGTGAGATTTACTGGTCCAACTCCCTCTGGTGCACTGACGATTTTCTCTGTACCATCGTACTGGACAATGTAGCTGACCATGCTGTTGCTGTGAAGCCACTGCAGAGTGACGCTCGTCTCATTTTGTCCTGTTGATCTGAATTCTTCTGCATTCACAGGAGCTGAGATGGAAACAAAGCAGGACTTTATTATACAACATTGTAGGGAAAATAATGTTATTCTAAGTCCTGTTGTTTTCAGCTTTTCATAAGCTTTTCCAATGTGACAGGCCTGGTTTAATTATTGATATCTAGGAGTAAGAAGATATTCATGAAATAAAGCTCATGGAGTAAAAAAAAATCACCCACACCATCATAAAACATTCCAGTGGTATACTACAGGGCATGCTTCTTGGACCACATACAGTAAGTGTTGTTGAAATTTAAGTCAGGTTTTATCATTTTTAAGCAGATGATACAGTTGTCATTTACTATATGCATAATGCATTACTGTCTTTGTGAGAAGGTGCCCATTACATTCTTCAGTGACCTTGTTTAAAACTTAGGGAAGGAAAATGTCAAAAACTACAATGTGCATGACTATTTTCATGAAATTCCAGAACTTACCAGTGACTGCAATGATGCTTTCTCCACTACTTCGTCTGTTCTTAAATACAGCTAAGAGAGTGAATGAGTATGCAGTTCCAGGACTGAGAGATGAAACGGTGAGATTTACTGGTCCAACTCCCTCTGGTGCACTGACGATTTTCTCTGTACCATCGTACTGGACAATGTAGCTGTCCGTGCTGTTGCTGTGAAGCCACTGCAGAGTGACGCTCGTCTCATTTTGTCCTGTTGATCTGAATTCTTCTGCATTCACAGGAGCTGAGATGGAAACAAAGCAGGACTTGATTATACAACATTGTAGGGAAAATAATGTTATTCTAAGTCCTGTTGTTTTCAGCTTTTCATAAGCTTTTCCAATGTGACAGGCCTGGTTTAATTATTGATATCTAGGAGAAAGAAGATATTCATGAAATAATGCTCATGGAGTAAAAACATGAGACGGCTTATTTGTAAAATGAATGAATGAAATTATTCCATGCACACAGAATCACCCACACCATCATAAAACATTCCAGTGGTATACCACAGGGCATGCTTCTTGGACCACATACAGTAAGTGTTGTCAAAATTTAATCAGGTTTTATCATTTTTAAGCAGATGATACAGTTGTCATTTACTATATGCATAATGCATTACTGTCTTTGTGAGAAGGTGCCCATTACATTATTCAGTGACCTTGTTTAGAACTTAGGGAAGGAAAATGTCAAAAACTACAATGTGCATGCCTATTTTCATGAAATGCCACAACTTACCAGTGACTGCGATGATGCTTACTCCACTACTTCTTATGTTCTCAAATACAGCGAAGAGAGTGAATGAGTATGCAGTTCCAGGACTAAGAGATGAAACTGTGAGATTTACTGGTCCAATTCCCTCTGGTGCACTGACGATTTTCTCTGTACCATCGTACTGGACAATATAGCTGACTGTGCTGTTTGTGTTAAGCCACTGCAGCATGATGCTCGTCTCATTTTGTCCAATTGATCTGAAGCCTTCAGCTTTTGGTGGAACTGTGAAAACAAGAAAAATATATCAGCATAGCATTGTTTCAGTAAGTATATTTGTTTATGTAATCAACATCCATTACATTTAATATGTGATTGCTTCCATCATAAATACTAATTTTCTGAGCTTCTTTTAAGGTTTTTACCTCTTCACGATGATGTGATATGTGCATGTTTTGTCAACAATCTAACTCAAAAATTTATGGACTGATTTTAATGAGGTTTGATGGGGAGGTGTGACACAAATTGTAGGTCGAATTTTGAGGTTGAATAGGAAGTGAATCTGGATGCATTCTTTTAACTACTCTGCATTGCCTCACATTTTATTTTTAATTTTGTCAAACGGCATTTTACTGATACATCAGACTGTTTGGTGTTGAAAGTGCTCTTGTTGGGTTTGTTGTTTGTCCATGTGATGACAACATTGTTCAAAATTGATTTTCATTTTTAAAAAATGTGTAAGGGTTTTTCATTTATTAAGCAAGAGGTTGAAAATGTTTTGATTTGACTCTGGATTACGTTTCTGAATCAGTCCGTAATTATGTCATATTATACCACCCACTGGTGCTGTTACCATCTTGTTTGTAGTTTGGTTAAACAGCACAGTTAAGGATGGGCAAACAGTTCGAGGGACAGTATTCCTCATCACAAACCCAGCAGAAATTAGATTTTATTTTGATGTGGCTGTCGGGATGTTTTTCTTTTCAAGCAAGTAACAGCACTGTTATTTTTAAGTATTTACATGAGGGATTCCTAAAGCTACTATGGGTATTACAGGTAAACAGGTATTACTTGTGATGTAACAGATGAATGGAAAACTCAGCGAGCAGTTATCATCTGACCACCGTCCCGAGTCGGCGAATGATGATGTGACACACGTCTCTTCAACTGTTGCATGGTCTGGTTGGCCCTTATTCCAGTAGCAGAACAGAGAGGTGCTCCCATCAGACCACAGATTTTGTCGGTAAAGGCCAATCCACACAAAGTTATCACCAGATATGTTCGCGATAAGGTCATTTTCTGTTTGGTTTCTTACACTAAGCAGAAAAGAAATACAACACTCAGTCAAAGTTGCACAAAGAGATTTTAAACAAACAATACAAAAAATGAGAATCACATTTCACTTTGTACTATGGATGGTGCAATACTACTTTTTATTGTCCGATAGGATTCCGGTGCTAGAACCTTCACCATCTGCCTATCGTGATGCAAATCTGACAGTTTCCCCTGAGTTCAAACAACTAATCTGTTAAGGAATGCATTTTTCTGGATATACGTTGCTAACGCAGTCATGTAAAAAAACATCAACTCAAACAAATCATACTGCCCGAAAGGACAGTGCGTACAACATTACTCAAATGTCTCACAGAAGACTGATTGGATTGGGTTTATTAATTCATTTATTTTTACTTCCGATATCCTTCCTGATAATTTTGGGCAATATAGAACTGATACAATCCAAAATAGGAGCTCAACACAGCCCTAATTTGCACCATTATTAAACTTTACATGTTTACACTTTAAATGCAATTTTGGTATTTCATAAATAAACTACAATTCCCATTTTAATCAACCAAAGGAGGTATACATGTACAATGAAAGGCACAGCAGAGGCACTGCTCACCATGTGCATGCAAATAATTCTGCTCTAAGATTACAACAGCCATTTCAAGATATAGAAGCAATGGTAATAGCATGACCAATAAACCAGACATTGTTCATTTGTCACTTGAGCTCTCATGGTTGCAGATATGCAGGATATCATTTTTAATGACAGCAACATAATTTCATGATGCTTTGGTGACACCATTATGACATGACTTTTGCCACATAATGACAAATGACAAGCTGATCGTATAAGATTTGGTTTGCCTCTTAAGTGCTATCAGCTGTGGATACTGTGGAAAATGTGTTTTTCTAACACTTTTTTGAACACTTTGACCTATGTTCAAACTGCTGGAGACATTCACACAAGGAATACTGACACCACGTTTCATGAAAATTTGCGACTGGTATATTTACCTTGTGCCCCAGTCATGAAGCAGGGTAAATATACCAGTATTTTTATTTTAATACTTTGATACCATGGTGTCAAATATCACCTCCTGGATCTTTAAAACAATTTATTAAAACAACAGATAAAGCAGATGAAGAGAAAACAGGTCAAATTCAGTTTGCTGTTTTAGTAGGGAGGGGTGTTATTTCAAAAAATTTGGAAATCTATAAATGTTTGCATGGAATATGGAAATATACACGGAATAAACCATAGCAGGATAAATTTTGGGTCATTTGGTTCCAAAAACCCATATGGATGGAGCCAGTGAAGATATCGGGTTCAAAAATCTACAAAAATATCAATGAAAATGTCATATCTTGAGATCTCTGCACCTAGAGACTTGAAATGTGGCTCCAAATGTTGCTTGACCCCAAGTTTATATTCAACTTCTATAGTAACAATAAGCCTATCTGGTGTTTTTTAAGAATAATTGACCAAAAAAACTAATTTTTTATTCTGTGTATATTTCCATATTCCATGCAAACATATTCCATATTCCATGCAAACATTTATAGATTTCCAAATTTTTTGAAATAACACCCCTCCCTAGTTTTAGAGGCCCATTTTTACAGCCCCCCCCCCCCCCCCTCCCGTATTTGCATTAGACACCACAGTACCTTGCCAGGTCTGTGAAATGTTCCCTGCAATAAAGTTGTGCATCAGCCCAGTTCTTTAATATTTCAACCAGCACAAAAGACACATTTCCATTTACTGTACCTGCAAATAAACAGATTAAGAAACATTAAAGAAATGGCTGTGTGGATTGATTTGATCATTGATCTATTATGACTCACTGATGTAACTCACCATTGTAGCACACAAAAAAGTGTTGACTGCTGCAATCTGTGTCATCCCAAGTGCCAAAGTAAACACTCCAACTTAGCAGTATAACACAATGTTGTTGTCCACCGAGATTGTTGGGCTGAGCGGTATACCAGTTTCTGAATTCCATCTCTCCTGGACCGTAGAAGCTGCTGTCGTTCAGGGACCATTTCCAACTGTTGTACAAGTCAACATAGAGACCTATCCAAGCCTTGCCTTTTTAAAAAAGCAAACAAACAAAAAAAACCTCCATAAAATACTACATACAATCACTAAGTACATTGAGTATGACAGGTACATCCGTGTTAAGTGATGCCTGCCAGCTTTGGCAAACTGATCTGTGTTTGTGAATTTACCTGTATAATTTGAAGCAGTCATGTTAACTGCAGTGACATCAGCTGAATTTTCAATGGTGGCTAGGTCAGTATAAACATGTCTGCAAAAGCTTTGAGCTTCGGTCCAGTTTCGTGGTTCGCTCACCAAGAAGTACTGACGAGACTGTGCAGAGCCAACTCTGACCAGGGTTCCTAAAACAAGCATTTACAGTGTATACGTCTGGACAATAATTGTATGAGGTTTGCAACTTGACAACTGATTGATTCCCTTAATTAAAGAGAGAAACTACACATCACATTACAAATGTTTGGACATTTCAGATTTAGGTTTTCTGTTGAGTCCCATCAAACACCACATTTCCATAATTTAACAATGCCTAAACTACTGCCAAAAACTTGCACAACACCTCAAGTTATTTACAATTTTGGCAAACAAGGAAGTGGACTGTGTTCTTCGAGGTACTACTTTATGGTAACCACTGTGGTGTCATCCAGTTTCTTCCTCACTGACGAGATCATTTTAGTCTCAGTTCCATGACTTTTTAAGACACTAAGACAAATAAAAATAGTCACTTTTTAAATTATTCCACTGAAGCGGTGTGATTAAATATGTTTCCACGATCATTTTTCCCAGTCACAAACAAACATTGATTAATCTCAACCAGAGGTCCGTTCCATAAAATAGGTAATCCTGTTTTATGGAACAAACCTCTGGTGAACCAAAGGCCTGCGCTGGATAGTGTCGTATCACAAGTCCAGTTAAAAAAAAGAAGAAAATAAGAAACCAGAGCACTGCACTCAGAGTGCAAACCTCTGCTGACACTAGTTTCCAAATCCACAAAATTTTATCTTGGAAAAAATTTTTGAGGTCAAAGTCCTGTTAGAAGTGGCTTTTCATAAGCTAAATTAGATCTAATCAAAAGTCTGGGGTATGTATTTGGTTCATGCACTTGAATCAAAGTTTTTTGTGGTGTTGTCAGGGTTTTTTTTTTTCAACTTTTTCGGTTTCTGAATTATTTTTCAGCTAATTTTCACAGAATGCTATGCACAATTTGTCATTGCTTTTTGACATTCGGTTTCCAACTGATAACTGGAAGACAAACAGACATAAAATTGGAACCTCCATCCAATGTTGATGGTGTCAGTAAATCCATGACAGAAAAATGAGCGCGACTGAGGCCGTTTTGATTGAAATATAATGCAAAATGCACACCAAATGGGCTTTTAGATATTAAATTCAAATGTCCACAAACTCCACAATCCGAACCAAACTGTCAGGTGATAGTGCCAGTCTGCAGTTCACTTCAAATATGGGAGTGATTGGGGCACATTTGATTAACCCTCTGGAGTCCAGGGTATTTCCAGGGTATTATTGGGCCTTATTGACTACTTTTGGTTTTACCTTCATAATTTACCTTAAAACCTGTTCATTTTGCCTTGTTTGGTATTGTTTTTTTTCCAGCACAACCTCACCTATGTAACTTTATAGTTTTTCTTTCATTCTGACATACTATATTAACACAGTGAACCTAAATTCACACAATTTATTTTTCTTTTTTCTGTGAAAACCATGTTTAACAAACCATATTTATAACTTAGAATGCAAATATAAATTGTAAATTTCAAAAACATGTACAAATGTAGTAAAAAACAAAGTTATGTAAAACTATTTATATTAAAATGCAGGAAATGCTTCAGCCATTTTTTTTGGTATAACTATTTACAATGCAATAAGATGCCACCAAAATCATTTGTGGCACTCAGAAAAACAATTCCAGTCCATCATAAGAACTCTATTCTGTGCTGAACGTCACAGGCCTGCCACTTCCTCCTGTTGTCCACCTGAAGGCAGCGGTGGCGTCTTAGAGGCTTTTTTTTTCCTCTTCTCAATCTGAATGCACGTGGAGTCGGTAGTTTGTCTGTGGTTGACGTCATGCGTTTTCCATCAATGATAAAGGGGAAGACTTTTTTTTCCCACCAGTCAGGTGTGTCAAAACAAGCAGACGGCAATGCGATTCCACAACCAAATATGTGGGTCTGTGAACATTTTATTTGGCTTCGGCTGTGCCTTTCCCACTAAAAGGGAATATCAATCATGGTTTTGTTTCCCCTTGTAATTGCTCTGGACAGAGGAGGAAAGAGTGAGAGAACCTCCTGTTCGAAGCAACTGCATGGAGCGGCACTCCACACATTAACATAATATTCAGGACAAAGCCTGGTGAAAATTATTAATCATTATTCGGGTTTCACTGGGTCTCTCAAGAAAATAAAAAAAACTGATATATAGGTTGATGCCTTCACTTTCAACAAACATTCAGGCAGAAACTGTGGGGAATTTGATGGCAAGATTGCCTAATTTGGTCATGAGACTGACACATATCCACATCGACACAACTCCACTGGGTGAAAATATAATGTAAAATATACATTAAATGGGGTTTTCAATGTTAAATTTAAATGGCCATAAAATCTGTAATCCATATCAGATCTAGATCAAACTTTGTCAGTCCATAAAATATACCATCTTACATAATGCTGGCACATATGAAAGAGATTTTATCTTTTTTGACAGAGTTATGAATTTTGAAAAATTCACTCAATGTTAAAGATAGGGATTTTCCAAGAATTTTCCAGACTTTGCCCTTTGACCTTGAAAACTGAATTAGTTCTTGCCGATCAGGATAAGAATCTTCAGTAAAAATTTCATAATGATGTATGAAAAACTGTGGGCTCCAGGCTGTTCAAAACAGACAAACAAACAAGGGTGAAAACATAACCTCCTTCAACTTTGTTTGCTGGAGGTTTAAAAAAAAAGAACCTTGGGTGAACTTGACAAACCGGTTGTTCATACTTGCTTGTGGAAAGGAAAAAAATTGAAGAATGTCGTTACTGCCTCGAGATAAAGCTCATCTCCAGTGCGGTTGTCTCTGTTCATTGCGGTTGTCTCTGTTCAACAGTAATGCACAAAGAATCCAGTCAAACTTCCAGGTGATAATTCCTGCAACTGCTAGGTTGGTTCACAAGTCTTTGGACAGTGACAATTTTTGGAGTTTTGCCTGTTTGCCACAACAATGGAGCTGAAATGAAACAAGATGGGCTTGTTGTGTAGATTTTCAGATTTAACCTAAGGGGCCACTTAGGAATTACAGCCATGTTTATTCAAAGTATCTACAGTGTGGAAGAAAGGACTTCTTCTCTCAACTTGGAAAAGGTGATTGCATGCAATTACTGTATGTGGGTATTTCACTGCCTTTTGTGCTGGGGATGGTGCCTGTAAGGGACGTTCTTAAGGCCTTGTCACAGCTTGAAGATTTAGTCTAAAAACTCTGCCATATGCCTAATTCTGTTCCAGCTACTTCCTGCTCAGCGATTGACACAGTCTGCCTTCACACTCGATATGTCAAACACTGACTGCATTCCTGCTCTGGGAGTACTCATAGAACACAAGCATGAATACTGTATCAGCGGTGCGTCTTTGCAGCTTATGGTGACTTTCGCATGCAAAATGTTTGACTCAGTTAATCAGACCGCTCTCTGGAACATCATGACATTTGTGGGATCCCCAAGAAGCTGCTGGACATCATAGCTCGCCTGTACGCAGATACTATGAGTGCTGTGAGGAGTGGAGGCAGAGAGAGTTGCCTCAACCATCAGTAGTGTATCTATGTGTTAATAGATCAATGACCAGATGGAAAAACTGAGCGAGTTGCACAAACCTGCGAGCACAAAGATGACCAGTCCATAATCCATCTGGTAAACCTGTAAACAAAAGTGTTTGAGAAGACACACATTAATAACTCATTTAACAGCAACATTTCCTTCCAAAAGTCTCACTTAAGACTATCTGGTTTTAACACCATCATAGTTCAAGACATCCAGTGGCAATCGGGGAAGAGGGGTCATTACCTAACATTAGTTACATAATTGCAAGTTTAAGTCAGCACTGCTATGATGTGTGGAAATAACGCTGTTCTTTGTGTGTCATACAATGCAAATGTACATGTTCCCTACACTCGCTACTACGTAAAAGGATGAGGATTTTGCAATTTTTTTTAATGAAATTTGTTTCAAAACAGTTTTACACTGGACAATGAGACACATTTTCACTAATTTTGTGATTTATAATTATGTTTATAACACTGTTGAATCAGTCGGATTAGTGAAGGTTAACCCAAGAAAAATTGCTTTGTTGCGAAAATTCAATGTGGAATTTCTGCTTTCATATAGAATTTTATCATTTTTAAACCAGTGGCAGTAGTTAGTATTCATAAGTCCTGTCTGATTCATCTAAGGCAGAAACATAGATCCATTCACGGTCACCTTTGCAGACCTTTAACATCATGGTTGCACAGGGCCGTGCTAGCCATTTGAGTGCCCTAAGCACAAATGTTTCTGTGAAGGCTCTCAGTTGTCCAGGTGGTTTCCATAGTAGAGAAGCTTGAATCTTCGACTGGACTGGGTTGCTTGACGCGAGGGCGTTTCACTTCTAATCGCAGAAGCTTCCTCAGCTAAAATTCTTGCTTTGGTACTCTGACTTCTGTCTCGACTCTTATAGAGAAAACTCAAGACAGAGAAGACAAAGTCAAGGCAGACTCTTGTAGAGTCTGTCTTGACTCTTGTAGAGAAGACTCAAGACAGAGAAGACAAAGTCAAGACAGATTCTTGTAGAATCTGTCTTGACAGACTCTTGTAGAGTCTGTCTTGACTCTTGTAGAGAAGACTCAAGACAGAGAAGACAAAGTCAAGACAGATTCTTGTAGAATCTGTCTTGACAGACTCTTGTAGAGTCTGTCTTGACTCTTGTAGAGAAGACTCAAGACAGAGAAGACAAAGTCAAGACAGACTCTAGTCTGTCTTGACTCTTGTAGAGTCATAAGTCAGGGAGAATTCGCGCGTCGGGACGGAGCCGCTAATGGCGCGGGACAAAAAGCAACACCGTGATGAAGCCTCACAGGACATGTTGTGGCATGTCCAGCTCGTCCACAATTTCTCGGATAGTCACACGACTGAAAAGCCACCGAAAGCTGTCTGAATCTTCCGAATGGTGCAAGAGCTGGGCATGTTACAACATGTCCTGTGAGACAAACACGGAGGTGCTTTTGTCCCGTGCCATTAGCGGCTTTTCATGACAAAAACTCCTGTAACAGTGGAATGTGCCGAAAAAGTGGTATGTCCACATCTTTTGCCATTTCTGTAGTAGTCAGACGACGTCCCGGATCAACACAGCATTCAGTTTGGAAATGATCTGGTCGTTTCAGCCTGTCGATCGCCGCTCAGAGCGCGGCGCGCCCTCCGCCATTGTGCGCCGTCTTCAAACCTGTTGTAACACTCCTTAATCTGTGTGATCCCCATAGACTCGTCCCTGAAAGCCGTCTGAATCTTCTGAATGGTTTCCACCTGGCTGTCTCTCACAGTTTCTGGAAAAATTTGATGCAGCAAAGCTCCAAATCGTTCAGACATTTTCCTCACAATTAAAATCCGACGAGGAGGGTGGACCACTGCTCACTCAAAGCGAGCTCACAGGCGAATGACGCAACCGACAGGCGTGAAAAAACTCACGCATGCGCACGAAGGTTCAAGCTTGGCTGATGCAAGCGCACATGATTCAAATCCATATAGTTTTTAAAAAAAATAAAAAGGTCGGATAGTTTTCTAACAGACCTCGTACAGCTGTTGACAAAAAATACTGTACATTATGCATCAGATAAACTATGGAATTTAAGTTCATACAACCAAAGTGTTTGACCATTTTAATAGTGACATACTGAGAGACGATAATAGAGTCTCACTGCACAGTATGCCAGCAGTCTCTTCTCGGTATTTGAATGGCAAATGGTAAAATTCAGTGCTTTTGAATAAAAATAATCTAAAACTGGTGAGGTTAAAAGGAAAATAACTTTATAGTACAAATCGCTGGATAAATATAACAATTTAATTTATTTTTTCATTTTACATTTTTTCTTGATGCCATGCTGGCAGGTGAGGATGAAGGGGGTGGGGGTGGGGGGATATGAAAACAACTGTGACTGGCTGGTGAACTCAGCCACCCACGACCCTGCGAGAAAATGACAGCCGCACTTTGCACCTGATTTTGCAGACTTCCCAGGGATCCTCAGTCGCTGGTTACCACCTGGCTGCTGCAGTTCTCCGTGCGCCCTCCCAACATAATACCAGCCAAACACTTCTCTGATTATGCCGATCCAGGTCCCTGATTTTTTTGGTGCCCCCAGGCACTTTGGTGCCCTACGCACAGTGCGTGATGAGTGTGTGCAGAACGACGGCACTGTTGTTACATAAAATGTCTTCCTTTTACCTAAGCCAAATGTTAGCCTTCAGTACCTAACCTCAGATAAACTGTAATGCAAAGCTGAATTTAGAAACTATCTAACATTAGCATGAACTCTTACATACTTAACACAATCTAATTAAGACAGACTGACAACATGTTCAGCTAATGTTCAGAAATGGTACGGTCCACTTTAGGGATTCTGAAATCATATTACAGGATTCTTCAAGGTATGAATATAGTAAATATATTGCAATATTTCTGCAATGTGAAAATGCTACTGCTTAATTGCTCAAAACTGGTTTCAAAATCCCATACCTGCTAATTACTGTGTTACCTTGAGAACAGGCCTTTGATGTGTTGGAGCTGGTTTCCTTGTACTTAATCACTTCTCATATATCATTGTGAGTCAACCTTGTTACAAGGATGTCAAATATTAACACGACACAGTGCTTTCTTTTTCCTTTCAGTAAAAAAGACGAGACACTTCAGATGAAGTGAACTTGTTCAACAATGAAGGAATAAAAAACAAAACAAAAAATCAGCCCACACTAATCCCGCTGCGGCTTTAAGGAATGTTGTTTGTCTAATACCAACACTGCTTCTTGCTATGCTTTAATGTGCTTAAATGATTTACAGTGTGCACAACTTTCTCCTACCTGTATAGCTTTCTGTTTGCATGACATTTAACTAAAACACATCACGCAATTCACACTTATTTTCACAATTAAAAGATTTTAAGTATACTGCACAAAATATGAGATTTGAATCAGATTTTGCGTAAAGATTTTTTTTCAGGGTGGGGGAGGGAGCATAATCTTGTTGCATACATATATATATACGTACCAATGTGTTGCCCATGGGGATCCATGGACTCTAGATTGGGTAGTGTTTATAAAATAGGTAGCTGACATTTTTCAAGGGTGGTAATAAATTGTGCAGTTAGTGAATCGGAATGGCATGCGAGTCCAGAGTGTTTTTAGACCTTAGACCTCAACAGTTTCTGAAGAACTCAACCTTTTTTTTTCCCTGTTAACTACATAATTAAAAAAAATGTTAATTTACTGTCTTAATGTATTTATATATTGCTTAGGTTCCTGTTATCATATGCAAACTATTACTATATGGCTACAACGCTATGCGCGCTCTGATTCGCTGATTTCTGGTCTGATATTTTCCCATATCAGACCATTACCATGACGATTGGTCTGGATTGCGTGGCAGCACGGTGGCTTAGTGGTTAGCACTGTTGCCTCACAGCAAGAAGGTCATGAGTTTGATTCCCACCTGTGGCCTTTCTGTGTGGAGTTTGCATGTTCTCCCAGTATTTGAGTGGGTTTCCCCCGGGTGCTCTGGTTTCCTCCAACATTTAAAAAGACATGCAGGTTAGGTGAATTGTAAACTTTATAACTGTCCAGGTCTACCTTGCAAAAGAGGTCTCAATCTCAATGGGACTAACCTCGTTAAATAAAGGTTAAATTAAAAATACATTAAAATTAAAAATCACATTTGTTATGAACCAGAAAGCTAAAAACATGATTACAAAAACTAAGTCGGACATGAATGACCAGACCATCTGTTAGCAAGTTCTTCACGGATGTGAAGAAAGTGAACAGGTCTGACTATGAGCCCAAAATTGTCAGCAGCTCTCTCTCTCTCTCTCTCTCTCTCTCTCTCTCTCTCTCTCTCTCTCTCTCTCTCTCTCTCTCTCTCTCTCTCTCTCTCTCTCTCTCTCTCTCTCTCTCTCTCTCTCTCTCTCTATATACATATATATAAACAGGGATAAACATGGTTGGGTAGGATTACTTTGAAATGTAATCCAAAAGTAATCAGATTACAAGTAATCCAAATGTATGTACATACACACATGTAATCCACATGTATTCTTTCAAAGTAATCCTACCCAACCTTGTATATAAAATATCCAAATAATAAACAAATTATTAACCTCACTTGCTCAGTCTGTACGGGAACATGGGATCGAGGTGTTGACAGTACGGACCGAGCAAAGCAAGGTTTGGGTGAAAAACACAGAGGTCTGATCACAATGGAAATAAGAGTTTTCACTTTCTTGTGCCATCCGTGTATTTTTAATGTATTTACAATTATATTATGTACTTACATTGAACTTACTAAAAAGGGGGCCCTAACATTTAAAACCCAAAACCCTGAACTCTCAGTGCATTACAACACAATGTCTCTTGTTTTATTGGTTGGCTAAAATCACTAATTTCTCAGACAATATCTGTCCTATCAACTTTCCAGTTTCATAGGATTCATCCTTAACCAAAAATACATAAGCATACCAAACGGCAAATGTCAGTTCTCCCCGGTTTGGCTGTGATTGAAGCCATACACACGCACAAAGAGGCCACTATACACACACACACACACAAAAAAACTTTCCTCAAAAACAATTTCCTATCATATGTAGATGAGCTTTTCATGCAAGAGTAACAACTGTGAACTCACACTTGAGTTTTCTTTAAAAACATTCACCCATGAACTCATGTTTGTACTTATGCAAAACCTGTTTAAAAATGGGCAAGGTTCCATAGCACTTGTGGATTTCAATAAGTGCTTGGCATTTATTTGTAAGACTTCAGTGGTGATTAGATTGTATTGTTGAGTCATCATATGTTTTCCCTTTTTATTATTTAACCATGGTTCAAGTTTTTGGAAATCCACCCAAATGCACAAGTGTAAAAATGTTAAAGTTAGTAATGGGTGAACATTTTTGATCAAATATGATTTTCATTGTTTCCTAGCAAAAGCTCATCATAATATGATACAGAATTATGGGGTTGCAAAAAATCTATCCGTCTGGCATATTTAAATACTTACAATATTGCAATGAACTCTATATATTGAGTTTGGTACAATTTGCTTCTTACCTAAGCCAAAGCTGCTCTCCTGAAATGTGTCTTTAGGTGAAAAAAGCCAAAAATCATCCTTGCAAGACATGAACAGATCAGAAGGCCTGAATGGGATTGAGGTAATAGTGAAACACTGAGCGTGTGTCACTCTGGGTTAGTGTTCTCGTAACTTATGACATCTGGAAGAACAATGGCATTTCCTCATACCAGACCAACTCTTCCGTCTGTGAGATGCTGCTATACACATACAGAGTTATGAATATAATTAAAAAACGTTTTAATTAAAAAAGATGAATCATGAAATGGTAAGTAAACTGCCATAGAGTTATGCAAACACCATGATCATGCTTGTGCAAATCACAGATTTCATACAGGCAAATGGATAAAGCTGTGCGTATGTATGTGCGTATGTAAGCGTACATAGCTTGCCCACAAAATGTAAAAGAGAATGTTTTCTCGGATTTACAATGCTGTATTAAGAAAAATACTAACCATGGTTAGGATGACTACATATGCTAATGCAACTGTTAATGGTTTGCAGAAATTATAGTTAATGTCTTTGGAACATCACACTAGGCAGCTTGTTAAGAACTGTTTTTTCCAAATTCGGAACATTTCCAAATTACGCAAAATGGTGGCTTTTAATGAGCTAGAGATGACTGTACATGCATTTGTTTCTTCGCGACTTGATTATTGTAACAGTCTCTTTACATGCCTCAATAAGAAAGAGCTGGCCTGCCTGCAGGTAGTGCAAAATTCTGCTGCATGACTTCTTACCCGCACCCACAGGAGAATGCATATTAATCCTGTCCTCAAGTCGTTACATTGGCTTCCTCTTTTTTTTTTTTTACAGGATAAATTACAAAATCCTGGTGCTGACCTTTAGAGCTCTACATGGACAGGCACTGGAATACATTAAGGACCTGATCCAGCCTTATATTTCCAGCAGGAGTTTGAGGTCTTCCAATCAGAACCTGCTGATGGTTCTAAAACTCGAGGGGACAGATCTTTTAAAGCTGTGGCACCTCGCCTCTGGAATGAGCTTCCCTGTTCCCTGAGTTCACTGGATTCTGTGGATGTTTTTAGACAGCAACTAAAGACACATTTTTTAAAACTGCCGTTTTAGTTTCAATTTATTTTATTGTTTTATTTTTGTATGTGTTGTTTTTATTGTCTATTTATATCGTGTGAAGCACTTTGTGACCTTGGTCTGTGAAAAGTGCTATATAAATAAAGCTTACTTACTTACTTATGTTATAGTTAATTGGAATAAGTAGGTATAGAAAATGAATGAACTGTTGAGATAATGGAGTTGCTTTATATTTTGACCTTCAAGACCCCTCCATCCCCCCAAACGTTCACAAAACATGAGTGCTGTTTGTTAAAGTTATCACATTATTCAAAATCAGGTATTCTCTCATTTTTATTGTGAATTTGGTTTGGGGATACACATCAAACATCTACAAAATTCCAGTTTCGTACCTGTACAGGTCGAAATTATGCCATATATTTTAAGAAGCCTTGAAAATAGGTTGCTTTTCAGAAACATTATTTCAGTGTCTGTGGAATAACTTTCATATTCCAATACTGCCCTCTACTGCCCAAAATGTTGAATGCAACTCTCATATGTCCATCCACATTTATATATTTCGTATTTCAGAATGGTGTAGCACAATGTAAATATATTTATATAGAGTGGAAATAATTATTTTTAGCCACCCAAATTACAAAAATTTGAATTGATGTTCACAGCATATCTATATTTTATGCTAGTAAACCTTCATAACTTTCTAAATATTCCAATTTAATTTACATAAGTAAAGTAAGTAAGTCTCTAAAGAAGGAATTTTTCAAAATAACTTGCCACTGTATTCCTTTCTTTGAATTTCCTCCTCCATCTTTAGCATTCAGAAGTCTGAGTTTTTGGTGAGCACCTGAAGGCAACACAAGAGCTGCCGAGCTGGAGAGGAGCAGGAGGAGGAGGAGGAGGAGGAGGCGGCAGACGGAGGAGCACCATGAAGAATATCCCCGCGATCTAAACGGATGGATGGGGAAATAACGTAGTCTTTCCTCATTTGTTAGAGGACGAGTGGAAGGATGGAGGAGGAGAAGCAGTTTCTCTGCGGGGTGGTGGAAGGTAAGAATGCCTGCTGACCTCCTGTCTGATCCACTTGGTTTTGGATGGAGCACTGTTTGACCTATATTTGTCATAAAGGTTTTCCTCACGGAGTCAAAGGGGAGGCATCAGGATGTGATCAGTGACTGCAGATCAAAACTGTCTGCTTCAAAGGCTGCAGGAATTCATAATGTCTGGAGGCACAAAAAATTATGAAGGATGATGTGAAGGAGTGCAGGTGGTGAGATCAGTCATTATTAAAATGGAGGATTTGATGATGATGATGTGAGAGAAATCTTAAATATTAACAATAACTTGAAACACACCATAGAAAGTGATGTGATATATAAAATTTGAACTGTTTCTTGAAATGGAAAGGACCTGCTGCCCACCTATTGTGAGCACACAGGAGAAAACTGGCTTTATATATATATATATATATATATATATATATGTTGTCAAGTGGCCTCTGTGTGTGTATGCATGCGTGTGTATGGCTTTGATCATGGAGAAACTGGGGAGAGCTGACATTTACCATTTGCTATGTTTATGTATTTTGGGTCAGTGATGAACACTGTGAAAAAGGAAAGCTGATAGGAATATTTTTGCTAAAATTAGTGATATTAGCGAACAACAGTGAACAATGGATGTTGTGCTGCAATGCACCATGGTAGTTTGGGGTTTGGGGGTTAAAAATGTTGTTATTGTGGACCGTACACATTAGTTTAACAGTGGTGTTAGTATTCTTGATTTATTGTATTTTTGTAGTTCAATTGGTTTAGCCAGTTTAGTTAAGTGTCATGTTGCCAAAAACATGAGTGGATTAAGTGTCCAATTGCAGTTACCATGAGTACAAATTGTGTGGTACATTTGATGTCTTCCACCACCGTCTCTGTTTGTGGGTGTATAAAAATATAAGTAAAAGCATCTGCCTGCAGCAGAATGCAGAAAAGACAGAAAGCTCTGCGTGCATGTGTATAACTTTGATCACGGACAAACTGGGGAGACCTGATATTTGCTGTTTGGTATGTTTATGTAATTTGGGTCAAGGATGAATGCTGCCAAAACAGAATGTTGATAGGACAAAGTTTTTGGAGAAACTATGGATATTACCTAACAACACTGAACAATAGACACTGATAATTACATTCTGGACTCACACGCCATTCCAGCAGGGGGCAGAAAATCATCTATGTATTAAAAAGCGCATGTGTGTGATTTTATTCAGTAAGTTCAATGTAAGTACAGAACATAATTGTAAATACGTTAAAAATACATGGATGACACAAGAAAGTGAAAACACTTGTTTCCATTGTGGTCCATTTCAAAATCAAATTAAAAAAAGAAAAAGAAAAAAAAATTATACAATACAATAAAACAATAATAATAACAATAATGATAATAATAACAATAATGATAATAATCAGTGTGTATATGATAACAAGAACCTAAACAATTTCTAAATACATTAATACAGCAAATGAACATTAAGACATTTTGTAATTAACAGGAAATATGTAAAAGGGTTGAGTTATTCTTCTAAAAACTGTTGAGGTCTAAGGTTCTAAAAATATTCTAGACTCTGCATAATTTATTACCACCCTTGAAAAATGTCAACTACCTATTTTATAAACACTACCCAAGCCTGTGGATCCCCAAGGGCAACAGACAAGTATATATATATATATATATATATATATATATATATATATATATATATATATATATATATGTGTGTGTGTGTGTGTGTGTGTGTGTGTATAGTGGATTTCCATAATTTTCCTTTATAAATCATTGGTTGTTTGGATCAGCAATTTCAGTTAAATATATCACATAGCAAACAGTGATATTTGAGAAGTGAAATGAAGTTTATAGGATTTACAGAAAGTGTGCAATACTTCTTTAAACAAAATTAGGCAGATGAATAAATTTGGGCACCCCAACAATATTTAATAGATCCTCCTTTTGCAGAAATAACAGCCTCTAAACACTTTCTATAGCTTCAAATGAGAGTCTGGATTCTGGTTGAAGGTATTTTGGACCATTCTTCTTTATGACACATCTCCAGTTGAGTCAGGTTTGATGGTTTCTGAGCATGGACAGCCCACTTAAAATCACACCACAGATTTTCAATAATATTCAGGTCTGGGGACTGAGATGGGCATTCCAGAACGTTGTACTTGTTCCTCTGCATGAATGCCTCAGTAGATTTTGAGCAGTGTTTCGGGTTGTCGCCTTGTTGAAGATCCAGCCCTGGCCCAACTTCAACTTTGTCACTGATTCATGAACATTGTTCTCAAGAATCAGCTGATATTGACTGGAATCCATGTGACCTTTAACTTTAAAAAGATTCCCAGTACCTGCACTGGTCACACAACCACAAAACATGATGGAACCACCTCCAAATTTTACTGTAGGTAGCAAGTGTTTTTCTTGGAATGCTGTGCTCTTTTTCCACCATGCATACTGCCCCCTTGTTATGTCCCAATAACTCCAATTTTCGTTTCATCAGTCCACAGCACCTTATTCCAAAATGAAGCTGCCTTGTCCAAATGTGCTTTAGCATACCTCAAGTGACTCTGTTTGTGGCGTGTACACAGAAAAGGCTTCCTCTGCATTACAGCATCTCCTTGTGCAAAGTGCGCTGTATAGCTGAATGATGCACAGAGACACTATCTGCAGCAAGATCATGTTGTAGGTCTTTGGAGCAGGTCTGTGGGTTGACTATGACTGTTCTCACCATCTTTCCCTTCAGCTTATCTGAGATTTTCTTGGCCTGCCACGTCAGACCTTAACAAGTACTGTGCTTGTGGTCTTCCATTTTCTCACCATGTTCCTCAGAGTGGAAAGTGACAGCTGAAATTTGTGAGATAGCTTTTTGTATCCTTCCCCTAAACCATGATGTTGAACAATCTTTGTTTTCAGGTCATTTGAGAGGTGTTTAGATGCTCCCATGTTGCCACTCATTAGAAGAAATGCAAAGAGGAGAAACATTTGCAAATGGCCACCTTAAATACACTTTGTCATGATTGGATTCACCTGTGTAAGGAGGTCAAGGGTCAGTGAGCTTACCAAACCAATTTTGTGTTCCAATAATTAGCACTAAATATATTCAAATCAATAAAATTTATGTACCTGCCTAATTTTGTTTAAATAATTATTGCACACTTTCTGTAAATACTAGAAACTTTATTTCACTTCTCAAATATCAGTGTGTTTGTCTACTATATGACATAATTAACCGAAATTCCTTATCCAGACAACCAATGATTTATAAAGAAAACTCACGAAAATTATCAGGGGTGCCCAAACTTTTACATACAACTGTATATACAACCCCTGGCAAAAATTATGGAATCACCGGCCTCTGAGGATGTTCATTCAGTTGTTTAATTTTGTAGAAAAAAAGCAGATCACAGACATGACACAAAACTAAAGTCATTTCAAATGGCAACTTTCTGGCTTTAAGAAACACTATAAGAAGTCAGGAAAAATAATTGTGGCAGTCAGTAACGGTTACTTTTTTAGACCAAGCAGAGGGAAAAAAAAAATGGACTCACTCAATTCTGAGGAATAAATTATGGAATCACCCTGTAAATTTTCATCCCCAAAACTAACAACTGCATCAAATCAGATCTGCTCATTAGTCTGCATCTAAAAAGGAGTGATCACACCTTGGAGAGCTGTTGCACCAAGTGGACTGACATGAATCATGGCTCCAACATGAGAAATGTCAATTGAAACAAAGGAGAGGATTATCAAACTCTTAAAAAAGGGTAAATCATCATGCAATGTTGCAAAAGATGTTGGTTGTTCACATTCAGCTGTGTCTAAACTCTGGACCAAATACAAACAACATGGGAAGGTTGTTAAAGGCAAACATACTGGTAGACCAAGGAAGACATCAAAGCGTCAAGACAGAAAACTTAAAGCAATATGTCTCAAAAATTGAAAATGCACAACAAAACAAATGAGGAACGAATGGGAGGAAACTGGAATCAACGTCTGTGACCGAACTGTAAGAAACCGCCCAAAGGAAATGGGATTTACATACAGAAAAGCTAAACAAAAGCCATCATTAACACCTAAACAGCAAAAAACAAGGTTACAATGGGCTAAGGAAAAGCATTTGTGGACTGTGGATGACTGGATGAAAGTCATATTCAGTGACGACTCTCGAATCTGCATTGGGCAAGGTGATGATGCTGCAACTTTTGTTTGGTGCTGTTCCAATGAGATTTATAAAGATGACTGCCTGAAGAGAACATGTAAATTTCCACAGTCATTGATGATATGGGGCTACATGTCAGGTAAAGGCACTGGGGAGATGGCTGTCATTACATCTTCAATAAATGCACAAGTTTACATTGATATTTGGACACTTTTCTTATCCCATCAATTGAAAGGATGTTTGGAGATGATGAAATCATTTTTCAAGATGATAATGCATCTTGCCATAGAGCAAAATCTGTGAAAACATTCCTTGCAAAAAGACACATAAGGTCAATGTCATGGCCTGCAAATAGTCCGGATCTTAATCCAATTGAAAATCTTTGGTGGAAGTTGAAGAAAATGGTCCATGACAAGGCTCCAACCTGCAAAGCTGATCTGGCAACAGCAATCAGAGAAAGTTGGAGCCAGATTTATGAAGAGTACTGTTTGTCACTCATTAAGTCCATGCCTCAGAGACTGTAAGCTGTTATAAAAGCCAGAGGTGGTGCAACAAAATACTAGTGATGTGTTGGAGCGTTCTTTTGTTTTTCAGGATTCCATAATTTTTTCCTCAGAATTGAGTGATTCCATATTTTTTTCCCTCTGCTTGGTCTAAAAAAGTAACCGTTACTGACTGCCACAATTTTTTTCCTGATTTCTTATAGTGTTTCTTAAAGCCAGAAAGTTGCCATTTGAAATGACTTTAGTTTTGTGTCATGTCTGTGATCTGCTTTTTTTCTACAAAATTAAACAACTGAATGAACATCCTCCGAGGCCGGTGATTCCATAATTTTTGCCAGGGGTTGTATATGGGCTTCAGGTTTCTGTGTAGGCTCTCAGTTGTCAAGGTGGTTTCCATAGTAGAGAAGCTTGAATCTTCGACTGGACTGGGTTGCTTGATGCGAGGACGTTTCGCTTCTAATCGCAGACACTACCTCAGCTAAATTTCTTGCTTTGGTAGTCTGACTTCTGGCAGTCCCATCGTTAGGAGGGACAGCTGTCCTGTCTTGGATGTCTGTCTAGGATGCTAACTAGAGTACAATAGGTGCTAATTAGAGCAACTGTTAGTCACTGCCAATAGCAGTCTGCCTCTCAGTAGGAGGGGTCTTGTTAGGGTTAAAACTCCAGCTTTTGCTGGCTTCTGTTTGTTCTTCTCTACAAGAGATAAAAAAAAAAGGCAGAATACCAGAGCAAGAAATTTAGCTGAGGAAGCTTCTGCGATTAGAAGCTAAACAGAACAAGTTTCAAGACTGACCTTATTCAAATACTGACTAACAATGTCTGAACGTTGGGCTGTGCTGTGATTGCAAAACTGTAATTTTTCAAAACTGAAATGACAGAATCTTCCAACTTCATTTATTATTTCACCTCCTGCATTTAACACGTATGAAACTACTTCTCATTAAGATAAATAATTTGTCTGTCAATTGTCCTGCACAATCAGCAGAATACTGGGGTTGAGGTTGGGGTTTGGTGTATATCACAAATGTCTAATCTCACATGCTTACACTGCTAACTGATTAGAAAATTAAAAAAAAATGTGAAAGTCAAATCACTTAATAACAACCAACCAATGTGCATTTAATATTTTCATTATCATCAGCAGTGTTTGTCGGGAATATCACTTCCACGTCTCTATTATCACTTATTTTCCATCTCAGTTCAAACAAGCAGCTACGTGTAAGCTCAGTTACACCTGCTTCTAATTTCTAATGTGTGTGTGATGATAACTGCAACAAGCCAAGACATATCCAGGAGGTGGCAGACAGGTTACATGTAAATTCAACCACACCTGCTCCTAATTTCCATCATCAATACAGCAGGCTGGTCAATGGGACATATTTTACAAAATACATGCTGAGGCTTTTCCACAACCTAGGTGTTGGTGCAAAACCACAGGAATATAGTTGTTTTTAAATTAATTTCATTTATAAAAAGCCAAGAAATATTGTGAAAAATGTGATTGCCCCACAACTAAAATTGAATTCTTCACATGTACTATCTGTATGAATAGAGGACAGCAGAAATGATAAGGTTTGTTTATTAAGGAAAACTGCACTGAACTGATGATAGACTATGAATCATCATGCATTTCTTGCATACGTATGCACAAATGTAACAGCTTCTTGTTGGAGGATTTTGCATGAGAAACAAATATGCAGGCACACATTGCACACAAAAAGTCACACTCTCCACAGACATGCAGGAGGAGAAAGGTTTTTTTTTCCCTTCTCTGCTTGACCCACTTACTGTACACAGTCCTGCAGACTTATTCAAAAAAAAAAAGAAGGGAGGCAGAGGGACTCTGGAGAATGCTTCCATTTCTATAAATAGCATATGTAATGGAGAGCGTAGCCACACATCAATTATGCCTCTGTCAAACATGGAGCAGGAGGCGGAGAAGCTCGTACTGTTTTCTGTAACTGTACAGTCAGCTAATAGTATTCCGTGGCTGGTACCTGTCTACTTTGTGAGTAATTGCTGCAGTGCTGGAAGGCTTAAAACACAAAACAAAAAAAAAGCCTGCTGAACTGCTCTTCGACATGGACTGCCACCAGGGGCGTAGCCAGGAATTCATTACGACAAACGGGGAGGCGGATGGCTCTTGTCCACTAGGTGTCACTATTCCCATGTTTGAAGTATTCTGATAACAGCTGATATGATGCATGTGGTGTACAACTGGGATAATGAAACATTCTCTGAAAAACTAAATTATTTTTCTGCATTTTGAATTCACTCTTTAAATGACAATCTGATGATTTATTTCTTGTTATGCCCAAAACACATCCATGTGCTCTACTTTGTGCTCAGACTATTTGTCATATTAATAGCAAAGTGGGGTTGGACATGCCCCAAATACACTTGCGCCCTGTGCTTTAGACCGTGTGCTATAGGATGTTAAGATAGTATTTAACTAACTAGCGAACATGGTAGCTAACACAGGTCCCTTGTAGGTCAAGTCAAGGCTGGTTTGGCGTGTCATTGCATCCACCACACTACGGCTGGTCATGGGTGGCAAGCACCCAGGCAGATAACCAGTCCTATCCTGGATCAAGACTAAGATCCAGGTTTTCATCACAAACATATCCATGGAATTGTGAAACTTGTAGAGACGTTCACTTATTTCGTGATGTCTGTGGTGTTTTTAGATGTTTATAGATTCACACCTGCATCATTTGTGTTTGCCCATTAACATAAATCAACTTTTATCCTCCAGGATTCTATGGCAGACCTTGGTGTATGGATCAAAGGAAAGTTCTCTTCCAATGGTAAGTCTGTCACGACTGTTTTAAAGTTGAAATCTGGAGTAAACCGGGCGTGTCTGTGAGTGCCATTTTCCCCCCTACAACTGTTCAAGTGGAACAAAGCATCTAAGCACAAGCTGCTCAAGAGTGTGGGCTCCAGGTTTTATTTATAAATTGGCTTAAAAAAAAGTGTGTGATGCAGGCAAATTTGTGCACGGTTGCATAATCTATAGTGTAGGCTGCCCGTTTGTGGAGGTAACTTGCACACCATCTGTCCAGGAAGAAATTGTGGACAGCACAGCGGTCCACCCTCAGAGGACAAGCTTACAAGAGCTGGTCCACTGCCATGGGCAGAAACAGAGCAATGCTCCTCTGCAGTATTTGTGTGTAAATATATGCTAAAGCGGATATTGTTTCACTCAGTGTATACAGCCCTATTCATAATTTACAAGGTCATTTCCTGTGTGTGAGGCATATGGTACGTAGTGATCGATACGCAGGATCAGTTTTCTTGCAGTCTGTTGGTGTTTCCTGCTGTCTGACCCCTCCGACACCTATTGATTCCTCAATTCTTCTCATGGCGACGTCACCATCGCAGTATCTAGATAGCAACTAATCAGATTTACGGAATGAATCAACTCAAAACAGAACAGTATTATCTTGGACATGATAGTATGTAAATGCTAATTTGTAATGCCAGCATCATTAATTTATAATTGCTAGGAAGAGTGTTGGCGTTTGTACAGCCAAAATCAGTGAGTAGGTGAGTTTGTCCACCCCAGCTATCTTGGGTCAGCAATAACTCAAAACATTTTCAACTTCAAAGGGTGTTTAAAGTAGAGTAAACTGATTAAAATCTGGTGAGGCTTGAGGCAGAAGATTAATCGGGAAACCAAATATTTTTGTTTGGCCCTGGCAATATCCCAAATCTGTCTGCCACCTGCTGGATGCGGCTCCCACCTTCACCTTCAGCTGACAACTTAAGCTCGCAACCGTGGGGACAAAGATTTTGTACACTATGATTCTAAACATGGGATGAAATGTAGGACAGAGTGAGAAAGCTATGATGGAATTCAACAGTGACTCGAAGGGTCTGACATTTTTTTGAAACAGTCAAAATATGTGTTTCTGAACACTGCTCTGAAGCCCAAAGGAAAAGGAAGAGATCGCTTGATGGTTGGTTCAGGAATGTGCATCCATATTAAATTATGAATTTCATACATCAAGGCAACAATCAGTGTGAAATCTGTACGGCTGCTGTAAATTTATAGTTGACAGCGGTAAGCATAAACATTTAGTGACATTTAGCATGTCTGTCAGGATGCAGCGTTGGGGTTTGAACACATACCTGTATGGCCCAAAAGATGACCTCAAACATCGGTTGTTGTGGAGGGAGGTCTATTCTCCTGAGGAGGAGGGTAAGACAATCATGAATTAAAACATCAATACTTTTATCTGCTTCATTTGTATTGTTCACAATCAGTTTTCTGGTGACATTTCACCAAAGATTGATCAATCCGTGTAAGTATCCACCTTTTGGCTCCAGCTCAGTTGCGTACTCTGATAGTTGAGGCGGAGTCCAGAGGCCTGAGGTTTGTTTACGCCCTCTCCCCCGGTCAGGACATCGTCTTCTCCTCTTCCTGTGATGTGACGCTCCTCAAACGTAAACTGAGACAGGTATAGAACACACTGACAGTCAATCAGGTAAACCTCTGAATGTTTTTTTTTATCAAATAAAATCTACATCTTCAACTCTTGTCTGTCGAGGTGTCGGACCTGGGCTGCCAGGCGTTCGCCATTCTGTTTGATGACATCGATCACTCCATGTGTCAAGCCGACAGCGAAGCATTTTCCTCATTCGCCCATGCTCAGGTTGCAGTAACCAATGAGATCTATCAGTACTTGGGGGAACCGCCTGTCTTCCTGTTCTGCCCAACAGGTGGGAGTAGGAATGGAGCATTTATAGTCCTTGGAAATGTATTAACATTGACGTGGATGATTTTTAATGTTGGATTCCTCTCACTGGCTTCCTGCAGAGTACTGCGGTTCTCTGTGTTCTCCCAGTGTTTCCAAGTCTTCCTACCTCCAAACTGTTGGAGAGGACCTGCTGCCTGACATAACAGTGATATGGACAGGTGAGTACATGGCAGCACAGACATTTAGAGCTTTCATTAGGATTAAAGAAAAGCCAAAGCTGTGATACCATAGTGTTGCAAATATACGCTGAGATACTTCTTCCTCTTCAAGACATATTATTAGAAAGTCTTTATGAAGTCTTATTTGGAATGATACAGTATTAGATTTCTAATATTAGATTTAGAGGTTAAAGAGAATCTTTCTGTTCTCGACAATGTCCAAAGATTAGTTGACACTCTCTCTCTCTCTGTGCGTGTGTACATGTGAGCCTTATTCCACACTTTGCCTCCTCCACAGATCATAAAAATAGATACACATCCACCCACACACATATGGATGTACAACAGAAACATGCACATCCAAGTATTTACTCGCCTACTCCCTCATTTCACTTTTTTCCAGATTTTTTGCTTCTTTATGTTGAAGAGGGTATGTTTTGGTCTCGACATAAGAGAAACAATTATTTACCCACATCTATGTGTATGTCAGCAGTGGTGGGCACAGATAACCAAAACATTAACTTCGATAACAGATAATCAGATAACTGAAAAGTTATCTTCGATAAAGATAAAACAATAAACCACCCAAAAATGTATCGGAAGTTACAGATAACCGATAACAGATAAATTCCAATATCTCTGGCACATTTACAACTACTAGCAAAACAAATTTAATAGCTTCTAATAATATTAAAAATAACAACAGACCCAAACAATAGGACCACACTTTTTTCTTTCAACATTTGGCCCCTGCTGGAAGCTCTTGTTTATTACAGCCCTCCCAACACAGAGGCACCCTGAGAGCAGCCGTAAAGCCAGCTCTCTATCAATGACAAAGCACCGGTCATGCGGAGGTCTTGAAAAATAAAGTCATATCGAGTTATGGTGTTGATTTATAAATAACATTAATACCAATAGAATAACTCCATTAATGTAAATTCTGTCATTTGTACAAAGTTAAAATATAACATATATCTTTTAATGTTGAATAATGCACTAATTCTGACGTTTTGTAACAAAGACAGATCGCAAAGGATTCTGGGTAAACGTGCCTCTGCTAAACACTGATTGGTTCAGTCATTCATTATGTAAACCAACACGTTAATGTGACGTCTGTTGTGTGTTGGTGTTTAAATGTGCTTTTGTAAAATATTCCATTTTTTTATTTGTAAAAACAGGCATTTTTACGGAACCCTGGAAGTGTCATCTCAAATTTTTTTGCATGTGGAGAGAATGTGCGCATGTTTGCGCACATTCTCTCCACATTCTCTCTTTACAACATTCATTTGATGTTGTAAAACGTGCTTTACAGTGTGCGAGATGATTTTTCATGCAGGAATTTTTTGGACCAAGTTTCAGGTTAATCGTGCATCCTGCATCGTGTAGTGTTCATGGAGTATCAAGCTGCGGTCATCATCTGATGACCACCTCCTGATCACCGATCGTATGGTCGAATGAGAATCAAACCTGTTTTATATATTATTGTGGTCGGCCATCGTGAGGTTATCCTGCTGCTGAAAGCTACAAGCAGCATCCAACCATTCGCACTGTGCCTGTGCAAACACTGCAGAGCTGTCTTGTAATATTATTATTATTATTATTGTTATTTTGCAGTTGTTTTGTTTTTAAACTTCATTTGTAAAAAAAAAAAAAAAGCCATTTGCAAAGCAAAAAAGTTGATTTGACAATCATCTGACATAACCGGGGTCAAAATAAATAGAACACTGCCATCTACTGGTTCCCAGACACTGCCATGAACACTACTGGCCAGTAGATGCTAGATGGCAGTAGAGGCTTTCAAAACAAATTCTAGATAATCCCTGTCTGCTCACATTTAAAATGCGTGGAATTTAACAAACGCAATTAAAAAAAATCAACGTCTATAAACACAGAGAATATATTCAAGAGAGTTTTAGGCACTAGAGTTTAATGCTGTTGTCCGTGGAGCCTGAACAGAGCGTCTGAAATGCATTTGTCCTGTCGTGACGTACTGAGATTACATCATCCTGCCCATAATGCACTGCGAGGCAGAGCATGTGCTCACAAAACCTTAAACATTAGCACATTACTTTAAAACTAAAACATATATCTGATATTTTTACTTTATGAAACTTCAGACATGACAGTAATTTTAAATAACTTGTCAAAAATTAGTTTGGTTAAAATTTCATCATCATCATCATCATCTATTTTATTTGAGCAGAGGATAAGAAATACAGAAAACAGAAAAAAAAACAGAAAATTTAACAATAACATAAAAAACAAAAAACTGAATTTACTATTAACTCAGGACATTGAATCTGCTCAAAAAGGAGTGGGAGGAAGAAAACTTATTTAATCCCACCCCTTTATTCAAATTTAACATAAAGTGCATAGCTGCTTCCCGTCAATTAGATAGAAAATTAAGAAAATAATACATTTAAATACTTGTAAATTCCCACAATAGATACCAACAGCAGCAAGAAAACAATACCAATATAATAAACAAGCGACAAGCACATACCAACAATGGTAAGAAATCAACGATACCAGTTACGGCAAAGAAAACAAACATATGATGCTCATACCAACAATGGTAAGAAAACAACAATACCAATTACGGTAAGAAAGCAAACATATAAAAAACATACCAACAATGATAAGAGACAACAATACCAATTATGATAAAGAATCAAACATATGAAAGAAAGAAACATATAATGCACAAACCAACAATTGTGATACAGAGTCATGAGCCATGAATGTAAAATGGCTTTTATTGTTAAGTCTCAATCATTCTATACCGATCCCAGACCCTCTGTTTATAATGTGACTTGAATTCATGAATGTTTTGGCATTGCTTGAGTCTGACGTCCAAACCATTCCATAACTTTGCTCCACATACAGACACACAAAAAATTTTCCGAGTGGTTCTAACTTTTAACAATGTGAATTTGGCAAAACCTCTAAGATTATGAGCACACTCTTTAACTGAGAAGAACTTTAGAATGTTACTTGGCAGTGACTTGTTAAATACCTTGAATAGAATCTGTAATGTAGAATATTTTACAAGATCATGAAATTTAAGCAATTTTGATTGCATAAAAAGATTATTGCTATGTTCTAAAAATCCAACTTTATGTATGATCCTTATTGCTCGTTTTTGTAGTATAAATAGTGGTTGTGTTGAACATTGATAGTTGTTACCCCACACTTCAACACAATATGTTAAGTATGGGAGAACTAAGGAACAGTATAATGTACGGAGTGCATTATGATCAAGAAATTGCTTTACCTTATTCACAATAGAGAGGCTTTTTGAAATTTTCATTTTTATGTGTCTGATGTGGGCTTTCCATGTTAATTTACTGTCTATTATTACTCCTAAAAATTTGTTTTCAGCTAAATTTTCAATTTGGACACTGTCTATGCATATTTGTAATTTAGATTTAACCTTATAATTACCAAATATCATTGCTTTTGTTTTATTTAAATTTAATGATAATTTGTTACTGTCCATCCATTTTTTTATTTTACTTAGTTCGTCATTTACAGTATTTATAAGTTCATTATAATTGTCACTACTGTAGAATATATTTGTATCATCAGCGAATAATATTAGTTTCAGTGATCTAGATGCATTAAAAATGTCATTAATATACATATTAAACAATTTGGGACCCAACACTGCCCCCTGGGGGACACCACAAGCAATGCCAAGACATTCAGATTTGTAATTTCCCATTTCCACGTATTGGACCCTATCTGTAAGATAACTTTTTATCCAATTTCCTGCAACTCCTCTGATACCATAATTCTCTAATTTGTTGATTAAAATTGAATGGTTAATTGTATCAAATGCTTTTTTAAGATCAATGAATATTCCAACAGCATATCTTTTTCTGTCCAATGCATTAGTAATTTCTTCTATTGCCTCAATAACAGCCATTGAAGTGGTTCTTTTCTTTCTAAAGCCATACTGACCTTCGTTTATTAACTGATATTTTTCTATGAATTTTTCCAAACGAGAGTCAAACAATTTTTCTAGGATTTTTGAAAACTGTGGGAGTAAAGAAATTGGTCTATAATTGGTAAAAATATGTTTGTTGTCATTTTTGTACAGTGGTATGACTTTTGCAATTTTCATTTTTTCCGGAACACATCCAGTTTGGAATGACAAATTACAGATATAGGTCAGAGGTTTTGAAATGTTATTGATGACTTTTTTGACTAATACCATGTCTATATCGTGACAGTCTGTAGACAGTTTGTTTCTGCATTTATTAACAATGTCTTTTATTTCCTGTTCATTTGTTGCTGAAAGAAAAATTGAATTTATGTTTCTTTTTATAGTTTCATTAGACTGCTGAATTCCTGGATTTGGGATTTCAGCTGCCAAATCAGGGCCAACATGTACAACAAATTTATTAAAACCATTCACTATATTATTCATGTTGTAATCATGAACATTTTTATCAATAAAATAATCTGGATATCTTGTATTGGAAGATCCTGGTTTAATTAGGTTGTTCAAAATGTTCCAAGTTTCTTTGATGTTGTTTTTATTTTTTTGTAGAATTTCATCATAGTACAACTTTTTACTTATTCGGATGACTTCTGTTAATTTGTTTTTATATACTTTATATCTTATTTCAGCTTCTTTTGTTTTTGAATTAATACATTTTTTATAAAGGCTGTTTTTTTTTGCAGGCTTTTAATATTCCTTTAGTTAGCCAAGGACATTTATTGTATCTTTTATTTTTATAGTATTCTTTAAGGGGACAATGTTTTTTATACAACATGCAGAAAATATCTATAAAATTGCTATATGCACCATCTACATCTGACTCACTGTAGACTGTACTCCAGTCTTGTGTACTTAAACTGCTGTTGAAGGCATTTATTGTTTCTTCTGTTCTTATTCGTTTATGGACTACTTCTCTGTCATGATTAGTTTTTTTAAAGTCACAGTCATAAACAATAAAAACAGGTAAGTGATCAGTGATATCACATATGAACAGGCCACTTATAACTTGATTTTCAATAATATTCGTAAAGATATTATCGATTGGTTCTCTCCCTCAGCCCCAACCAGTCCCAGCAGAAGACTGCCCCTCCCTGAGCCTGGTTCTGCTGGAGGTTTCTTCCTGTTAAAAGGGAGTTTTTCCTTCCCATTGTCGCCAAGTGCTTGCTCACAGGGGGTCGTTTTGACCGTTGGGGTTTTACATAATTATTGTATGGCCTTGCCTTACAATATAAAGCGCCTTGGGGCAACTGTTTGTTGTGATTTGGCGCTATATAAAAAAATTGATTGATTGATTGATTGATTGATTATTGTGGCACTGTGAGATGTTATTCTACTTGGTTTTGTAATTGCTGGATAAAGGGACATACTATACATTGTGTCAGAAAAAGCATCTATTGATTTCAGTTTTTCAGGATTCAAAAGATCTATATTAAAATCCCCACAGACAAATATATTTTTAGTACTTATTTCCGAGAACATTTTTTCCATTTGTTCATTAAAAATGTCAATACTTGAACCAAGTGACCGATATACACAACTTACAATAATATTTTTTCTCTTTTTGTTGTCTATTTCGACTGTCAGACATTCCATTACTCCATCTATTGTTACTGACATACTTTCTACAACCGTAAACTGAATTGTTTTATGAATATATAATGCAACACCACCTCCTGTTTTGTATTTCCTGTTTACATAATGCAACTCATAATCATCTAAATCAAAATCAATACCTTTTTCCTTTTGTAACCAGGATTCTGATATGGCAATAATACTAAATGGTGATATAAACTGTTGCAAATATTCCTTTATAGAGTTAAAATTAGTGTACAAACTTCGGCTGTTGAAATGTATGATTGACAATTTGTCGTCCGAAGTCGTAACATTTGTATACTGGTCTTGTGTATAGTAATCACAGTTCATATTTATTGAAACAAGAAGGTTGTTGACCGGGTCAGTTTCATTTTCCTGATCTTGTGTGTTGTGCTCAGTATATTTAAATGTTTCCAGTTCCTTTTGTTTAAATTGTAAGATTCTCTGTAACAAATCTGTATCTTTGTTGTTCTTTGGTGTGAATATGTTTGTTGTAATGTTCATGGTGGTGTATAGAGTCTCACATTGTTACCTTTATCTTTCAGTTATATTTGTCAAGCTCTTCTATATTTCTCACCATCATAACTTTTGCTTCTTCTGGTGTACCATTCAATTTGAACCATAAGTTAAAAATGTATGCCTCTGGATGACTTAGGTCATATTGTGTGCATATCAGTATGGTGTTAAAGGAAATGTTTTTTTTTCTTTCAGTTATATTTGTCAAGCTCTTCTATATTTCTCACCATCATAACTTTTGCTTCTTCTGGTGTACCATTCAATTTGAACCATAAGTTAAAAATGTATGCCTCTGGATGACTTAGGTCATATTGTGTGCATATCAGTATGGTGTTAAAGGAAATGTTTTTTTTTTCTTTTTCCTTTTGGGGCTGTTTTTCCTTTGTTTGCAGAGGATTGAGATGCTTTTTGTACAAGCACTTCTTTTGTGTTTGCAAAGGTTATAACTATGCATCTGTTACAAAACTTTTAACAGGTGGGTGCTGAACTAATTTTAAAAATGCTTGTCGCTGTTCAGCTTTGTTTATCGGTTTAAAAGTTATCGGATAAAAATTAATTGAAAGATAATTGGTCCGATAATGGTTTTTAAAGTTATCTAAAAAGATAATCCGATACTGAAAACATTATCTTCGATAATTATCTGTTATCGGATTATCGGAAGTGTGCCCACCACTGTATGTCAGTAGTTAAAGATTTAGACCTGGAACACAAAACATGGCATCTTAATTCAGAGACATCAGAAAGTAATGCTTCATTGTGGTCATCAGAATAGAAGATTGTTAATTAATGCTTAATATCCAGGTTAATGTTGTAATTAAGGTCAAACAGTAATTAAAGTTCATCAAAGCGAGAGTGGGATTTAGGTATGTTTATTAGCAGAAGTGGCATACATATTCAAAACCATGTGTTCATTAATGTGTAACTACAGCAATGAATTGGTGTGTTTTGATTAATTTAGAAATACATTAAAACATGTTACAACATTAGCAGTACTTTAACCTGGTCTATGTTTTGTGTAACATTGTTGAAACTCATTTTAAAACAAATTAATTCCCATTAAAACAAATTAAATCAGTTTCAGAGATTTTAAATTTCCTCGAGAACGGTTTCAAAACATAGAAAGATAAAATATCTCGTTTTGACCAGATTGAAACCTGTTTTAATCTGGCCTGTCTTTGGTGTTAACTTTATCTGTTTGGAAACAGGAGATGTTTAAAACTTAAGCTTTGTTTCTTTTTGACTGGAATTTCATTGATTGTTGAATGTGAATGAGTTTTATTTAACATGTTCCTTTATTTGAAGAAGTTCATGTTGCTACTGAGTGCTTCTGAATACTTGAAAGTAATGACATGTATGTACGAGGTCTATTAGAAAAGTATCCGACCTTATTTTTTTCAAAAACCATATGGATTTGAATCACGTGTGATTACATCAGACATGCTTGAACCCTCGTGGGCATGCGAGAGTTTTTTCACGCCTGTCGGTTACGTCATTCGCCTGTGGGCAGTCTTTGAGTGAGGAGTCGTCCACCCGCTCGTCGATTTTTTTCATTGTTTAGGAATGGCTCAGAGACTGTTGCTTTGTTTGATAAAAATTTTTTCAAAACTGTAAGGCACAACTGAGTGGACACCATTCAATAAATTCAGCTGGTTTTCGGTAAAAATTTTAACGGCTGATGAGAGACTTTGGTCTGGTAGTGTCGCTTTAAGGATGGTCCACGGCGCCTGACGGCGATCTGCGCTTCGAGGCGGCAGCGTCTCGCCGTTTCAAGTTGAAAACTTCCACATTTCAGGCTCTGTTGACGCAGTAAGTCGTCAGAGAACAGAGAACTTTCAGAAGAAGTCGGCGTGACGAGTTTATTCGGACATTCCATTGTTAACGGTCATTTTGTAATGAAAGAACGTGCGGGCAGAGTCGCATGTCGGGCTGGACCCGACCGCGGGGGGTCGCAGCAGGAAAAACACCTCCGTTGGAAATCTTAACGGGCAAGTTGGAACATGCCCAAGCTGTTAAACAATTTCTCAGTTACTCACTTGTTGAAAGCCATTAAAAGCCGCCTGAATTCTACAAATGGTTTTCAACACGGAGGTGTTTTTCCTGTCGCGGCGCACACAGATTTGCCGAGTCGTCACGGAAACGACTCGGCGAATTTGCGCGTACGTCTTTCATTAAAAAAATGTCCTTAAACAGTGGAATGTCCGCATAAATTCCTCATGCCGGCCTCTTCTGAATCTTCTCTGTTCTCTCACGATGTCCTGGGTGAATTAAGCCTTAAATTAGGATGTTTTCAGCTCGAAACAGGCCGACGACAGCGCCTGGAAGCGCTGCAGGACGTCCCGCTCCGTGGGAAGTCCTTACACCGACAGAAACACCCCATAATCTCTCATCAGCCGTTAAACTTTTCACAGAAAACCAGCTTAATTTCTCGAATAGTGTCCACTCGGATATTCCTCACAGGTCCAGAAAAAATTTTGATAAAGCAACGCGCGCCATCTCGAGCAGCGTGTGAAACAAAGGAATTCAGCCGAGAGGGCGGGACCACATCTCACTCAAGGCCTGCCCACAGGGAAATTACGTCACCGACACGCGTGAAAAAACTCACGCATGCGCACGAGGGTTCAAGCATGATTGGTGTAATCGCATGTCATTCAAATCCATATAGTTAAAAAAAAATAATAAAAGGGTCGGTTTATTATCTAAGAGACCTCGTATTTTCTTGTTTACCTTAAAGGTTATCAACCTATTCAAACTATTCAAGCTATTTAACCTATTATTGTGATTCAATCTATTAAATATACTGCTCTACTGGTACTGCTATTAAACTTCAACTGTTACTATACCATATACCATCAATTTCAAAAACCTGGAAATTTACCTGGAAATTTAAAACTGGAAGCAAATAAACAAGAACTAAAGAACAACTGAGTTGTCCATAGCACCCTTCAGTGTGAATGAGCCATTTTTTCAAGTCTGGACACAGAGCTGAGTTCATTTAATTAATTTGACACAGACAAATCTTTGTAAATGGTCATAAGCGTGACATCGTGGTCTGTGGGAACATAAAGACTACAACAGATTCACCTCTGCCAATGTCAGAACCTCTGACCGCATTGCCTTGGCTCCACAGGCAGTAAAGTCATCTCCAAGAAACTGTCTGCGGACTGTCTGGTCGAAGTGGAGTCTGTCCTCCAGCGCCCCCCGCTCATCTGGGACAACCTGCACGCCAATGACTATGACTCCAGACGCCTCTTCCTGGGACCATTTAAGGGCCGAGACCCGCAGCTCAGAAGCTACCTGAGGGGCCTGCTGCTCAACCCCAACTGCGAGTTTGAAGCCAACTACATCCCACTACATACGCTGGGAAGCTGGTACAGAGCTGGGAAAGAGGAAATGAAAGGTGAGGTGGGCGAGGGCGGTTGACAGTTATAAGGAGTTGTAGGAGAAAGTGATGAGCAGATGGAAAGAAGCAGAAGATGTAGTGAGACAATAGATCTCAGATTGTCCTGATCAGGGGCTGGTTTGTAACAAACATTGCCAGACACAAACAGAGCTTCCCTCTGGGAACAAAGGTAAATAAAATTCTGATTAAATTCCACTGAGAAGGTTATTTTTTGCCAATGTCCATTTGTTGGCTTGTTGGCATCATGACTGAAAATCTAATAGAGCAATTTTCATTAGAATTTGAATGAAGGTTGGATCTTAGATGACACAGTAATGGTGAAAATCAGAAATATGTTATTCTGGATGATTAAAAGGTTTTTTTTTTTTTTAACACTGTGGCATCATTATTATTTAAGCTTTAAAAGGCAACTGTTGTCAAATAATCAGAAAGTAATTGTTTACTTTTCGACCACACTCAACCACCTCCCTCGCTTTATTTTTCTTTTGCAGCGGATGTATGACCATGCTAATATCCATGTTATTTATTTATTTCAATTTGCAAAATAATCATAAAGTAACAGTTTATATTGATGTCTGTCACTGACAACAATCAATTTCAATTCAACTCATTTCATTTATATAGTGCCAAATCACAACAGGGTTGCCTCAAGGCAGGCACATCACACAAATAAGGTCTAACCTTACCAACCCCCAGAGCAACAGTGGTAAGGGAAAAACTCCCTCTGAGGAAGAAAACTCAAGCAGACCAGACTCAAAGGGGTGACCCTCTGCTTGGGCCATGCAACAGACAAATTACAAAACAATTCAATTCAGAAAATGAACATACAGGAAATCACACCTGCTCCTAATTTTCCATCATCAAACCAGACTCCGTTACTCATACTGCAGATAGCACACAGACATATGGATTACTACTCCATAAGAAAAATCAAGTTACTTTATATTTGATAGATCTGTTTGTCCTCATTATAGGCTCTTGGCATTTGGAGAGGTAAAAGAGAACAGCATTAATTGTTGCGTTTCATAACTAGAGGGGATGGACTCATCCATTTGTCAATCTACATATTCACTCACTGCATTGTATTCACATGCCTCGCATTTTCCAAAACTGAGGAAATGCATCATTACTGTTAATATCACTTGTATTGTACTGCTGGGTTTTTTTTTTTTATAAAGGAAGGACAACGAGATAACGGCTTTCCAGGCCGTTCATTTAGTTGGCCTATTTCCTACAAAGTGCAGGTCTGATGCCAGACCTTTATGAAAGTGGAACAACAGCCGAGTTTACATCACTTTATTTGATTATTTAGTTTTCCAAATGGTGCCGCAACAAAGGAAGAAATATTATGAGATGAGGGAAAGTAGGCAGAGGAGAAGCAGAGGGTGAAAAATAAGATGAGCAGATTGAAGCCTGTGATGTCGACAGAAACAGAATTTTAATGATGCCATGAGAAGGAGGGGGATGGGGCATTGTGTGGCATGTGAAGTAATGACTGGACTATCTTATTGTGTTCGGAGGATAGAATCTTTTTATTGACACTCAAATTATACTGTATTTAAAAACAGAAACAATTTTTATCCAACTTTATGATTTTGTTGGGCATATTTAACACTAAAATCATCCTCTTTCTCTGTGCACTTTGCAGATGTGCACATTTTAATAATTGTGTTGCAACACAATCTTTTGGAAACCTAAAAGTACTGAATGGAAGAAACCTTGTATTTACACTGTAGACACCTGATGTGGAGTGGGTTTGCCTTATAAATGTTGCCTCATGTACAATAGAGTAGATGGTGTGCGCTTAAATTAGGATGCTACGAGGACAAACTTGAGTTTGGAGTTCTGTGTATATCTGACCAGTGCTAAGCAGTAGCACATATATGTATGTCCTAGGTACCTTATGTGTAGTAGATGCTGGTAACTAGTTGCCATGATATCTGTGTAAATTTGAGTACTAATGTGGGGAATATGTTTTCTTGCTCTGGTTATATTTCACCAGTGCAAGCAGTGGGACATTCAGGTCATCAATACCTCATGTGGGGTGTTGTGCATGTTTTGTAGCAGAGGAGTACGAGTACTGTCCAGACAGAGCTCTTTCTGCTGCACTGCATGACTGGATGGAGGAACTCAACCAACCATTACAAGCAGGTAATGAATTGAGGTTAAGGCTTGTGCATTTGTTGAAGGTGGATATTTGTTGAGCTTCTCCCACTTAGTAACTTTCATGACTTTTTATTGTATTCTACATCTCGTGTTCATTTCAGGCCGGCAGGGCAGGCAGGCTGAGCAGCGATGCTCTGCCGTGATGTCTCGCTCCAAAACTCCTGACAGATCAGACTGCCCTGCATCCTTCAGAGGAACCTCAGCTGTGGCTAAACCCCTTCCCGTCTTCCCCTTGAACTCCAGCTCACCACCTTCCTCACCCACTAAAGCCAAGGGCGACAGAAAGGACAAGAAGAAGAGGTCAAACCAATCTGGTCAACCCAACCACCAGTCTTCAGAATCCAGACCTGGAACACCTTCAAGTGGAAGCCGGGGGCAGAAGGGCCAAGGTCGCGGCCTGTGCGGTGGGAAGAGTTTACTGAGTGAGTCCCAGGTGCAGCTGCTTGTTGGCCTTCACTATTTGCCCCACGAACATGGCCTATCAGCCGAGAAATTGCTCCAGGATCTGACCTGGCTAAAAACAAACTGTCATGTGGTCAGCGCCAACAGCAAGAAGGTACCAGCTGAGAAGGTGGGTGTGGCTTTCCTGCTGATGAAATGTGCATTTATTAAGAGACAGCAAACGGGTCTAAATACGAAGCTGCATAAGTGCAGTATTCCTGTGTACGTGTCCTCAGGTGGAGGAGTGGCGGGGCCGGGCCTCCAGGTTCCTGTCCTTGTGTGAAGACATAGCGCAGCTCCACTGCAGCGTGGTGGGTGGCACCAACAGGGCTGTGCTCTATGACCTTTACCCCTATGTGTGGGACCTGAGGAACATGGCACTAGTGGCAAAGGCCTTTATATGTTGGCTGGGTGAGGACAACTACTCAGACAGTACTGCTGTTGCTCTGAACATACGGTGAAATAATTATGGAAGAATAATGGATTTGTAAAATCCTCTATAGGTTAATGT
The DNA here is from genome assembly GCF_902500255.1 of Thalassophryne amazonica. Classification (NCBI taxonomy): domain Eukaryota; kingdom Metazoa; phylum Chordata; class Actinopteri; order Batrachoidiformes; family Batrachoididae; genus Thalassophryne; species Thalassophryne amazonica. Next base: position 22,176,100 of record NC_047125.1, on the reverse strand, counting down.
GCTGTTGCTGTCTTATTTTAATGTTTGTTTCCTTTCACTCCACCCTACCCACTCAATCAGATGGGCGAGTCTTGAATGATGGCTCCACTCTGCCTTCCTGGAGAAACTGCTTCCAGTGTGAGTAGACACGACCTTTAAACCTTTAAAATTAGTTCTCATAACGGTCTTTTCCAAGGATGTTAAGCTTTGGCTTTTCTGTACTGCATTTGCCTGTTGTTTTCAGATCTACATTGGTTCCCAAAGACCGGCAGATTAACTAGTGATTATACATTTTTAGTAGAATGGGAATAATAGTTTGTGATGGCAACCTGTCGAGGGTTATACCTCACTTCTTGCCGACTGTGCGTTAGAATAGGCCCCAAACTCCCACGAGTCTTGACAGGGCATAGTTAGTGGATATATGGTTGATTCTGGTACACAATATCTTCATCCATGTTTCACAGTTTGAAATATTGTGGCGCTTCTTGATGATATATAGCACAATCTAAAGCACATAAACATTTCGCATATAATGTACGCCTGAGGCCTTCTGGCACCCATGCTTAGCAAAGGATTACACAGTGACGTTGATGAGAGTCTACAACTTCACTGAGGATTATATGTCCGGCCAAGGCTGGTACTTAATTCCAGCTAAATGGTCTGGGACAATGCAAGTTAGTGTGTCCAGGAATCAAATCCAAGTCTACATATTGGTTTTCCAACTCCTGTCCCACTGAGCTACATATTCTGCACATACTGCAGCTCATTTTGGGTGCATTCAACTCTACACTGTTCTTTTACACAGTGTAAACTGAGTGCAAAGCTGCTCCTTGTACAAAAGGAGTTTTTTGCCCTCCCCTTTTGTTATGTCTTGGCCTTGGGTTTTTGAGCTTAGGCTTTGAGGGATCAAGGGTTTCAGGCTTTGCTCCTCCATCCTCCTTCCCCATTGTCCAATCCTTCCCACTGTCGCCAAGTGCTTGCTCATAGGGGGTCGTTTTGACCGTTGGGGTTTTTCTGTAATTATTGTATGGCTTTTGCCTTGCAATATAAAGCGCCTTGGGGCAACTGTTGTTGTGATTTGGCGCTATATAAATAAAATTTATTTGATTTTGATTTGACTTATCTCGTGGTTGCTTTCAAAACGTGTTTGCAGTGGTGTGGATTAAGATTCAGTGAGGATCAAACCACCAGATACAAATATATGCTTGAAATATTTATGGTACAAGAAAAAAAAAAAAAAAGCTAAGTCATTTATTTTGAACTAAATATTTTACAGCAACATTTACCCAGCTTTTAATGGTTGTGGTCTTTGTGATGTCATTCGATTGACAGGTGGTTTTTGTATGTCATAGGGTGTGGAAAATCGACGGGGCCAGACCTGCTGGGAGTCGAGTCAGAGCCATGGGTGTTCAAAGGGGGTGTGTCTGGGGAGGTGCAGGTACACAGTGCAATTTAAATGCACTTGTAGTGTCAAATTAACATTATGTGATCTGGTAGAAAAGTAACTTACACTTGGATGTGTAGATGCTTCTCCCAACAGGTGGCAGTAGTGAACTCTTCACTCACCCACCTCCTCTCTTCCCGACCTCTCGTCTGTACAACATCAGGCCTTACCACAGCAAAGACAAGGTAGGACGTGTTTGCACCCACAACACTATGTCAGGGTTCACACCAAGGCATGCTCCATTTCATCTGAAGGAGTTTCAATTCCAATTTTACTTTCATCCATTTGCTCCACTAACTGCAGACTGACACTGTCAAAACCACATTATTAGACTCCATTTACATGACGACAAAGTGACCTAAATTAGATTCTTTCCTCATCAGAATTGGGGGTGTACCAAAACAGAATATCTAATTTAGGTCAGAAAATGTGAAGGTGGCTTTGGGCAAAGCAGAAATGTGATTTAGGCTATATTCACATTACTGATTGAAGTGACCTGAATTGTATTTTTTTTAATCTCCCTGCATGTGACACATATCTGAGCTGTTATGTGAACAGAACAAATGTCATTTTTACATATCAGATATGGCCTTTTTGTGTTGTGCTCACACTATTAGCTAAAGTGACCTGAAACTTTTTTCACTCCATATTTAATTTTTTCATCTGAATAGTTCACACTTTCAGTGACTTACATCTGATATGGTTGTCCTCTCAGTCACAGCACTAAAGGTCAAATAAAAATGTGTTCTCTGAACATACATCATGCAGGAAACATCAAATAAAGTGAAATAAAAACTGGCTCAATTAAAGCCCAAGGCAAAATTGCCCTTTTCAGCATAAAAATGGCCGCCATTTCCAAAAGAACAAATCTATGCAAATAATTTTGGGATGGGAAGAATGTCAATGGCAAATATTGTGCCGTTGTTAAATTAAAAGAAAAGTTATCAGACAGTTTTTGAGAAAATTGGGTCCAAATACCCAAGTTGGCTATTTTCGGCATAAAAATGTCCGCCTTTTCCAAACGGAGATTCTATGACTATAATTTTTTGACGTGAAATATGTCAACAACCCATAATACACCCTTGCCAAATTATAAAAAAGTTATCAGATTCTGACATGTTGCAATAAACAGACGACGATGACGCGCCACGATATAGGGGAACCCAAAAAGTCACATCTGAATTCAGATTCCATACAGCATTCAGATTATTGGCTGATTTTATCTATTTTTGCTTACATAGATCTAGTCTTTTTGTGTGATGTGATCATGTTTAAACAAATTTTTGTGAGGTTTGGCCCAGTTGCATACATGTCCTGGATCTGATTTGCGTAAATGTGTTAATGGGCGATGTGACTGCTCCCAGTCAGCACCTTGACATCCGAGTGTGAACACAACCTTGTTTGAACATGTGCGTCTAGACCTGGTCATTCTTACAGAAAAAAGAAAGAAAAAAAAATGTGAATTTGGATACTTCATCTCATACACGCACGATGCACAGCTCACCTTCCATGCATTAAAATGAAGAAGAAGAAGAAGAAGTAACTTATTTTAAATCTAGAAACTTTTTTCCCTGCATGTGTTAAATTTGTTGTAGTTGGAATTGTATCGGCTGGTGCGTCAACTCCACCTGAGGAGTCAGGGTGGTCCAGAGACAAGTGCTGCTCACCCCGATGTCATAGGAGACAGGTGAGATGAAATATTACTGCCTCCACAGATGTTATCATCCACATCTGCTCGTCTGCTTGGAGTATTACTATTAATATTATTATTAATTAACAATTATTATGAAGTGCAGTGAAGATCCTGGAAGCAGTCTGAATTCAATACCAAGGCATAGATGTGTCATTTTTAAAATAATGTTGACTCGGGTCATTTTGCTGCACATTACTCACCAACGTTTCAATGTTCTTCACAATAAAAGCATTCAAAGGAGACATCAGTGATCTTTTACTTAGAAACTGCAAGTGTTGGTATTGCTGCCAAATACCAAAACCTGACTTGGAAAAGATTTCTTTGATCAGTTTCCTGTCCACATTATGCAACAAAAATACATGTTAGACACTTGACACATTTAGATAAGTGTAAAGAATTATTGTGCCCCGCAATAGGTTAATTTATATTATGAGACTGATCTGGTGAAGGAGTTGGATCAAAGAATTTCATCATAATCAGAGTCAAAACCTCATCCTGTGTTTGTGTGTCTGGTGTAATGCCTGTGTCTTGCCTGTAGGTGTCTGGGACCTTGCTTGGCACTGTGCCCAGAGTACAGCTTCATTCTGGAGGATGAGTTGGGCGTCTGTGGGTGTGTCTTGGGTATCTTGGATGTTCGGTCCTTTGCCAAGCGCTGCCAAGCTACCTGGATGCCGGCCATGAGGGACAAGTACCCACCTAAAGGGGGTAGCACACACTCCAACACAGAGGTGAACATCACAGTCTCACATGGTCACCGAAACAGATAATTCACTTGGTTCAATATTAATTTCATCCTTTAAGAATCATTGGTCATCGCACCAAAACAGCTTGGTGACTGTGTGCAAAAGGGCGAATGGAGCTGGTGGTGAGTGACGGGGACAGTCTGTCCCTGACATATGTGGAAAACGCTGCCGCCTCCATGCTGCGTGTCACCGTGCAACTCACAGTTACATCAGACTTTAGTCAGAGCCCATCCACTGCTCTCTTCCACAGCATGTCTTTCCTGATTCTCTCCCTTAGCCCCAACCAGTCCCAGCAGAAGACTGCCCCTCCCTGAGCCTGGTTCTGCTGATGGTTTCTTCCTGTTAAAAGGGAGCTTTTCCTTCCCACTGTCGCCATGTGCTTGCTCATAGGGGGTCGTTTTGACTGTTGGGGTTTTTCTGTAATTATTGTATGGCTTTTGCCTTATAATATAAAGCACCTTGGGGCAACTGTTTGTTGTGATTTGGCGCTATATAAATAAAATTGATTTGATTTGACGGTGAATGCTCAATTACAGTTACCTCATTGAGTACAGACCAATGGTTTTCTGAGAATTACTGTATTTCTGGGTATATTGTGCTGCTTTCTTGCAGCCTGTGAATAGTCAAACAGGCAGTGCCTATGAACCAATGCCCGGTATAAGTCACAACGCAAAAGTCACCAGATTTTGGGTCATGGATGCAGAATCTCAGGCATCTCTGTATTAAATTTTCAGGCATTACGCCCTTTAAAACTGAATTCTGCAGCAACCTATTCCAGAGAGTTGTGTGCATGGAGGGAGGGAAGTGAGGAAAGCCACCAAGACACCCTGTGGAAAAAAGTGTCTGAAACCACAAAAGGGTATACTCCAGGTTACTGAATGCTCAGGAATCAATTCCCCACACATTTAAAGTGGAACATTTCATGAAGTTTTACATTAGATTTTACATGAGGGTTTTAAATCAAATCAAAATCAAATCAATTTTATTTATATAGCGGCAAATGACAACAAACAGTCGCCCGAAGGTGCTTTATATTGTAAGGCAAAAGCCAAACAATAATTACAGAAAAACCCCAACGGTCAAAACGACCCCCTGTGAGCAAGCACTTGGCGACAGTGGGAAGGAAAACTCCCTTTTAACAGGAAGAAACCTCCAGCAGAACCAGGCTCAGGGAGGGGCAGTCTTCTGCTGGGACTGGTTGGGGCTGAGGGGAGAGAATCAGGAAAAAGACATGCTGTGGAAGAGAGCAGAGATCAATAATGATTAAAAGCAGAGTGGTGCATACAGAGCAAAAAGAGGTGAATAAAAAGAAACACTGGGTGCATCATGGGAACCCCCCCAGCAGTCTAAGTCTATAGCAGCATAACTAAGGGATGGTTCAGGGTCACCTGATCCAACCCTAACTATAAGCTTTTTCAAAAAGGAAAGTTTTAAGCTTAATCTTAAAAGTAGAGAGGGTGTCTGTCTCCCTAATCCGAATTGGGAGGTGGTTCCACAGGAGAGGAGCCAGAAAGCTGAACGCTCTGCCTTCCATTCTACTCTTACAAACCCTAGGAACTACAAGTAAGCCTGCAGTCAGAGCGAAGCGCTCTATTGGGGTGATATGGTACTATGAGGTCCCTAAGATTAGATGGGACCTGATTATTCAAAACATAAGTAAGAATGGCGTGTGTCAAATAAGGCTCTTTAGTGACATCTAGTGGCACCTGTGGGAAAACGCAGTGATGGGTGCATGCTTCCAAAGAGGATTGGATGAAAAAAAAAGTTCACAACACAAATATTCACTCATTTTCTATTTTCCTACCCATTTTTTTATACCCGCTGATTCCAATTAAGGGTCAGGGGCGGGCTGGAGGCCATCCCAACAGTCATAGGGCATTAAACAGGGTACACACTGGATAGGACGCCAGGTCAACAAAAACAACTCCAGTAATAAACATACTGAAGTATAATGGGCGTGAAACACTGCCACCTTACATCTTTAACATCGATCTAGGAGTTATTTTTTTTGGCAGCACGGTGGCTTAATGGTTAGCACTGTTGCCTTACAGCAAGGTCATGGGTTTGATTCCCACCTGTGGCCTTTCTGTGTGGAGTTTGCATGTTCTCCCCGTATTTGCGTGTGTTTCCTCCGGGTGCTCCGGTTTCCTCCCACATTTAAAGACATGCAGGTTAGGTGGATTGGAAACATAATTGTCCACGTCTCCCTTGCAAAAAAACATCTCGATCTCAATAGGACTAACCTGATTAAATAAAGGTTAAATTAAATAATATACGGCTCTGTGTGGTCTTGACATGTGATCAGTTCTGCTTAAAATTTCAAACATATTCCATTGCAACTTCAAAGTGAAACATTTATGAGCTTGAGTGTGACTTTCAAGGTCAAAGGTCATGTCACCAAAAGAAATTTATTCAGCTTCATATTTATATGACTTTTGCTTGAATTTGTTTAACCTGTTAAGGTCATTCCTTATGTAAATCCGGTCCCAAATTTTATATACCTGCACCCAAATTTTGGCCTGCAACCTTGACTTTCAACAAATCTTTTCCCCTCATTATCAAATCACTTTACCTTTGACTTGACTCTTCGTGGACAGATGGACACACAGGATCAAAAACAATGATGTGATATTGTTCTCAATGCTGCTCTCTGGGTTAGAATTTGCTGCAGCTGATGGAGGAGGACCAGGGAGAGTACCCAGACTCGCTCCTCTATCACTTTCCATCCCAGGTGCGACTGGATGCCCTGCCCGAACTTGTGGACATTAGTGTCAGCCGCACTTTGCTCACTGCCATCCTTACCGCACTCAAGGCCAACGGTAAGGAAATGGTCTCTTTTGGAACTTCTGATGTGGTGGGGCTTCCACCTTTTTCTGAGTGCTTTACTTTCAATCGGTGTTGGGTTCTTGTGTAGGTTCTCCGGGTGTGTTCTGCGAGGTGCAGCCAACCGATCATCAGAGGCTGGAGTTCCTGACAAAACTGGGCTTCCTGGAGATCCTCAGAGGAGAAGCCAGGAGCAGAGAGGGAGTGGTGCTGGGGAGGCTGCTCTGACTGCACACAAACATACATGCAGCACACACACACACACACACACACACACACACACACACACACACACACACACACACACACACACACACACACACACACACAGAATGTTAGAAAATCTGTAGAGAAGCAGGCTCTGAAAAACTGTGCAATAGTAATGGGGAGAATCTCAGATTTGTGGGGGATTTAAAAGTAAAGTTTAAAACTATTCCAGAGCTGTACTAATCCTTCTTGGATTTGCCGGCAAAGGATTTCAGGATTTTGTCCGATTTTAGCAAAAGAAGCCAAGAAAAGAAGTTGAGATGCGAGCATGATTTCAGATAGTACAGGATTATTGAGGTTTCCCAAAAATCACAATGTCACAATAAAAAAGAATCAAGTCCCATTTAGTTCCTGAAGCATTTTGGTGCCCGTGTTTATTTCCGAATATCACAACCCCCAGGATGGAATGCCACTCCGATTATTGTGCATGTGGAGTGATCTATGCCTCGGTGGGTGGGGCGGACATGATTAACTCACTTGAGGTTAACTCAGGTGTGCTGTGATGATGCAGTTCCCAGTTGGGATATTGCCCTCATTGAAACTATGAAGAGACTGGAAGCACAGCTGAGCATACAGACTATTTAGGTAGGAAAGATAATGTAGACCAAAAACATTTTCCATGTTAAGACAGCAGAATATGAAAACAGAAGAAATTTAAGGTGGTATAACATCAAACTGTCAAGTATCCCTGTGACTGAAGAGTCTCATAAGACCACCGTGGAGACATCAGCCCTGATTTGAGACTGTCAACAACACCCCCAAGATGGACCGTTTGCCAGACATCTTTGTTGTTGTGAGAGGGAGGAGCTTTAGTCAGAGATCTGACATGCAGACAGGTAACACACACGGATTTCGACTGCAACCACCAGAGCACGCTGTAGTGTAGAAAGTATGACCCTGTTGTACCATTCTTATCCCTACCCCCCCCCCCCCCCCCAACTCCTCCAAGCATTCAAGCTTTTTTGTTTTAAATTTCATGTCATCTGATGACAAATTCCTGCTTTTTCTTTGCCCAAAATCTCCAAGTCCACCATGCTTTGCGACAACTAGGTCAAAACTCTCAGCCAATCACTGTTCGGATTCAGAAATCCATGGCTTGGCCACCTCCTCATCATAGTTGATAAATGTGAATCCAGACCCTCATTCAAGAGAGTGGGCCAAGAAGATTGAGACCACCACGTCCTTATGAGCCCCATCTGGTAAATGTTTTTTTTTCTTAATGATTTACCGGTCAGTGTGCCACGGTTTACACTAGCGTAGATGAATGTTTACACAAAAAAGTGTGGCTTTTCATAAAGTTCATTAAAAGGGTAGAAGCAGCTATAGAAACTGTGAATTTAAGTTAAACAGCACATTTGCCCACAGCTAAGAAAACCGCAACAAAATCCAAACGCATGCAACAATTCATTAAAAGGCACATTTCCGTGCACGTAACTTCACACCACATTAAGTTACGTTGGCTCTAACATGCCGCTCCCTCGCATCGTTTTACATGAAACCCACACGAAAGCGTGCATGTACGTGTGCATAGGTGTGTGGATTTGTATGTGCCAAATATTCCATTAGACAGCTGCGTCATTCCATCCTGCCTTTATTCCGCAGTGCAACAAACACAAAAGTACAATTAAACAGTTTTATGCAGCTTAAAAGCACAAACACGCAATCAAAACTTCAACTGAAAATAACTAAGAATGTTCTTTTTTTAAAATGTAGTGCAGACAAAAAAAAAAAAAAGAAAAAACCTCGTTTGTGGAACTGTTTTATATTTGTAGTTTTTCTTTTTATTAGAACACTTGCTATATCACAGACTAAAAGGCACTTTTGTACATTCATTTTACCACAACATTGTAATGATTGTATTCTTCTGCAATTACTAGTCAAGTTAGCCTACGTAAATAAAAAAAATGTCACATTATAAACACACTGATAGAACTGCATGACAAAGAAAAGCCATCTAGAATAACAATAAAGCTACAGTAGGTTGGATTTCGGGGGATTAATTAGCATCAGTGGAATATAGCATTCATAACCATCTGTTAGCGTACATTTACCCATAGTAAAGATTCAATGCCTTTTCATAAGCTCAGACTAAGCGCTTCATATTTACATGGGAGCTGGCCCATTCATGGAGGCTGCCATGTTGGTACAGTAAGCCAAATGGGATGCATTTGCAGCACATGCAGCACAGCTGGACAACTGAAAAAGACAACGATGACTACTCCAGACCATGTGTGCCGGTTGCTCATGTAAGCTAACAAGCTTGAGAAACATTTTTGTGAAATGGAGGATCATAGATATTGCTGATCACAAAAGAAGGCAATAGGCAAGAATCTTTGTCACCAAAGTAGTGAAAACACAAAGGGAAACAAAGATTTGACTGATAATAGCATAATGTAATCTGTTAATTTACCACTAGATGGCACTAAATCCTACACACTGTAGCTTTAAAGAAAAAGTTTTCATAGATTACACCAAGCTATATAGTATAACATATTTGCAAATTAGTTGGGTGATGGGACTGTATTACAAAATATGTTCGATAAACTTTTCCAATTCTGATTGTCAAGGTGGAGCATAATAATAATAACCAGTTGCCTTTGAAATGGTGACAAGCAGCGAATCTTTCAGCCCATTTCACAGAAATGCTACATCAGAATATTTGCTTGCATTGAGCAAAGTATGTTTTTCCCATGATATGAATTTGCCATTTGTGTTTTTAGGGTAACAAGAGTTAAAAACAAACTGTTTATACTGATGACAGAAAAAAAATATTTAAAATTATTTTATTGAACTTGTTTTCATGCATTAAAGTTTTCTCTCCCTTATATTTTACTGGAACAGTGTTTTTTCCCCCTTTTGCTTAAGCAGAAGCATGTACCCTCTGAATTGCAGTGTGCTAATACATTAAAACTCCACTTACATGTTAAGATGATAACTCAAGGCCAATAAGTGCCATCATCTCATACATCTCCAAATTAAGAGGATATATAATGAGAACAAACTAATTTACATTCGGTGAACTTTGATGCACCAGAACAAAAAGCATTTGTCTGCTTATGTAACATCCCATAGACCTGCCTATCACTTGCTGAACACTAAAACCCTCTGGATAGGTGATGGAAATTGGGTGCCGTTGTGGCTGAAGTTGCATGACATTTGAAATAAGCTCATTTGTCAGTTTCTTTGATTTTTAAAATCCTAGGCTACCAAACCCACCAGACCTGACACACACCGGCAGGAAAGTACAACCCCTGGCAAAAATTATGGAATCACCGGCCTCGGAGGATGTTCATTCTGTTGTTTAATTTTGTAGAAAAAAAGCAGATCACAGACATGACACAAAACTAAAGTAATTTCAAATGGCAACTTTCTGGCTTTAAGAAACACTATAAGAAATCAAGAAAAAAAAGATTGTGGCAGTCAGTAACGGTTACTGTTTTAGACCAAGCAGAGGAAAAAAATATGGACTCACTCAATTCTGAGGAATAAATTATGGAATCACCCTGTAAATTTCCATCCCCAAAACTAACACCTGCATCAAATCACATCTGCTCGTTGACATTGACCCTATGTCATGACATTGACCCTATGTGTCTTTTTGCAAGGAATGTTTTCACAGTTTTTGCTCTATGGCAAGATGCATTATCATCTTGAAAAATGATTTCATCATCCCCAAACATCAGAAAAGTGTCAAAAATATCAATGTAAACTGTGCATTTATTGATGATGTAATGACAGCCATCTCCCCAGTGCCTTTACCTGACATGCAGCCCCATATCATCAATGACTGTGGAAATTTACATGTTCTCTTCAGGCAGTCATCTTTATAAATCTCATTGGAACGGCACCAAATAAAAGTTCCAACATCATCACCTTGCCCAATGCAGATTCGAGATTCATCACTGAATATGACTTTCATCCAGTCATCCACAGTCCACGACTGCATTTCCTTAGCCCATTGTAACCTTGTTTTTTGCTGTTTAGGTGTTAATGATGGCTTTCGTTTAGCTTTTCTGTATGTAAATCCCATTTCCTTTAGGCGGTTTCTTACAGTTCGGTCACAGACGTTGACTCCAGTTTCCTCCCATTCGTTCCTCATTTGTTTTGTTGTGCATTTTCGATTTTTGAGACATATTGCTTTAAGTGTCTTCCTTGTCTTCCTTGGTCTACCAGTATCTTTGCCTTTAACAACCTTCCCATGTTGTTTGTATTTGGTCCAGAGTTTAGACACAGCTGACTGTGAACAACCAACATCTTTTGCAACATTGCGTGATGATTTACCCTCTTAAGAGTTTGATAATCCTCTCCTCTGTTTCAATTGACATCTGTCGTGTTGGAGCCATGATTCATGTCAGTCCACTTGGTGCAACAGCTCTCCAAGGTGTGATCACTCCTTTTTAGATGCAGACTAACAAGCAGATGTGATTTGATGCAGGTGTTAGTTTTGGGGATGAAAATTTACAGGATGATTCCATAATTTATTCCTCAGAATTGAGTGAGTCCATATTTTTTTCCTCTGCTTGGTCTAAGAAAGTAACCATTACTGACTGCCACAATCCTTTTTTCTTGATTTCTTATAGTGTTTCTTAAAGCCAGAAAGTTGCCATTTGAAATGACTTTAGTTTTGTGTCATGTCTGTGATCTGCTTTTTTTCTACAAAATTAAACAACTGAATGAACATCCTCCGAGGCCGGTGATTCCATAATTATTGCCAGGGGTTGTATTCTGAAAAATGACCTCAGCCAATAAACAGCCACAGGAAAAAGGTGTACAATAGTTTTCACTTATTTTCACCAATGGGAGGCGGCGTTACTGATGTATCACACTGCTAATTAGCTGTCCTTCCTCTGGTGAAGCTGCAGTGATGTTGGAACGTTCAGTACTGCGCGGTACAAATGCACGTGGTCCTGATGCGGTACAGGTACCATGTTCGTCACTTGTTACACGTCCGTGCTGTCCCTTTGTGATGTGCTGCTGGCTTCCCGTTGGTTGCAGTTGTGCAGGTTGTGTTCCGGGTCCATGACGCGACCAATCGGATACGATACGCTGATAAACTGCCGGTGAGGAGTAACATCAGTGTAGTTGCCAAAATAGCTGCCCAACTGCATGCTGGGAGTCCCACCTGAGGGGGAGGGGTTATAAATATCATCCGTTTTCTATTATATGAGCTTGGGTGAGAGAAAAAAAAAAAAAAAAAAAAAATCAGAAAACAGCTGCATCTCAAGTTTTGCAACACCTTGCAGCAATTAGAAATTTCACGGAATGATAACTGGTTTCGTCATAACTTTCTAAGGACCGCCCACTTTAACAGTCTTGATTCCTATATCCATGATAATGTTAGTAAAATTGATCCGTCACCTAATTTGATCTGGTCTTCACAAATAAGCGCATCTTAGACCAGTTTAAAATGAGCAGGAATGAGTTTCAACAAGTCCCTCAAAAGGCTGCCCACTTTACTCAGACCATCAACTCCGGCACCCTCAAACAAAATGTTTCACATTTTAATACAATTTGAATGTGACATCTGATAGTTGTGTATTTCAGAGTAGTGTGATTTTGAGTATAAAACATCCAGCATTGATTTTTTTTTTTTTTAAAGCAGACCTGCCAATATTTTATTGACCTCAGTGTTGTAGTGTGGTTCTGTCACCCCCCCCCCCGTCTCTCTGTGAGGATAATAAAGTTATTTAAATATTTAGCAGTCAGGTTGAAGCTTCACATCCTCAGAGCTTTGCGGACATGTGGACATTTGTACTTACATTTCCTAACAGATTGCTGAGGGTGATGTCAGCGTAAGAGGACAGGAAGGCTGCGGACAGAAGACATGGTCCATGGTCACAAACGCTAAAATAATCTAAACCTGGGCTTGTGCATACCCTGTACTTGCAGTGCTTTTTTAGATTACAGTGATGTCATCATGACATCACATACCATGCAATGATAACTGATGAGCATAATGATATCAGCTTTGGTGTTCCTCTCTGGCCCAATTGGTTGAGGAGATATCTTGGAAAATGTGCTTTGACAGGCCATAGTTTTGAAAACATTGACGATGACCTTTGACCAAACTGCTCTAATAGTTAACCATCTGGTGACACTCATCCAAAGAATATTCTCACCAAGTTTGGAGAAAACTGACTCAGCCGTTTCAGAGTTATTTTGAACATAGCGACACGCAGAGTAATGAGCTGAGTCATTCACGTCATCAGGAGAGAGTCGTCAAGGGAGCCATCAGGGGAGGCTTCCGTCCTGTCATTAGGAGAGTGCTAACTAGAGCACAATAGGTGCTAATTAGAGCCATTGTTTAGTCACTAGCCTATAGCAGTCAGCCTCTCGGTAGGTGGGGTCTGGTTAGGTTAAAAAAACTCCAGCTTTTGTTGGTTTCTGGTTTATTCTTCTCTACAAGAGTCAAGACAGAAGTCACACTACCAGAGCAAGAATTTTAGCTGAGGAAGCTTCTGTGATTTGAAGCGAAACGTCCTCACGTCAAGCAACCCAGTCCAGTCGAAGATTCAAGCTTCTCTACTATGGAAACCACCTGGACAACTGAGAGCCTACACAGAAGCAGATTAGAGAGTGTGAAAGAAGACCGATTCAGCACCATGGACAGAAACACAGTGCAGGTCTGAATTATGCTTTAATTTTCATGTAAAGTTTTCATTTTCTGCATTTAAATATAAATTTCAAAAACTAAGAGTTCAGGCTTATACTTGACACTTTCATGTTGTTGGTGAAAGGGTTTTGTTTTGAGAGGAGACAGATTTGCTCTGCAGCTGCGATCACTGGCAGGGTTTTGAGAAACTGACATAAAACCATTAAGGTAGTGTTACCGCAAGCGATGGCGAGGAGGTGAGTCCTCCAGCTGAAGGTGAAGAAGAGCCCGCCCACAGCCATGCAGCTGAGAGTGCCGTTAAATCTGGACAGACCCGAGCAGAGGGAGTCATGATGCACAGCCACAGACAAAGCTGCCAAAGAGAGAGAGAGAGAGGGACTGAGATCGTTACAGGCCTGAGAGATATGAGTCACAGCTGTGCTGAGATCTGGGAGTGACACACAAATTCTGTTGCCAGGCTGCGGTGCCACAATGAGCCGAGTGGTGGCACCAAACACACACACACTACAACATTTTATTTTCAATCAATCAATCCATTTTTTTTTATATAGCGCCAAATCACAACAAACAGTTGCCCCAAGGTGCTTTATATTGTAAGGCAAGGCCATACAATAATTATGTAAAACCCCAACGGTCAAAACGACCCCGTGAGCAAGCACTTGGCTACAGTGGGAAGGAAAAACTCCCTTTTAACAGGAAGAAACCTCCAGCAGAACCAGGCTCAGGGAGGGGCAGTCTTCTGCTGGGATTGGTTGGGGCTGAGGGAGAGAACCAGGAAAAGACATGCTGTGGAGGGGAGCAGAGATCGATCACTAATGATTAAATGCAGAGTGGTGCATACAGAGCAAAAAGAGAAAGAAACACTCAGTGCATCATGGGAACCCTCCAGCAGTCTATGTCTATAGCAGCATAACTAAGGGATGGTTCAGGGTCACCTGATCCAGCCCTAACTATAAGCTTTAGCAAAAAGGAAAGTTTTAAGCCTAATCTTAAAAGTAGAGAGGGTGTCTGTCTCCCTGATCTGAATTGGGAGCTGGTTCCACAGGAGAGGAGCCTGAAAGCTGAAGGCTCTGCCTCCCATTCTACTCTTACAAACCCTAGGAACTACAAGTAAGCCTGCAGTCTGAGAGCGAAGCGCTCTATTGGGGTGATATGGTACTACGAGGTCCCTAAGATAAGATGGGACCTGATTATTCAAAACCTTATAAGTAAGAAGAAGAATTTTAAATTCTATTCTACAATTAACAGGAAGCCAATGAAGAGAGGCCAATATGGGTGAGATATGCTCTCTCCTTCTAGTCCCCGTTAGTACTCTAGCTGCAGCATTTTGAATTAAGTGAAGGCTTTTCAGGGAACTTTTAGGACAACCTGATAATAATGAATTACAATAGTCCAGCCTAGAGGAAATAAATGCATGAATTAGTTTTTCAGCATCACTCTGAGATAAGACCTTTCTAATTTTAGAGATATTGCGTAAATGCAAAAAAGCAGTCCTACATATTTGTTTAATATGCGCTTTGAATGACATATCCTGATCAAAAATGACTCCAAGATTTCTCACAGTATTACTAGAGGTCAGGGTAATGCCATCCAGAGTAAGGATCTGGTTAGACACCATGTTTCTAAGATTTGTGGGGCCAAGTACAATAACTTCAGTTTTATCTGATTTTGTGATTTTCTGATTTTTAAATCTTCTGGATGACAGCAGCACGGCTGCAGGATACACACGTGTTACGTAGGCAAACACAAGGTCACAGTCTGAGTTTCTGCCTGTATCTTTTCTAAATGGACACAGCAGGTCGCTGTCAGACGTAAATGTCCGCGTTGAGAAAAACTATCCAGCAGGGTCGAGAGCGATGACCTTTTAATTTGCCAAAGTGCACATCAGAATAAAACAAACTGGATTCAGCTACAGTGCAACTGTAGGACAAAAACCTCCCTTCAGTCAGCAATAACAGTGAAAAATGAAGAGAAGTAATACTGCTTCTCTTCCACCAAAACATAGCACTAAAAGCAAATGATGAATATGATATTTGAGGGTACTGACATGTGAACGTTTGTTCTAAAGACCAGATTTGGGAATGGACATTGCCACGACACGTCACGTTTGACGACTGACAGGCGGTTATGCTAACTAACATGATGAAAACCAACTTCCTGTATATGCATTCTCTGGTTAATCAATGATGCCAATTCCCAACCTCACCATCTGAAGACGGTGCTAATCACTGACTTACTGCAACAATTAAGGCTCTTTTATGCTCAATGTTACATATGGATACAGACTGAGTTTTCTGTCCACACATACATACATTTTCCCAAATTTGTATTTTCTTAAATCTTAAGCATATGCATGAAACAAAGAAATACCAGAGGAAATCACAGGGCAGTACAGCCAAAGTAGATGTGAGACAACCCTAAGCAAAAGGACACAAACAAGACAAAAAAAACAAAACAAAACAAAAACAGACTACATGTGTGTCCATCCACAAGTACAAGTTACTTAAGTCCTGTTTTTCTTGCACATTATCTCTGAAATGTACTATGCAGCTTTACTTCCCTATTGGTTAGTGCATTACTGATTTTTATCATCACTCTGCCACAACACTAAATGATATCTGGGTTCAAATAAATCATTTTCCTTCCATCAACGTCTGCCACATTTACCTCACTTTGACCTGAACCAATACTTTCTTCAAGTTGTCAGCTTTTTATTGGTGTTCTTACAAAGTTTTGTTGAGCTTCTGTGCCCAGAAATGGACTTCAGTATGTGCCGATTGATTTTCTCATTACCGGGTTTTGTAAAATGCAGTTTAGCAGTCTGGTCTGCAGCACTGACCACACCTTAGTGCCACGTCCTCCATCTGTCTGCAATGCCTGCCTCTTTACACTGCTTTATTTCCTTGTCCTTCACAACTAATCTTTCTTCTATCACTCCTACCATTTTTTCTTTAGAGGCTTGAAGCTCTGAGAACCACCATCTTTTTTTCCCCTCACAGTTCCTTTGTTTCTCGCTCTGCCATTTTCCTTGCCTCCTCCTTCACACACCACCTCCAACTATTTTTCATCCCCACATGAGGGGTCATTAAAGACAAACCACAATGTCTGAGGTGGGCCTGAAAGTGCAACAAACAAGTATGTGTTTGTGTGTGGCGCAGCAAAATGTATGTGCGCATGTTCCACTTTGTGTAATGTTATCAGCGATGAGTCAGACAGCTCAAAAAAAAAAAAAAAAAAAAACACACACCTAGTCTGACTGCATCTTGAACAGAGGAATGTGTATCTTGTTCTGTAGCGTGCATACACAATTATTATTTTTGCATTTTAATTATTGCTTTCCGATCAGTCAGTCAGTTTCTACTTCATTACACCCTTTGATGCACTGTTCCTTTCCTTTGACTTTGCACAGAACAAAATGTTAAGAATATGGAGGAAATCTGCCTGATTATTCACACAGGTGAATCCCCGCCCACTGTCAGGGATCTACATGTCTGTCACGTGCCTACGCTTTGCTTAAAACATGTTTATCCTAGTAAAAGATTACTCTTGACAATACAACATATTTTTCTACATAGTCAGGTCTAAAGTCAGGGCCTTTTCTCTGAAATTTACATGCTGATACAAGAATCTTTTCCTGTTGAGCTCTTTAAATACAGACTTGTACCACTGGCTATTTATCAACCCAACATTCATCATGACACCTGTTGGGGTTGGAGTTACCATGTATTAGCAATGCACAGGACTCCTCTGCCAATCAGGATGTTCAAACATGTATTGTACTTTAATATTACCACCGTTTGGTCTCTATTCTTGGTCAAGATATGTCCTTTCCCAGTCCCTAACCCCTGATGCATCTTTACCCCGTACCAGTCTCAATCCTGCCCTTTGTTGGTAGTAGAAATGAACCATATTTCCCAAGCTCATTGACTTCACTGACACATTGACACTTACCCACCAACATTCCAGCAGCTGAGCCGAGAAGAGCATGGATGACCATCAGTGGTGAGTAGAGAAGAATAGCCCCTAAGATTACAAGAGCAGGCTCTAGAACCCCACAGGCATAAATCTGGCCTACACCAAGCACAATACTGTGCAGCGCCTGGAGGAGAGAGACAGGAGAGACTCTTAAGAGAAGCTATCATATCACAAGAGTGGAAAAAAGTCAGGAAAGACTTATTTCTCCAGTCAAAGACGCCCACTTCACCAGTTAATGTTACTCTCACGATGTATTCAGCAGAGGAGCGTTTCCATGGTGACACAATGGGTGCACCTGCCTGTCGCAGATGCTTACAAGTGATAAATGGTCTAATTATATTGCTGCCTCACAATTCTGTTTGCGCACGAATGCATCTATGGTAAAAATTAAACATGCCGTCACGGTCGTGCAGTTCAAACACCACAGTGAGCGCGCAGAAGTTGAGGACATTAAATATAAATAGGACTGACATCATCATCTCTGGAGAGAAGGAAAGATGGGCAGGAAGACTGAACAAAAAAGAAAAGGAAGGAGGGTGGAATTGGAAAAATATGCATAAAAAGAAGGCATCAAAGACCAGTGACTATATGGCTACGTACCATTTAAATTTAACACAATGCTAAAATACCCTTGGCCATATGAGCATAAAAATAGGAAGCAGAATGTGAGCTTTTGACCTCTTAAAATAGGTCAAATTTAGCCATTTTTGAACATGTTCAAGGTCTGTGTCCCAAGAATTGTCCCTGTGAATTTGAACACCCTGGCAGTAATAGGACTGGACCTATGCTGAGAACAGACAGACAGACGGACGGATGGACGACCTTCGCAAAAACCAATGGCCATATTTTGGCCTCAGGCAAAAATTTCGGACAATATTTTTTATTACTGTATATATACAGCAATATTCAGTTTGAGCACAAGGGTGTCCATAAGTGCACGTGGCACCAGGACACCCTGAGCCGGAGGTCGATAATCGACTTTGTAGTCGTATCATCTGACCTTCGGCCACGTGTCTCGGACACTCGAGTGAAGAGAGGGGCAGAGCTGTCGACTGATCACCACCTGGTGGTGAGTTGGATGCGCTGGGAGGGTAGGAAGCCGGTAAGACCTGGCAGGCCCAAACGTATCGTGATGGTCTGCTGGGAACGACTGGCGGAACCCTCTGTCAGAGAGGTCTTCAACTCCCACCTCTGGGAGAGCTTCTCCCAGATCCCGGGGGAGGTTGGAGACATGGAGTCCGAGTGGACCATGTTCTCCACCTCCACTGTCGATGCGGCTGCTCGTAGCTGTGGTTGCAAGGTCTCTGGTGCCTGTCGCGGCGGCAATCCCCGAACCCGGTGGTGGACACCGGAAGTAAGGGATGCCATCAAGCTGAAGGAGGAGTCCTACTTATCTTTGTTGGTAGGTGGGACCCCAGAGGCAGCTGACAGGTACCGGCAGGCCAAGCGTGCCACAGCCCGTGCGGTCGCAGAGGCAAAAACTCGGGTCTGGGAGGAGTTCGGGGAGGCTATGGAGGAGGACTATCGGTCGGCCTCAAAGAGAATCTGGCAAACCGTCCGACGCCTCAGGAGGCGGAAGCAGCTCTCCACCAGCACTGTTTACGGTGCGGGTGGGGAGCTGTTGACACTGACTGGGGATGTTGTCGGGCGGTGGAAGGAGTACTTTGAGGATCTCCTCAATCCCATCGTCACGTCTTCCGAAGAGGAAGCAGAGACTGGGGACTCGGAGGCGGACTCATCCATTACCCAGGCCGAAGTCACCGAGGTGGTTAGAAAGCTCCTCGGTGGCAAGGCTCCTGGGGTGGATGAAATCCGTCCTGAGTACCTTAAGTCTCTGGATGTTGTGGGGCTGTCTTGGCTGACACGCCTCTGCAACATCGTGTGGCGATCGGGGACAGTGCCTCTGGATTGGCAGACCGGGGTGGTGGTCCCTCTGTTTAAGAAGGGGGACCGGAGGGTGTGTTCCAACTATAGGGGGATCACACTCCTCAGCCTCCCCGGTAAGGTCTATTCCAGAGTACTGGAGAGGAGAATTCAACCGATGGTTGAACCTCGGATTCAGGAGGAGCAGTGTGGTTTTCATCCTGGTCGCGGCACACTGGACCAGCTCTACACGCTCCATCGGGTGCTCGAGGGTTCATGGGAGTTTGCGTGTTTTGTGGATCTGGAGAAGGCATTTGACCATGTCTCTCGGCGCACCCTGTGGGGAGTGCTCCGGGAGTACGGGGTCCTTTGCTAAGGGCTATCGGGTCCCTGTACGACCGCAGCAGAAGCTTGGTTCGCATTGCCGGTAGCAAGTCAAACCTGTTTCCAGTGCACGTTGGCCTCCGCCAGGGCTGCCCTTTGTCACCGGTTCCGTTCATTATTTTTATGGACAGAATTTCTAGGCGCAGCCAGGGTGTAGAGGGGGTCTGGTTTGGGAACCACAGAATCTCGTCGCCGAGTGTGAAGCGTCCGGAATGAAAATCAGCACCTCCAAATTCGAGGCCATGGTTCTCGACCGGAAAAAGGTGCTTTGCCCTCTTCAGGTTGGTGGCGTGTCCTTGCCTCAAGTGGAGGAGTTTAAGTATCTCTGGGTCTTGTTCATGAGTGAGGGACAGATGGAGCGTGAGATCGATAGACGGATCGGTGCAGCATCTGCAGTGATGCGGTCGCTGTATCGGACCGTCGTGGTGAAGAGAGAGCTGAGTAGGGGGGCAAAGCTCTCGATTTACCGATCGATCTACGTTCCGATCCTCACCTATGGTCATGAGATTTGGCTCATGACCGAAAGAACGAGATCGCGAGTACAAGCGGCCGAGATGAGTTTCCTCCGCAGGGTGGCTGGGCGCTCCCTTAGAGATAGGGTGAGGAGCTCGGTCACTCGGGAGGAGCTCGGAGTCGAGCCGCTGCTCCTCCACGTCGAAAGGAGTCAGTTGAGGTGGCTCGGGCATCTTTTCCGGATGCCCCCTGGACGCCTCGCTGGAGAGGTGTTCCGGGCACGTCCCACTGGGAGGAGGCCCCGGGGAAGACCCAGGACACGCTGGAGGGACTACATCTCTCGGCTGGCTTGGGAATGCCTTGGGGTTCCCCCGGAGGAGCTGGAGGAGGTGTGTGTGGATCGGGAGGTCTGGGCGGCTTTGCTTGAGCTGCTGCCCCCGCGACCCGACTCTGGATAAAGCGGAAGAAAATGGATGGATGGATATACAGCAATAAAAAAAAATATGAATAGGGGATAAATTATTGTCTCTGCCCCATAATAATGTATTCAAGGCCCATAATGAGCAAGTTTCATGAAAACTAATCATACTTTTGGACCATGCTAGGAATTCAACAGTTTCAGTTTAGTATTCAGGCAACTGTACTAGTGCAGGATGTAACCGACCAGCCCAGTCTCATGTTTTTTTTTTTGTTTTCATGCTCCTGTGATGAAATGAGTCAAATTTTCGTGACAGGATATTTTTTAACTCACTATTACTAACCCTACTCCCACCCCCAACCCTAACCACCCCCGATGCCCCCACTTCACTTTTAATTTCGTGCAGCCAACACAGAATGAATTACAATGATTTTGTGCTGCCGTTACAAAAATGAGGCACTTTTCGTCACAGTATCACAAACAGATTAATGTATATTTTGTGCTGCTGAATCACGACTTCCTGTGAGACTGGGTTGAACTGAATCTTTCAAATGGTAGTAGAAGCCCCACATTTGGTATTTAAAATAAATAAATGAATGAATGAAAAATTAAAGTTGCTTTTGAAAAAGCCACCTGAACATTCGAGGTGGTGGCCATCTTGAAAAATGGCCACCTTTTTGCCATACTGAGTTTCATAGAATCCCACCATGTGGGTGATCTTGGTGTTCAGAAGTAGGGCTTTGACTCCAAAGAAGTAATGCCTATA
This sequence comes from Thalassophryne amazonica, assembly GCF_902500255.1. Taxonomy (NCBI): domain Eukaryota; kingdom Metazoa; phylum Chordata; class Actinopteri; order Batrachoidiformes; family Batrachoididae; genus Thalassophryne; species Thalassophryne amazonica. The sequence goes on along the minus strand of NC_047125.1, from coordinate 22,154,679 downwards.
TAAGCTCATCAAGTAGTTTGTAGTTTACTAGTTGCTACAACTGAGCATTTGACAAAGTTTACAAACAAAAATTCTCATTCAGTGTACTTCTGTAATAAATCCATAATATCAGATGTGTACACTTTGGGAGGCAACATTCTTGACTGCTTAACATACCCTCAAGCAGACAACGATGTCTTTCATAATCTAGAAGCCCACATAACAGTTGCAGAGGTCCGAGAGGCCATGAGTTCTCTACAAAGCTCAAAATCTCCTGGGCCAGATGATCCTCCGCAGAATTCTTCAAAATGTTTTCCAACATACTATCTCCAATCCTGGTGAGAGTATTTAATGATGCGTTTGCAAGTCAGCGACTACCTACTATATTTTCAGAAACTATATTTCAATAACTATTGCTAAAGAAGGACAAAATCCCCTCCACTGCAACAGTTATAGACTCATTTCTCTTCTTAACGTTGACTTAATAATTGTCTAAAGTGCTCTCCACTCGACTCCAGAAGGTCACACTGACACTAATAAACCAGGACCAGACCGGCTTCATTCCAGGACGACAGTCTTTTCACAACACCAGAAGATTATCAAACATTATTTGTTGTTCTTCAGACTCTATCCCAGCTGAAATCATCCTGTCATTAGACGCAGAGAAGGCATTTGACCGCGTAGAGTGGAGCTACCTGTTCTTCACTTTAAACAAATTTGGTTTTGATTCCAACTTCATATCATGGATTAAACTTCTTTATACTTCCGAGTAGCTAGTGGCAATATTAATAGCATAAAATCTAAACCTTTTTCGTTTTCGCGTGGCACTTGTCAGGGATGCCCTCTCTCTCTGTCCTTATTTGCTTGCTGTCGAACCATGAGCCTTGTGGCTACGCAGCCATAGGAAGTTTGAAGGGATATCCCGACTTGGCCTTACCCACAAAGTCTCCCTATACGCAGATGACCTCTTGCTCTATGTCTCCAACCCAAGCTCATCCCTCCCAGCTATTTTGGATATCTTACAACAATTCAGGGAGTTATCTGGCTATGAAATTAACCTGCCTAAAAGCGAGTATCTTCCAATTCATTCTTAAGCGGAGATTCTCCCTTCCACTCTTTTTCCTTAAGAAAAGCAACCCAAGGTCTAAAATACCTTGACATTATCATAACAAAATTACTGATTTATTTGCAAAAAACTTAAAATACGCTTTTGGAGAGATGTAAATCAGATTTAACTCGATGGTCCACTTTACCTCTGTCACTTCCGGGCCGTATCAGTCTAGTCAAGATGACAGTACTTCCTCGCTTTCTCTATATTTTTGAACACATACCGCTGTTTATCCACAAATTGTTTTTTCCATTTAATTATTCAATTAATTCCTTCATATGGTACAACAAAATCTCGCATTAAAAGATCAATTCTCCAACTTCTCAAATCTCTGAGGGCGAGCCTTGCCTGACTTTCGCCGATACTACTGGCATTAATAAAATGCTCTCCTGGAATGTTAAGATTGCCCCCAATAATCACCCGCTATGGGTCAGCATGGAGCTAGCATCCACACCTGTCGCTTTACGGTCAGTGGTCTGCTCACAGCTACCCCTAGCAACCAAACAAAGCACAGAACCCCATTGTTTCCGAGACCTTAAAAATTTGGAATCAATTTAGGAGACAATTTGGCCTATACTTCTCATCTAAACTAGCTCCTTTTTACCAAAACATTTCATTTCTTCAATCCTGTTCTGACGTAGCCTGTGGATCCTGGTCAAACAAAGGTCTGCAAACTATTGATGACCTCTATGTTGACAGTATTTTTCCCTCTTTTACAGACTTATCAAAAAAAAAAAAAACATCACTGTCCCTCAGTCTCATTTATTCCGTTTCTTCCAGATTTGTCATTTTGTACAAAATCAATTTACTCACTTCCCCAATCGCCCCCGGAAACCACGATGGATACACTTCTAATCAAAACAACAAAAATCCCTAACATCAATCTTATATGATACAATTTTGAAGATGAACCCGACACTCCTGAACTCCCTGAGGGCTGCCTGGGACCAGGACCTCAGGATCACAATCTCTGACGAACAGTGGGATCGCATACATAGTCTAGTCCACACCTCCTCTATATGCACTAGGCACAAACTTTTACAGTGCAAGATCTTACACAGGAGCCGTTTCACTAATGCAAGATTAGCTAAAATCTACCCAGATAGAGTCGACTCCTGCTACAGGTGTCAACTGTCTCCAGCTGATCACATGCACATGTTTTGGTTGTGCCCCAGACTTATTGACTTTTGGTGTGCCATCTTCGATACATTAGGAAAGGTCCTTCGTTGTACAATGAATCCTGACCCCCTTGTCACTCTTTTCGGATTGCCCCCAGCCTCTGGCTGGTCTAAATCCTCACAACACATTATTGCTTTCACCACTTTGCTGGCAAAAAAGCTTATTCTGCTTAAAATGAATCTCTCATCTCCACCCACACATAATAGATGGGTTCAAGAAATTTTAAAATGTGTGAGACCCAAGAGGATCAGATTCTCCCTTAAGAGCTCTATACAGGCCTTTCATAAAACTTGGCAGCCCTTTTGACATCATAAAGATACCGTACATATTGATGCTGAAAACTAATGAAATACTGAGTTATTGACCTCTTTTCTTTAAATTATGAGTATTAGTTATTACTCCAATTTTATCCCCCCCCTCCTGTGTGTCTGTCTGCTCCGTCTCTTGTGATATGAATGAGTTGTATTGAGAGGGTTATTGTGTGTCAGGGAAGGGGAACTCGCCTACTGTTAAAATGTTCATTGCATTCTTAAGACGTCCGCTGTTTGATATCAGGACACCCTTGTTTCTTTTTTCTGTACTCTTCCCTCAAATGGAAAAAAAAAAAAAAAAAAAATCAATAAAAAGAATTGGGGGGGGAATCAAATCTCAGACAGACGCGCGCACACACACACACACACACACACACACACACACACACACACACACACACACACACACACACACACACACACACACACACACACACACACACTCGGAAAAGCTGTAACTGCACGTTGTTGCTCAGTGCAACATCTTTGTCACAGTTACTAGCAAAGATGTTTTTATGTTTATCTCAGTGCCAACTGCTGACGCATATCGCTGCAGGCTAGGAAGAGTCTTCATACCTAAGTGTCAATCAAAAGATGAACAGGATGAAAGAGTTTTTTTGTAGTCAGTCCTCTGAATGCTGTCCTCACCTTTGACTATTGCATTGCATGACAGAAAACCTCCCATTGCCATTTTCCCATTTAAATTATATAAAGTTCCAACAGGCTGCAGGTCACTGAGCTCATGTCCAGATTCTGTAGTGCAAAGCAGGTGTGAGTCTTGGACTCTTCCTGAACAGGACCAGTTCATCACAGGATCCATCCTTCCCATCAAGGTGGTCATATTTCTTCTGATGTTTTTGCACAATGAACATTCTGACATTTAAACAAGTCACTTGTGCATGTTATTTTGTTGCCATTTTGAGTGTACAGTGGCTTTTTAATTTTGAGGAAGCTTTGCTATGGACTCGCTAACTTCCAAAATGAATTTTTTCCAATGCAATCAACAAGAAGCCAACAGATCACTCGGGCACTTGAATGCTAATGTTTTAACATGATTAGGAAAGATGTCCGTTAACAGCATCCTTACCTCTCATGCCTGAAGCTGTGTGCTGTTGGGCTCCAGCACCCCAGGTGGTGTTCCAAGGTGAGTCGGGAAGTAGGGATTATCTGGGCCAGTACAGAGGAGGTAGAAAATCACGATGTTGAATGGAAACACAGAGACCGGCAAGTCCCAGCGGTCCAACACTGAAAACAGACCACTGAACAAAAACACACTGGATACACAGAAATCATTTATCATTATATTCTGCATTATTATTATATACTAAAGCAACACCTCCCTGATTGCTACATCAATGTCTTTAAAACATAAATTCCATTTACTTAGACTTCAGTTGTGGCATTTGGGGATTTATTAATGTATTTGTGTTACGTTATATGTCATCAACAGTAGTGCAGCAGATAAGTGAATATTTACTGAGGGATCCTTCCAATGGTGATGCAAGCACCAAATTTGGCACAAATATTCCTTAGAAATTACTCTTTTAAAAATGCTGAGTGGCCACATGAACTTTCAATAGGCGACCAAGAAGGGGTCAATTGAAGAATTACACAGAGGTCAAAATTTAAAAATGCTCCAAACATATTGAAAGATATTCCGTATTATTTGTATGATCATAAAGATTTCAAAAAGGTATAGTTTGGACTGTCTGTGAATGAATGTTATGGAGTTATGGGGTAAAAACAACAAAAACACTGAGAAAGGTCTTAAAGCTGCTCCAATTTTGGTAAATAGTGGTGCGAATCACTGATTGAGCAAATAGGATTAATAAATGGAATAGTTTTGACTGGGCTGTGTGCTTGGATTACAAAGTAAAGGTTAAACAATGTTGGCATTCACCGGATTCTATGACATATGCTACACTGTAATATGATAACTAAGCATGATACATGATGCAAACTATCCCTTTTTAAAACCATATTCACTCAACTAATAATTTGCATCATTTTCTACCAAAATTGGAGCAACTAACTTTTGACCCCTGTACAAATTGAAAGTGACCTTGTTATCATTCTTGCTGTTTTTACCCCATAACATTCATTCACAGATAGTCCAAACTATACCTTTTTGGAATCTTTATGATCAGACAAATAATATGGAAGACATTTCAATATGATTGGAGCATTTTTAAATTTTGACCCCTGTGTAATTCTTCAATTGACCCCTTCTTGGCCGCTTACTGAAAGTTCATATGGCCACTCTGCATTTTTAAAAGAGTAATGTCTAAGGAGTACGTGTGCCAAATTTGGTGCTTGCATCACCATTTAATGCATTTTTTTCAGTTATCCGCTGTACTACAAGAGGAGATGGATCCAGAATGCAAGGCAGTGGATACAAGAGGTAAGGTGCAAAAAAAGGCAGGTGTTTAATGTTCCAAAAATTCAGAAGCAGCAGAGATAACAAAAATGGCTCAGAGATCAAAGTCCAGATAATTCCAAGATAGTGCAAAGCATCTTAAGCAGGACAAAAAGTAGACTCAGCAAAGTGTGACTTACAACCGAGTCTCAATTGCTCACAAAAAAAAAAAAAAAAAAAAAAAAAAGCAGGAGAAACAGGGGAGACAGGTAATCAGCACTAACCGACCAACTAGCACAAACAAAAGGGCAACTTGAATAGCTGTTCACTAATTGAACACGTGTGGTGATTACATGAGGGCAGAACAGAACAAGCAAACAGAAAATCACAAACAACTTATAAGAGACCATAATAACTGTGATCATCAAATTAGAACTTTGACACCAACAAAAGCAACACACCATAAATCTAAAACACAAATCACAAAGATGATAAATGCAAAGAGGAAATCCAAGACATAAATACAAAAGGTGGGACACAGTAAGTGTGAGAGGCGGGGCCCGAACCACGCGCGCCAGCCAAACACGTACACAATCCTGAGTCAGAGTGCAAACGTGGGTCTGGAACTAACAGGAAACCATAATACTAGAAAATCAAAAATGAACGAGAGGATCAAAGTGAAACAGAGAACAAAAGAAATGACACCCGATCACAGAGGGCGGAGCCCACTGACAGAACCTGACACGTGCAGCCACAACAGAGACGGACTACATGTAGCCAAGGACAACAGTAAGAAGACATTCATGCACATATGCATTCCTACATACATACACAAAGATTGGCACCTGCCGGAAGACACAACGACACATCCACACATGAATGCAAGCAGACCAGAAACAGATGACATGCATTCCCACATACAGTAGTGTTCAGAATAATAGTAGTGCTATGTGACTAAAAAGATTAATTCAGGTTCTGAGTATATTTCTTATTGTTACATGGGAAACAAGGTACCAGTAGATTCAGTAGATTCTCACAAATCCAACAAGACCAAGCATTCATGATATGCACACTCTTAAGGCTATGAAATTGGGCTATTAGTAAAAAAAAAGTAGAAAAGGGGGTGTTCAAAATCTTAATCTCCAATTGTTGGACAAATCTCTTAAATTCCATCTCCACAGATTTATCTATTTTATTGGTTTTGAGTGTCTTGGTGGCCTCCCTCTCTTGTCTCTGTTGTGCATAGATGTTCAGTACTATCCATTTCTTAATGGCATGCATGCAGGATTATACACCAAAATACACGTCGCTAACACTCTGAACGTGTACGTCTCACCATGTTGCCGAGCCCAGACAGACTGGTAGAACCAGCCACCAATAGCAGTCTCCAGCCGAGCTGAATGCTACCATCAGCAGAGACACCAACATGCCGTTAAAACCGTGTTGACCTGCCGACACCTCAGCCCTGCATGCACACAGGACATCACAGTAATTATAACCCAGCGGGCCCAATTATGCCAATCCATGTTGACCAATCAACGGACAAAATATGTTGGATTTGAAAACTGGATCAATGTACAAATCTGAACAAGGACTCGAGGGCTTTTTAACATTTATTACAAGCTGAATATCATTGAATAGCTATTCAAAATAATATTTAATTTATAAAAAATGTTAATCAACAAGTAACACATCTGCTGCTAAGTGTAAGTAAATAAATAAAAAACCTTTGGGTTTATGACAGAAATTAAAAAACAGAACAAAAGTCTTAGTTACTGCAAACTACATTTTTCTTTCAAATAAATACAACAACTAGAAGCACTCAGAGAGTGCAAACCTCCGCCAAGGCCATGGGGTCCACTGACGCCATAACATCTACACGCCTGTGGAATCATTGAACCTAAAAAAGTCTAACAATGATGTTCGCTCAGTAGTAAAAAAAGTTTCATCTGCTGTGACTGGATAGCATGTGTCCTTAGTGCTTGGCATCACAGTTTACTGCAAGTTGCACCTTTCCCAGAAGCTACTGTCTCTTTATCTAAAATTGTATATAATAATCATTAGATTATTAATATATAAACAAAAAATAAATTTAAGAAATATTACAATTTGAAAACAAATGCACCCGAACGTGATGACAGCTGCAACTGCTTAATGCTAACTTTTAACATTTGAAAATGCCATAGACATGCTAACGCGTTAGCATCGGGATCCGGATCACCACTAAAATTAATCACTTGTTCCTCTTGTCATTTCCAACCACTCCACAAAATTTCATCAAATCCGTTCAAAACTTTGAGTTATTCTGCTGACAGACAGACAGACAGCCAGACAGACAAACAAACAAACCCGACCGAAAACATAACCTCCTTGGTGGAGGTAACAGCTCAGCCATCATTTCCCCTCCATCCAGCCACCTGTCTTGGTGCATGATAACAGCTGTTAGAGTTGAGGTCAGTACACCTAGACTTCCCAGCAGGCATTGCCAGGGGGAGTCCCAGAAAAGTGCAGCCAGGATAAGAGCACCGCCCAGCGGGTTGTTGGTCAGAGTCACCTGGGCGACACCTCTCAGGCACCACACCACCAGCTGGAGCACAAACAACTTGTCTGAAGACAGTGAGGACACACACGAAATCAGGTTTCCAATAATAATATTTCGGAGAGACAAGTGAAATCAAGCATCAGCAATAAAGATAAAAGGCAGATGTGTACTTTCTGCAGCGCCCCCCCCCCCTCCACTGACCATCATCACCTCTTTCTCAAATTCCAACTTTTGTACAGCAACAAGCTTCAGGCTTTGTACAAATGCAACACTCAAATTATATATAAAAGTTTTAAGCTACATTTAAAAAAAAAAAAAAAATCCGGTATAAAGAGTCAATTTTAACTTAATTTCTTACCCTGGATGGCCTTGTCCACATGCACCATGTCTCCAGTACACAACAGCAGAGTATCCAGCGCACGCCGTCTAAGTCCAGGTGCCGCTTAGTCCAATCTGTTGCTCTTCTGATTTGGGGTCCATGTCCATTCACACCACAGCAGAATGATAGTCTGTCTTTAGTTTTGCGCTGCAATTATCTCAGTTTTTAAAGTTCAACAGCTTCATTTACCCTCAACCAGCAGAATAAAGTCCAAATCATTCTCACTAAAGGAAAGCAAGCTCAGTGTATCCGTCCCTACAACTACTCCTCTATTTTCACATTGCGTAATCACCTCATTCCCCTCTCCCTGTTCTCTTGGCCCCACAGTATTTACCTACTTCCCCCATTTAAGCTACTTTTATTTCAGCATCTGCAAGAGTGTTTATCTTTCCATTATTTGTCAAGCCATGAGTGGGCATTTGTTTTTCTTAAGGTTTATTCATCAGGTGCAAAATATACAAACCCACCTATGATGACTACTGCTGTGTTCTGTGTGAAAACAGAAGTGGAGAATAATAATACGATCATGACATTTTTCTGGTGAAAAACGCAGGAAACTGCCATAATGGAGTCAAAAAATAAACTGGAGCACTGCACTCGTAGAGCGCAAGCCTCAGTTAACACTAGTTCCCAATTCCACAAATGTTTACTGTGGAAAAAAATTTCAAAGTCAAAGTCCTGTTAGAAGTGGCTTTTCATAAGCTAAATTAGATGTGATCAAATATCAGGAGTATGTATTTAGCTCATGCAGTTGAAAAAAAAAGTTTTTTGTGGTGTTGTCAGGTTTCTTTTTTTCATCTTTTTCAATTTCTGAATTATTTTTTTAGATAATTTTCACAGAACATTGGTTATCTTCACTATGCACAATTTCTATGTTACAGTAGAGACCAGAATACAAGGTTAGGACCCAAAATACAGGGAGTCGGAATGAAGAAAGTCAAATCAATTTGATTGTGTAACAAAAAATAAATGTTAAGTGTACAAATCCGTGGAGGGAGAATTGACTGAACAGAATAATGAGTGAAGGAGTTTCCCAAACCCAAACCAGATGATGCACAGAACTAGGACCAGGCGGCCGCGACAGCTGACGGGAATGCTGACAACACAACGAAAAAAGTGTTTGTGCAACCAAAAAAACTGCTAACAGAGTGGAAGATAAGAATGCTGAGGCCAGGCACCACGCAGGTAGAACTGAGTTTCTGGTTACTATAGAGAGGCATGACCGGGGTATAATACAGGTGGCGGTGATTACTGACATGTGCAATGAATCAGCTCCACGACATGGTGCCTGGAGACACAGGAAGGGACGGGGAGCAGAGCAGACACCAAGGCAGCACATCAGTACCCCCCCCCCCCACCAAAGGGAGCTACGAGGCTAACCCAGGTGGGCCCAATAGAAGTCCCGTAGGAGGGAGAGGTCCAGGATGAGGCCCCACAAATGCCAGGAGCACTTCTCAGGGCCATAACCCGCCCAGTCCACCAGATACTGGAAACCCCGACGCTGCACATCCAGAATTGGTTTGGTACCGGTATGCATGGTGTATAGACCAGTCCCTCATTCGGAGCAGAGGAGAATGAGTGGTCCTCCGCATCCATCTACACTACTGCAGCTGGGCTTAGACAGCACAGACAATTCACACTGTCAATGGGGAAACAGTGGAGGTTGATATCCCAAAGAACACTCAAAAGGAGACAACCCAGTAGCTGAGCTCACCTGGGAGTTGTGTGTATACTCAACCCACGGCATCTGACTGCGCCAGAAGGACGGGTGAGAGGATGTGATACACCGGAGGATGGATTCCAGTTTCCATTTAGCCCGTTCCGCCTGGCCGTTGATCTGAGGATGAAATCCAGATGAGAGACTGACCAAGGCCCCTACAGCAGAGCAAAGGTTCTTCCAAACGTGAAGATGAATTGGAGTGGTGGTGGATTAGATGGTCGGTGGTCTCCTGGGCAGATGGCAGCTTGGGCAGGGCCAAGACGTATGCTGCCTTGGAGAATCAGTCCACTATGGTGAGGATGGTGGTGTTGCCACTGGAGGTGGGGAGGCCAAGGGTGACCAGGAGTTGAAAATGGTTGGAGAAGATCAGATGGCAACTGATGAGATGGCTTACTCCTGGCACAATTGGTGCAAGCCTTGATGTACTCCCGCACATCTGACAAAGGGCAACCAGAATTGTTGATGGAGGAGACTGAGGGCTCTCTGGGTTCCGGGATAACAAGCAAATTTGAAGTTGTGAATAAATTGGAGGACAGCAGAACGAGCGGGCGGTGGCACGAAGAGCCACCTGAAAGGTCCTCCACCAGGATCAGGAAGATTCTTCTGGGCCTCCCGGACGACTCTTTCAATGTCCCAAGTTAGAGCTCCCATAACCATCTGGTTGGGAAAGAAGGTGTCTGGTGCAGATGAATGGTCTTGAAATAAAAACTGTCGTGACAGGGCATTGGGTTTAGTGTTCTTGGAATTATGAATTATGATGACCATCATAGCTGTAACAACATGTGCAGCTGTGCGGTGTCCTGCCCCACGCCACTTGCGCCCATGACAACACCATTGTGCTCGTAAGTATGCAAAAGTACTCAAAGTATAAGATATCTGCAGCAAAAATCCACATAGTAAATATGCAAAGCTATTACTAACATTTCTTGGATATGCCTCACGAGGATATTTTAATGTAAAAGCACTGGTGTTTAAAGAGAAAACAATCTTTATCTTCTGTCAGAGCCAGTGCAGCAGGGATTCAAAAGCTTTGTTTTTGCAGGTGGAAACTGCTGTGCTGTTCTTCAACATTGACAGCTCATTTCTCCCTTTTTATTTGCTTCAATAAGCACAGCCAGCTGCCTCAGTCTGACTCGGCTCCTGCTCCATTCCATCAGCCACCAACTGTGAAGATGGGCCAATAAAGGCCTGCAGATGGGCGCGCAAAATGGCAATAAGAGAATGGCATGCAACGACTGGGATGTTATGGTTTGATTGATGAACAAAGTAGCCTTGTTAAATTTGTGTCAGACTAATATTCTTTTTCAGTAATAAATGTGTTTGTGGAATTACTGGTTTTATAAATGCAGAGTATGCCACGTTACATTCTCCGTGTAATGTGGAGTTGCATCATGAAGAGCATCTGGCATAAAAACGTGTGCCAAATCAGAACATGCAGACCTTGCTGTGCAAACCTCAAGCGAAACCAGGGCGAAGCTGAAGGGACTTGCTATAACTGAGGAGCATACTGCACGTTATGATGACAGCATGACACTTGTCTGCAATTGAAGCACATTTAATAAAATGCTAACTACAGTCAGTATTGGTGTGTATGGTTATGAAGTTGCAGATTGCACAATAGCATGCACTCAGTTATACCAGATATTGCCATGTCAATATTCTGCATTTATCCACTGATGGACAACATTGAAGAAAATGATAGCCATAGCTGGCACGAACATATGCAGTCATAAATTAACAGTGACATTAGTATGCGCAGTCATGCCAACAGCCAGTTGATGCAGAAGGGTAGCCTCAAGCTACGGTTGGGTATCGATAAGATTTTAGTGATATCGATGCCATTATCGATTCTGCTTATCGAGCCAATTCCTTATAGATTCCCTTATCGATACCTCTTGTGAATTTTCTGTGTACTAAAAGTAGCCTTTACAGGTTTTCTATGTCAACAACATTTTATTGAGTCTTAAAGTAAATAATATGAAATTGGTCACTGGATCCTTGATCTCTGGACATAAATAAAATAAGTGTAGTTTTTGTAAAAAGCATTTCCTTTCAGACATTTTAGCATGAATGTCTCTCCGTACCTCTGAGCTGAGCTCAGCCAGCTGCTGCACGTCAGCGCAGGAGGTCTCATTTTGAGAGGAAAAAACATTTTGACCGATTGCAGTTTTGTTTGTATTACAACATTTGGAAAGAGGTGTCAATTGATTTTAAACAGTGTTTTGCTTTGAATTATTAATTCCGACTGGACTCTATCGTTCTAACTTGACTCAGCAGACAGCCACGCAGCGTTTTGAGCTGTATGAACAGAACAGAGGACGATTCTCATTTCTTGACTGCAATAAGACAGGAGTCACAGTTAGTGACTCATGATATTTTAATGGCTTTGAGAGGGGTTAAGAAGTGGACTTGCCATTTCTGAAGAGCAGCGAATCAAAGAACTAGTGGATTGAAGCATTGCTTCATTGGCTCACCCTTTAAAGTGGAGTCGCACTGCATAAATAACTGATTACAGAGCCGCTGCAGACCAAACCCTGAATATCTGTAAGACATTATTTCTACATCCATATTACTCAAACTCATAAAAAATCCATACAATTTACAGACAATCCATACAGGTTGACATGTATGCAAATGTGCTGCAATAAGAACAGCTTAATGCTAAACTTTAACATTGAAAATGCCATAGACGTGCTAATGCGTTAGCATCGATCCCATTTTTAAGTTCTAAAATACATTTATCACTGTTTCAGAAGACCATAACAGGTCGGTTTAACATAAAAAAGGTAAATATTACACAGACATATGCTTTTTGGGGTTTATGGGGAAAATTAAGAACCAAGAACCATGAAGCAGCGGGTCGAATCAATGGTTCATTGCTTCAAGCTTCAAAGAAGAGCTGTGGCGTAGAAAAGGTTGATTGCAGACACTGCAGGGGTTCTGTAATCGACGTAGAGACATGACCATTTTCCTGACAAACACCCCCAAAAACAATGGCCACTCTGAAGGACCGATAAGGGAATCGTTAAGCAAAAGGCTAATGATGTTGGTGGATCAAATCATTTCTTAACAATACCCGAAAAAAGAACCGGTTCTCCATACCCAATCCAACCTTAAGCCCGGTAAGCATAACTGCACATGTCAGTGTAAAGGCACCCTGACCCTGGCATAAATTTGATCCCCGCACTGGCACGCAATCTCGCATGCCAGTGAGTAAAAGCAAGTCCCTTGGCTGCTCCCTTCTTTCACTTGGGGTTGACGCAGCAAATCAGAGGGTGGATTCTCCATGTTGAATTGGCACGTTTTACGCCGGATGCCCTTCCTGAACGCAACTCCACATTACATGAAGAATTGGGGCAGGGGTGATGTTTGAACCTGGGAACATTCTGCAATGAAACCAAGCGCACTCACCGTAAACCACCAGTAATTCCCCAGAAAACCCTTAGATAAGCGAAGGGCATGATGCAGGCAGTAATCTTAAAAATCATGTGGATAATGACAATTAGGAGCAGGCACTGTTTTTTTTTTTTCTTAACACTTGGTTGAAAATGCATGGTAAATCAAATTAGCTCTTCGGTTGGTTTCATTTTCCACAGCCTAGGTTTGGTAGCCACCACTATTTGCTTTATAGTAACCCGATAGTGACAAGAGTTTTGCTTTGACGACTTTGGCCCCATTAAAAAGATCAATAGGATCACAGTGTTTGTAACTTGATGCGTAGGCAAAACGCAAACATTCTGCTGTGGTGTGCAAAGCTGAAAAACGTAAACAAATTACGTTTTATTAATCCCGAAGGAAATTATTTTGCCAGAGTGTCAAAACAGTAAATATTGCTTTTTTTTAAGACGATGAGAACAACATGTTACTGCAAAATTCCCAAAAGACACTTGCACAACATGTTTGAGAGTATTGCACATAGCTTTGAGTAACTGAAAACTCATCATTATGTATTCATCCTGCAAAAGGGGAGACATTATCCAGTCTGATTGCCATAGGTAGGAAAGACCTGTGGGGTTCTGCGATTGAATGCAGGAAGAGCAAGTAAAATGTGTGTCTTATGAAAACGTATGACCTTATGTATGTGCACACTGTTTTCGAACAGGAAGCAAAACAAGGAAACACAGTGGCAGATGCCATGTAAATTCCCAGTAGGGTGGAGTTAAGTGATACTCACCTACTATAATTCAAATGCTACTGAAGAGAATCTTAATTATAGTGCTGTCAGTCATGACACAACTCACATTATATTGTGCTCCTACTCTGTGGGATCTTTGACAGCAATGATTGAATTCCAATAAAGTTGGGACATTGTGTAAAATGTAAAAACAATAGAATGATTTGCAAATCCTCTTCAACCTATATTCAATTGAATACACCACAAAGACAAGATATTTAATGTTCAAACAAAAAAAACAACAACTGTTTTTGTACAAATATTTGCTAATTTTGAAATGGGTGCCTGCGATACATTTTAAAAATGCTGGGACAGTGGTATATTTACCACTGTGTTACATCACCTTTCCTTCAAACAACACTCAATAAGTGTTTGAGAACTGAGGACACTAATTGTGAGTGTCATGATTGGGTATAAAAGGAGCATCCCAAAGGTCTCAGCCGTTCACAAGCAAAGATGGACGAGGATCACCACTTTGTGAACAACTGCATGAGAAAATAGTCCAACAGTTTAAGAACAATGTTTCTCAACATTCAATTGCAAGGAATTTAGGGATTCCAACATCTACAGTCCATAATATAATCAGAACATTCAGAGAATCTGTTGAACTTTCTACACATAAACAGCAAGGCTGAAAACTAACACTGAATCCCCGTGACCTTCGATCCCTCAGGCGGCACTGCATTAAAAACCAACATCATTGTATAAAGGATCTTACTGCGTGGTCTCAGGAACACTTCAGAAAACCCATTGTCAGTTAACACAGTTCGTCGCTACGTCTACAAGTGCAAGTAAAACTCTACCATGCAAAGCGAAAGCCATACATCAAAACATCCACAAATGCCGCCGCCTTCTCTGGGCCCGAGCTCATTTGAAATGGACACATGCAAAGTGGAAAAGTGTGCTGTGTTCTGATGAGTCCGCATTTCAAATTGTTGTTGGAAATCATGGACGTCGTGTCCCCTGGACAAAAGAGGAAAAAGACCAGATTGTTACCAGCGCGAAGTTCAAAAGCCAGCATCTGTGATGGTATGGGGTGTGCTAGTGCCCATGGCATGGGCAACTTACTCATCTGTGATGGCACCATCAATGTTGAAAGGTACATCCAGGTTTTGGGACCAACACATACTGCCATCCAAGCAACGTCTTTTTCAGGGACGTCCCTGCTTATTTCAGCAAGACATGCCAAGCCACATTCCTGCATGTGTTACAACAGCTGTTGCTTCATAGTAAAAGAGTGCAGGTACTTGACGACCTGTCACCCACTGAAAAAGTGTGGCGCATTTGAAGCACAAAATATGACACCTGAGGCCCCGAACTGGTTGAACAACTGAAGTTGTACATCAAGCAAGACTGGGAAAGAATTCCACCGACAAAGCTTCAACAATTCGTGTCCTCAGTTCCCAAATGCTTATTGGAGTGTTGTTAGAAGGAAAGGTGATGTAACATAGTGGTAAACATACCACTGTCCCAGCTTTTTTGAAATGGTGTTGCAGGCATCCATTTCAAAATGAGCAAATATTTGCACAGAAACAATCAAGTTTATGAGTTTGAACATTAAATATTATAATATTAGAGACCCTGAACGGGCTTATGACAAATGTGGGGTGTGGAATCCATTAGCTTAGCGGGCGAATTTAGTGCAGAACATCCACTATGGTGATAGTGCAGTTTATTTGCCAAAGAGGGGAATTTCAACAAGCTGAGACTGTGCTGCCTTGCCGTAGTCGTGTCCATTTAAAAAAAAAAATAAATAAAAAAATCAGAGGGATATGCTTTCCCAAACTTAATAGCCATTACTATATGGATGATGTTGAAAATGAGGATGGCCCAGTGGTTGTTCCAGCAATAGCAAGATTTCGGGTCCGCTACCTACAACGCATGGGAATGTCTCAAACCTAAACCTACTTCAAGGCATCTTATATATGCTACTCTGGAACCACCCCTAAACCCAAACAAGTTCAACTGTCAACCCACTGAGGTCCTTAGACTGGGTCTCATTAACATAAGATCACTGTCCTCAAAAGTATGTTGATCAATGATCTAATTATTGATCATCACTTAAATATGATTGGGTTATGTGAAACCTGGCTTAAACCTACAGCTGCCCTCCCCTTAAATGAGGCCTGCCCACCAACATATACATTTTAGTCACGTCCCTCGTGATATGCGAAGCAAGGGGGTGTTGCTCTTATTTATAAATCTAGGTTTAGCCTATTAGCTGATATTAGCTAATATCACTCGTTGAGCATCTGATTCTCTGCCTCTGCTCAGGATAGTTACACATTTCCAAGGTCAGAAGAATAAAAATCAGTCGTATTATTAATCTTTCTTTAACTTCTGGATCTGTTCCTAAATGTTTCAAATCTGCAGTGATTAAACCATTACTAAAAACACAATCTGACCCTAGTGTATTGACAAACTATCAGCCGTATCAAATCTATAATTTTTCTCTAAAATTTTGGAAAAGTGGTGTCACGGCAGCTCGTAGACTATCTTACTGGAGAATAATCTCTGAGCCACTGCAGTCTCGCTTTTAGAAAATATCATTCCACAGAGACAGCTCTCACTAAAGTGGTGGAATGATGTTCTGCTTACAATGGATTCGGACACCACTACGGTTCTGTTGCTGTTAGATCTCAGTGCTGCATTTGATACAGTGGATCATCATATTCTACTTGATAGGATGGAAAATCATTTTGGGATTACTGGGAGTGCCCTTGCATGGCTGACATCATACTTGACCAGTCGTTCTCACTGTGTTTTGTACAGTAACATTACCTCTAACCTTAGTGACATGAAATTTGGGGTTCCACAGGGGTCTGTCTTAGGCCCCCTGCTTTTCTCTTATATAACACTCCTTGGGCACATATTGCGGCGTTTTGGGATTACCTTATACTGCTATGCAGACGATACTCAGTTATACATGCAGATAACTGCTGGTAATCTCGTTCACATAAAATGCTTAGAAGATTGGCTTGCAGCAGTGAGAAGTTGGATGTCTAGAAACTTCCTACTTTTAAACTCTGATAAGACTGAAATGATGGTTCTTGGTCAAGGGAGACATCGGCATCAATTTGACCAGTTAACGCTCAGCCTTGGCTTGTGTGTCATACATCACACTGACAAAGTAAGGAACCTTGGGGTAATTTTTGATCCTTCGTTATCCTTTGGCCTCCACATTAGAATATTACTAGGACTGCTTTCTTCCACCTGCGAAATATAGCGAAGATTCGTCCTGTCTATGGCTGATGCTGAGACCCTGATCCATGCATTTATCTCTTCTAGATTGGACTACTGCAATGTTCTATTTTCTGGTTTACCACAATCTAGCATTAGGGGTCTCCAGTTGGTTCAAAATGCAGCAGCCAGACGTTTGACACGAAGCAGAAAGTTCGACCACATTACACCCATTTTGGCACTACTTCACTGGCTTCCTGTCCCAGTGAGATCAGATTTTAAGGTTCTGCTACTAACCTATAAAATTGTTCATGGACTGGCACCTGCCTACCTAGCTGACCTAATTAAACCTTACGTACCGGCCCGCCGGCTTTACGTTGTCAGGGTGCAGGACTACTTTGTGTCCCTAAGGTGAATAAGAAGTCTGCAGGTCACAGAGCTTTCTCTTATCATGCCCCTGTTCTGTGGAATGATCTCCCTGTGTCAATAAAACAGTCAGATTCGGTGGAGATTTTCAAGTCCAGACTTAAGACGCACTTATTTTCCCCTTTCATACGGCTCGCATACTGGTACAGTTTTGTTTTACGCTTTTTACTCTTTTAATTCATTTATTAGTAATTGGAGCGTGCTGCGGCCTCAACTTTACCTAAATTCTGGGTCTTTTAGTGAAGTTTAGGGCTAGCGGCCGGCAATCACCTTAGTACTTCTCTGTTTTTTGTTTAATGCTGGCAAATTATACAGTATTTTTTGTCTTTCTGATGCCTGATTCTGTTTTTTCCTCTCTAAGGTGCAGCTCCATCCAGAGATGGGAGTTGTATTCGTGTTGGCAATCATCCTGTCCTGTGCGCCAATACCATTTCTTGTATATTCATCCGTGAATTGTTCTGTAATTTATGTTTGTAGCATGGCCCAAGCAGAGGGTCACCCCTTTGAGTCTGGTCTGCTTGAGGTTCCTTCCTCAGAGGGAGTTTTTCCTTACCACGGTTGCTCTGGGGGTTGGTAAGGTTAGACCTTACCTGTGTGAAGCGCCTTGAGGCAACTCTGTTGTGATTTGGCGCTAAATAAATGAAATAAATTGAAATATCTTGTCTCTGTGGTGTATTCAATTGAATATAGGTTGAAGAGGATTTGCAAATCATTGTATTCTGTTTTTGTTTACATTTTACACAACAGCCCAACTTCACTGGAATTGGGGTTGTACAATTATGTTAACTCCGCAGTTAATTTCACATTTAAAATGTTTCTACACTCGAAAACAAAGTGCTTCAGACCACCAAGAATGAGGATGGGTCACAGGAGACTGCAGGATATAACTTAGTAACAACAACATATAATAATATAGCCTTTTATTGTCACTGTACATATACATACATTCAACAGAATTTGTCCTCTGCATTGAACACATCCTAATTGCGGTTAGACACAAACTGGACACTTGCTATTCAGTGTATCAATGCATTTTTAAATGTATACTGGTGAGCTCCTTAAAAACAAAAATTGTGAAAATTGTAAGAAAAAAAAAAAAAAAAAACATGAATAGGAAAGATCAACAGAAGTCACTTAACTGTCAATAAATACACACACCAGAGGTGGGATGAAGTAAGTCATAATGACCACCAATTGTTTGCAAGATGATTTGAGACTTGACTTGGGACTCGCAGATTGATGACTTGAGAATGACTTGTCCCACCTCTGACACACACAATTTTTGATTTCCAAATTAAAATAAAAAATTAAAACACCCTTCATTTTCCCCATTGAAATGTATAATATGGATTGTTATACTTTTCATTTTGTTGACTTATCTTTGATCCTTTACATGATAGTGGAGCAGATAACTAACAATTGTTCATTTCTGGAAACAAGCACCAAAATTGGCACACAGACATTACTCTTTTGTAAAAGCACATGAGCCACCTAAATTTTCCAATAGGCATCCAGGTAGGGGTCAATTGACGAATTACACAGCCGTAAAAATTAAAAAATGTTCCAATCATGTTGAAAACTATACCACATTATTTGTCTGATCATGAAAATTCCAAAAGGGTATAGTTTGGACAATCTATGATGGAATATTATGGAGTTATGGGGCAAAAACAGCAAGAATGGTGACAAAGGTCAATTTCAGTTTGTACAGGGTCAAAAGGTAAAGTTGCTCCAATTTTGGTAAAAAAAAGGTTGTGCAAATTATTGGTTGTGTTGACAGGATTAACAAATTGAGTAGTTACAGTTCTGACTGTGTTGAATGCTTGGTCTGCAAGGTAAAGGTCAAACACTGTTGACGTCCATTGGATTCTATGGCATGTGACATATGTTACCTCGTAACATGACAATGAAGCATGCATGTGCTAGATTTGCTGATTTTCACAGATCTGACAACTTGCTTCTGACGGATTGTTGTTGCTGTGACGCCACTCTGAACTTCACACGGTTGTATACGCTTCTTTTATTTCTGGTTATTAATTGTATCGACTCTGAACGTTATTTAACAACAGTCTTGTTGTGAATCGCTAGCAGTTAGCATTTGCTAGCAGTTAGCATTCGCTAGCTAGGTTGACACCTCCCCTCTCCGTTGTTACTTTTTATAGCTATTTCTTTTCTACCCATTTAATACTTCTGTTCGTTTTTCAGTTGAACTGCTGTGAATTTTAAGTAATTTTTACTCCTGTTTAAAATCTTAGGAGCGGCTAGCATTTTCACTAGCGGTTAGCTTGCGTTAGCTATTTCTGACCCTTGTCAATTTTTAATTTCATTTTTTTACACTCCTGTTAGTTAATTAACTGTTAAGTGTATTTTATAGCTGCTGCTCTGTTAGTTAATTAACTGTTAAGTGTATTTTATAGCTGCTGCTTTTTTTACCTGTTTAATACTTCTGTTAGTTTTTCAGTGTAACTGCTGTGAATTTTAATTCATTTATCTGCGCCTGTGTGAGCCTTAGGAGTGGTTAGCTTATCCATTATTGGTTAGCTCGTGTTTGCTTGGCCACATTTTTGAATTTCTTAGTGCACAAAGTACACTAATAATTCTACTTTACACCCTCCGTAAATCCTGCGTGATGTTGGAAGATAGGGTGGCTCTCAGAGAGCCGTGTCCGTAAGTTAGAGCAGCTTCTTAGCGCAGTGGAGTTAGATGTTATGGGCACTCCAGATGAGGTTAGTGTTGGGCCGGCCAGCGAGCCCATTAGCATCAGCTTAGAAATGCCGGCTGTGGAGGATGGCTTTCGGACTATGGCTAGGCGGAGGAAGCCCCGTAGGGCTTGGTGCCCGGTTGTGGCACCCCGATCACACTCGCCAGTGCGAACTGTGAATCGGTTCTCCCCCTTGGATTTGCCAGATGTGAATTCTCTGAGTCCACACGTGACTTCCACTCCTGTCTCCAGGCCGAAACACCGGACTTTAGTGATAGGGGATTCTATCACCCTCAAAGTCAGGTTACAGACGCCGGCTGACGTTAAATGTATTCCTGGGGCCAGAGCTCCCGACATTGCATCTCATCTTAGGGTGCTGACGCTGCAGAAGGGAAGAAAGATGAAGGAACATGACATGAGATATAGTCACATAGTTATTCATGTTGGCACCAATGATATCAGGATGAAGCACTCAGAGGTCACAAAAATGGACATAGAGAGGACTTGTGACCTTGTCAGAAAGATGTGTCAGCATCGATTAATAGTCTCTGGTCCCCTCCCCTCCCGGGGTACTGATGAGGCGTTTAGCAGGCCGACATCATTAAATAGGTGGCTAGCGCAGTTTTGTAGACAGCAAGGCTTTAGCTTTGATAACTGGCCTTCGTTCTGGGGCCGCCGTGGCTGCTGATGCCGGACGGCCTCCACCCAACTGGGGAAGGTGCCGCCATCTTGTCTGTGGGTAACATTAGGAATCTACAGCAGGCCACAGAGCAGGTGATTAGAGACCCTGCAAGGCTTATGACAAATGTGGGTGTGGAATCCATTAGTTTAGCAGGGAATTAGTGCAGAAAACCCACTATGGTGATAGTGCAGTTTATCTGCCAGGGAGGGAATTTCAACAAGTTGAGAGTGTGGCCTGCTCCCGTAGACGTGTCCATAAAAATCATAGAGGGATATGCTTTGCAAACTTAATACCCATTACTATATTGGATCCATCATGTTGAAATTGAGGATGGCCCAATGGTTGTTCCAGCAATATGAAAGATTTCATGTCTGCTACCAACAATGCGTGTGGAATGTCTCAAACCTAAACCTACTTCTAGGCATCTTATATATGCCACTCTGGAACCACCCCTAAACCCAAACACCTCAACTGTCAACCCCACTGAGGTCCTTAGACTGGGTCTCATTAACATAAGATCACTGTCCTC
Source organism: Thalassophryne amazonica (assembly GCF_902500255.1). Classification (NCBI taxonomy): domain Eukaryota; kingdom Metazoa; phylum Chordata; class Actinopteri; order Batrachoidiformes; family Batrachoididae; genus Thalassophryne; species Thalassophryne amazonica. Next base: position 22,133,413 of record NC_047125.1, on the reverse strand, counting down.
AAAATCATTGTTGATTAATGATTTAATTATTGATCATCACTTAGATATGATTGGGTTATGTGAAACCTGGCTTAAACCTACAGCTGTCCTCCCCTTAAATGAGGCCTGCCCACCAGCATATACATTTAGTCACGTCCCTCGTGATGCGAAGTAAGGCGGGGGTGTAGCTCTTATTTATAAATCTAGGTTTAGCTTATTAGCGGTTGGGGGTCACAAATATCACTCGTTTGAGCATCTGATTCTCCGCTCAGGATATTACGCATTGCCAAGGTCAGAAGAATAAAAATCAGGCGTATTACTTTGTCACTGTATATGTCACTGGCCCATATTCTGAATTCTTAGATGAATTTGGTGCGTTCATTTCTAACTTGTCAACGAGAGCAGATAACATTCTGATCATTGGTGACTTTAACGTTCATATAAATAAGCCTTCTGATCCCCTCTGCAAATCATTTATGGAAATTGTGGATGCATTAGGATTTCGGCAATGCATTCAGGATTCGACGCACATTAGTGGAAATATCCTGGATCTGGTTCTCGCCTGTGGTATTGCTGTCACGAATATTGACATCATGCCTCTTACATCAGTGGTCTCTGATCACTCACTTATTAAGTTTACAGTTTCACTGCCATGTTTAGTGGAACAACAACCTTATTTATCATTACGGCGATGCATCAACTCCTCAACTAAGACTGAACTAGAAGCTAGATTGCCTGATGTCTTAGCCTCACTTTTGACAAATACCCAGTCAGTAGACAGACTTGTGGATAGTTTAAACTCAGTGCTCAAAATGACACGACATGATTGCACCACCTGTGTTGAAACCACGCTCCACCAAATCGCAGTCACCTTGGTTCAATGATTACCTGCGTGACCTCAAGCATAAAGCAAGCGGTCTAGAATGGAAATGGCGTCGTTCAAAATTAGAAGTATTCCACCTTGCATGGCGTGATGCTATCTTAGACTATAAGCATGCACTAATGGCTACAAAGCTGACCTATTACTCTGATTTGATCAACAAAAACAAGCATAACTCAAAGTTCTTGTTCAACACGGTGGCAAAACTTATTCATGGACAACCACCTGTAGTTCGCTCTCCTTTTACAGCACAAGATTTCCTGGATTACTTTAAGAAAATTAACATTGAACATATCCCAGCATGCCTTAACCCAGCCACTACCCTGCTACTGAGGTGGGCGCCACTACTGAGGTATTACCTAGATTTACAGAATTTGATGGTATCTCTCTAGACATGCTGACGAAACTCGTAACGTCAACAAAAAGCACAACCTGTTTATTTGATCCTATACCAACAAAACTGTTTAAGGACCTGTGGCCCACTCTTGGGCTGATTGTGCTGGAAATTAAAAATGGTAAATGGACTGCATTTATATAGCGCTTTTACATCTGAATCAGACGCTCAAAGCGCATTATAATTATGCCTCACATTCACCCCGATGTCAGGGTGCTGCCATACAAGGCGCTCACTACACACCGGGAGCAATAGGGGATTAAAGGTCTTGCCCAAGGGCCCTTAGTGATTTTCCAGTCAGGTGGGGATTTGAACCCATGATCTTCTGGACTCAAGCCCAACACTTTAGCCACTAGACCAACACCTACTCCTGATCTGCTCCTAAACATTTAAAATATGCAGTGATTAAACCATTATTTAAGAAACCTAATCTTGACCCTAGTGTATTGAAAAACTATCGGCCGATATCAAATCTATCATTTTGCTCTAAAATTCTGGAAAAAGTGGTATCACAGCAGCTTGTAGACTATCTTACTGAGAATAATCTCTTTGAGCCACTGCAGTCTGCTTTTAAAAATATCATTCCACAGAAACGGCTCTCACCGAAGTGGTGAATGATCTTCTGCTTACAATGGATTTGGACACCACTACGGTTCTGTTGCTGTTAGATCTCAGTGCTGCATTTGATACAGTGGATCATCATATTCTACTTGATAGGATGGAAAATCATTTTGGGATTAGGGAGTGCCCTTGCATGGCTGACGTCATACTTGACCAGTCGTTCTGTGTTTTATACAGTAACACTACCTCTAACCTTAGTGACATGAAATTTGGGGTTCCTCAGGGGTCTGTCTTAGGCCCCCTGCTTTTCTCCCTTTATATAGCACCCCTTGGGCATATATTGCGGCATTTTGGGATTACCTTTCACTGCTATGCAGATTATACTCAGTTATATTTGCCGATAACTGCTGGTAATCTCGTTCACATAAAATCCTTAGAAGATTGCCTTGCATCAGTGAGAAGTTGGATGTCTAGAAACTTCCTACTTTTAAACTCTGAAAAGACTGAAATAATGGTTCTTCGTCCAGTGAGACATCGGCATCAATTTGACCAGTTAACGCTCAGCCTTGGCTTGTGTGTCATACATCACACTGACAAAGTGAGGAACCTTGGGGTAATTTCTGATCCTTCATTGTCCTTTGGTCTCCATATTAGAAATATTACTAGAACTGCTTTCTTCCACCTGCAAAATATAGCGAAGATTCGTCCCATCCTGTCTATGGCTGATCCATGACCCTCATCCATGCGTTCATGTCTTCTAGATTGGACTACTGCAATGTTCTATTTTCTGGTTTACCGCAGTCTAGCATTAGGGGTCTCCAATTGGTTCAGAATGCTGCAGCCAGACTTTTGACACGAAGCAGAAAGTTTGACCACATTACACCCATTTTGGCGTCTCTTCACTGGCTTCCTGTCCCAGTGAGATCAGATTTTAAGGTTCTGCTAACCTATAAAATTATTCATAGACTGGCACCTCCCTACCTAGCTGACCTAATTAAACCTTACGTACCGGCCCGGGCTTTACGTTCTCAGGGTGCAGGACTACTTTGTGTCCCTAAGGTGAATAAGAAGTCTGCGAGTCACAGAGCTTTCTCTTATTGTGCCCCTGTTCTGTGGAATGATCTCCCTGCATCAATAAAACAGTCAGATTCTGTGGAGACTTTCAAGTCCAGACTTAAGACGCACTTATTTTCACTTTCATATGGCTAGCATACTGGTGCAGTTTTGTTTTACGCTTAATTCATGTTATTAGTAATTGGAGCGGGCCGCGGCCTCAACTTCACCTAAATTCTGGGTCTTTTATTGAAGCTTAGGGCTAGCAGCCGGTGATCACCTTAGTATTTCTTCTGTTTTTCTTGTTGATTAATGCTGGCAAATTATTCAGTATTTTTGTCTTTCTGATGCCTGATTCTGTTTTTCTCTGTTTAAGGTGCAACTCCATCCAGAGGAGTTATGTTTGTGTTGGCGATCCTCCTGTCCTGTGCACCAACAGCAATTCTTGTATATTCGTCCATGAAATTTCTGTGAATTTTTCTGTAATTTATGTTTGTAGCATGGCCCAAGCAGAGGGTCACCCCTTTGGTCTGGTCTGCTTGAGGTTTCTTCCCAGAGGGAGTTTTTCCTTACCACTGCACACACTCGGAAAAGCTGTAACTGCACGTTGTTGCTCAGTGCAACATCTTTGTCACAGTTACTAGCAAAGATGTTTTTATGTTTATCTCAGTGCCAACTGCTGCATATCGCTGCAGGCTAGGAAGAGTCTTCATACCTAAGTGTCAATCAAAAGATGAACAGGATGAAAGAGTTTTTTTGTAGTCAGTCCTCTGAATGCTGTCCTCACCTTTGACTATTGCATTGCATGACAGAAAACCTCCCATTGCCATTTTCCCATTTAAATTATATAAAGTTCCAACAGGCTGCAGGTCACTGAGCTCATGTCCAGATTCTGTAGTGCAAAGCAGGTGTGAGTCTTGGACTCTTCCTGAACAGGACCAGTTCATCACAGGATCCATCCTTCCCATCAAGGTGGTCGTATTTCTTCTGATGTTTTTGCACAATGAACATTCTGACATTTAAACAAGTCACTTGTGCATGTTATTTTGTTGCCATTTTGAGTGTACAGTGGCTTTTTAATTTTGAGGAAGCTTTGCTATGGACTCGCTAACTTCCAAAATGAATTTTTTCCAATGCAATCAACAAGAAGCCAACAGATCACTCGGGCACTTGAATGCTAATGTTTTAACATGATTAGGAAAGATGTCCGTTAACAGCATCCTTACCTCTCATGCCTGAAGCTGTGTGCTGTTGGGCTCCAGCACCCCAGGTGGTGTTCCAAGGTGAGTCGGGAAGTAGGGATTATCTGGGCCAGTACAGAGGAGGTAGAAAATCACGATGTTGAATGGAAACACAGAGACCGGCAAGTCCCAGCGGTCCAACACTGAAAACAGACCACTGAACAAAAACACACTGGATACACAGAAATCATTTATCATTATATTCTGCATTATTATTATATACTAAAGCAACACCTCCCTGATTGCTACATCAATGTCTTTAAAACATAAATTCCATTTACTTAGACTTCAGTTGTGGCATTTGGGGATTTATTAATGTATTTGTGTTACGTATATGTCATCAACAGTAGTGCAGCAGATAAGTGAATATTTACTGAGGGATCCTTCCAATGGTGATGCAAGCACCAAATTTGGCACAAATATTCCTTAGAAATTACTCTTTTAAAAATGCTGAGTGGCCACATGAACTTTCAATAGGCGACCAAGAAGGGGTCAATTGAAGAATTACACAGAGGTCAAAATTTAAAAATGCTCCAAACATATTGAAAGATATTCCGTATTATTTGTATGATCATAAAGATTTCAAAAAGGTATAGTTTGGACTGTCTGTGAATGAATGTTATGGAGTTATGGGGTAAAAAACAACAAAAACACTGAGAAAGGTCTTAAAGCTGCTCCAATTTTGGTAAATAGTGGTGCGAATCACTGATTGAGCAAATAGGATTAATAATGGAATAGTTTTGACTGGCTGTGTGCTTGGATTACAAAGTAAAGGTTAAACAATGTTGGCATTCACCGGATTCTATGACATATGCTACACTGTAATATGATAACTAAGCATGATACATGATGCAAACTATCCCTTTTAAAACCATATTCACTCAACTAATAATTTGCATCATTTTCTACCAAAATTGGAGCAACTAACTTTTGACCCCTGTACAAATTGAAAGTGACCTTGTTATCATTCTTGCTGTTTTTACCCCATAACATTCATTCACAGATAGTCCAAACTATACCTTTTTGGAATCTTTATGATCAGACAAACTAATATGGAAGACATTTCAATATGATTGGAGCATTTTTAAATTTTGACCCCTGTGTAATTCTTCAATTGACCCCTTCTTGGCCGCTTACTGAAAGGTTCATATGGCCACTCTGCATTTTTAAAAGAGTAATGTCTAAGGAGTACGGTGCCAAATTTGGTGCTTGCATCACCATTTAATGCATTTTTTTCAGTTATCCGCTGTACTACAAGAGGAGATGGATCCAGAATGCAAGGCAGTGGATACAAGAGGTAAGGTGCAAAAAAAGGCAGGTGTTTAATGTTCCAAAATTCAGAAGCAGCAGAGATAACAAAAATGGCTCAGAGATCAAAGTCCAGATAATTCCAAGATAGTGCAAAGCATCTTAAGCAGGACAAAAAGTAGACTCAGCAAAGTGTGACTTACAACCGAGTCTCAATTGCTCACAAAAAAAAAAAAAAAAAAAAAAAAAAGCAGGAGAAACAGGGGAGACAGGTAATCAGCACTAACCGACCAACTAGCACAAACAAAAGGGCAACTTGAATAGCTGTTCACTAATTGAACACGTGTGGTTGATTACATGAGGGCAGAACAGAACAAGCAAACAGAAAATCACAAACAACTTATAAGAGACCATAATAACTGTGATCATCAAATTAGAACTTTGACACCAACAAAAGCAACACACCATAAATCTAAAACACAAATCACAAAGATGATAATGCAAAGAGGAAATCCAAGAATAAATACAAAAGGTGGGACACAGTAAGTGTGAGAGGCGGGGCCCGAACCACGCGCGCCAGCCAAACACGTACACAATCCTGAGTCAGAGTGCAAACGTGGGTCTGGAACTAACAGGAAACCATAATACTAGAAAATCAAAAATGAACGAGAGGATCAAGTGAAACAGAGAACAAAAGAAATGACACCCGATCACAGAGGGCGGAGCCCACTGACAGAACCTGACACGTGCAGCCACAACAGAGACGGACTACATGTCGCCAAGGGACAACAGTAAGAAGACATTCATGCACATATGCATTCCTACATACATACACAAAGATTGGCACCTGCCGGAAGACACAACGACACATCCACACATGAATGCAAGCAGACCAGAAACAGATGACATGCATTCCCACATACAGTAGTGTTCAGAATAATAGTAGTGCTATGTGACTAAAAAGATTAATTCAGGTTCTGAGTATATTTCTTATTGTTACATGGGAAACAAGGTACCAGTAGATTCAGTAGATTCTCACAAATCCAACAAGACCAAGCATTCATGATATGCACACTCTTAAGGCTATGAAATTGGGCTATTAGTAAAAAAAAAAGTAGAAAAGGGGGTGTTCAAAATCTTAATCTCCAATTGTTGGACAAATCTCTTAAATTCCATCTCCACAGATTTATCTATTTTATTGGTTTTGAGTGTCTTGGTGGCCTCCCTCTCTTGTCTCTGTTGTGCATAGATGTTCAGTACTATCCATTTCTTAATGGCATGCATGCAGGATTATACACCAAAATACACGTCGCTAACACTCTGAACGTGTACGTCTCACCATGTTGCCGAGCCCAGACAGACTGGTAGAACCAGCCACCAATAGCAGTCTCCAGCCGAGCTGAATGCTACCATCAGCAGAGACACCAACATGCCGTTAAAACCGTGTTGACCTGCCGACACCTCAGCCCTGCATGCACACAGGACATCACAGTAATTATAACCCAGCGGGCCCAATTATGCCAATCCATGTTGACCAATCAACGGACAAAATATGTTGGATTTGAAAACTGGATCAATGTACAAATCTGAACAAGGACTCGAGGGCTTTTTAACATTTATTACAAGCTGAATATCATTGAATAGCTATTCAAAATAATATTTAATTTATAAAAAATGTTAATCAACAAGTAACACATCTGCTGCTAAGTGTAAGTAAATAAATAAAAAACCTTTGGGTTTATGACAGAAATTAAAAAACAGAACAAAAGTCTTTAGTTACTGCAAACTACATTTTTCTTTCAAATAAATACAACAACTAGAAGCACTCAGAGAGTGCAAACCTCCGCCAAGGCCATGGGGTCACTGACGCCATAACATCTACACGCTGTGGAATCATTGAACCTAAAAAAGTCTAACAATGATGTTCGCTCAGTAGTAAAAAAAGTTTCATCTGCTGTGACTGGATAGCATGTGTCCTTAGTGCTTGGCATCACAGTTTACTGCAAGTTGCACCTTTCCCAGAAGCTACTGTCTCTTTATCTAAAATTGTATATAATAATCATTAGATTATTAATATATAAACAAAAATAAATTTAAGAAATATTACAATTTGAAAACAAATGCACCCGAACGTGATGACAGCTGCAACTGCTTAATGCTAACTTTTAACATTGAAAATGCCATAGACATGCTAACGCGTTAGCATCGGGATCCGGATCACCACTAAAATTTAATCACTTGTTCCTCTTGTCATTTCCAACCACTCCACAAAATTTCATCAAAATCCGTTCAAAACTTTGAGTTATTCTGCTGACAGACAGACAGACAGCCAGACAGACAAACAAACAAACCCGACCGAAAACATAACCTCCTTGGTGGAGGTAACAGCTCAGCCATCATTTCCCCTCCATCCAGCCACCTGTCTTGGTGCATGATAACAGCTGTTAGAGTTGAGGTCAGTACACCTAGACTTCCCAGCAGGCATTGCCAGGGGGAGTCCCAGAAAAGTGCAGCCAGGATAAGAGCACCGCCCAGCGGGTTGTTGGTCAGAGTCACCTGGGCGACACCTCTCAGGCACCACACCACCAGCTGGAGCACAAACAACTTGTCTGAAGACAGTGAGGACACACACGAAATCAGGTTTCCAATAATAATATTTCGGAGAGACAAGTGAAATCAAGCATCAGCAATAAAGATAAAAGGCAGATGTGTACTTTCTGCAGCGCCCCCCCCCCCCTCCACTGACCATCATCACCTCTTTCTCAAATTCCAACTTTTGTACAGCAACAAGCTTCAGGCTTTGTACAAATGCAACACTCAAATTATATATAAAAGTTTTAAGCTACATTTAAAAAAAAAAAAAAAATCCGGTATAAAGAGTCAATTTTAACTTAATTTCTTACCCTGGATGGCCTTGTCCACATGCACCATGTCTCCAGTACACAACAGCAGAGTATCCAGCGCACGCCGTCTAAGTCCAGTGCCGCTTAGTCCAATCTGTTGCTCTTCTGATTTGGGGTCCATGTCCATTCACACCACAGCAGAATGATAGTCTGTCTTTAGTTTGCGCTGCAATTATCTCAGTTTTTAAAGTTCAACAGCTTCATTTACCCTCAACCAGCAGAATAAAGTCCAAATCATTCTCACTAAAGGAAAGCAAGCTCAGTGTATCCGTCCCTACAACTACTCCTCTATTTTCACATTGCGTAATCACCTCATTCCCCTCTCCCTGTTCTCTTGGCCCCACAGTATTTACCTACTTCCCCCATTTAAGCTACTTTTATTTCAGCATCTGCAAGAGTGTTTATCTTTCCATTATTTGTCAAGCCATGAGTGGGCATTTGTTTTTCTTAAGGTTTATTCATCAGGTGCAAAATATACAAACCCACCTATGATGACTACTGCTGTGTTCTGTGTGAAAACAGAAGTGGAGAATAATAAATACGATCATGACATTTTTCTGGTGAAAAACGCAGGAAACTGCCATAATGGAGTCAAAAAATAAACTGGAGCACTGCACTCGTAGAGCGCAAGCCTCAGTTAACACTAGTTCCCAATTCCACAAATGTTTACTGTGGAAAAAAATTTCAAAGTCAAAGTCCTGTTAGAAGTGGCTTTTCATAAGCTAAATTAGATGTGATCAAATATCAGGAGTATGTATTTAGCTCATGCAGTTGAAAAAAAAAAGTTTTTTGTGGTGTTGTCAGGTTTCTTTTTTTCATCTTTTTCAATTTCTGAATTATTTTTTTAGATAATTTTCACAGAACATTGGTTATCTTCACTATGCACAATTTCTATGTTACAGTAGAGACCAGAATACAAGGTTAGGACCCAAAATACAGGGAGTCGGAATGAAGAAAGTCAAATCAATTTGATTGTGTAACAAAAAATAAATGTTAAGTGTACAAATCCGTGGAGGGAGAATTGACTGAACAGAATAATGAGTGAAGGAGTTTCCCAAACCCAAACCAGATGATGCACAGAACTAGGACCAGGCGGCCGCGACAGCTGACGGGAATGCTGACAACACAACGAAAAAAGTGTTTGTGCAACCAAAAAACTGCTAACAGAGTGGAAGATAAGAATGCTGAGGCCAGGCACCACGCAGGTAGAACTGAGTTTCTGGTTACTATAGAGAGGCATGACCGGGGTATAAATACAGGTGGCGGTGATTACTGACATGTGCAATGAATCAGCTCCACGACATGGTGCCTGGAGACACAGGAAGGGACGGGGAGCAGAGCAGACACCAAGGCAGCACATCAGTACCCCCCCCCCCCACCAAAGGGAGCTACGAGGCTAACCCAGGTGGGCCCAATAGAAGTCCCGTAGGAGGGAGAGGTCCAGGATGAGGCCCCACAAATGCCAGGAGCACTTCTCAGGGCCATAACCCGCCCAGTCCACCAGATACTGGAAACCCCGACGCTGCACATCCAGAATTGGTTTGGTACCGGTATGCATGGTGTATAGACCAGTCCCTCATTCGGAGCAGAGGAGAATGAGTGGTCCTCCGCATCCATCTACACTACTGCAGCTGGGCTTAGACAGCACAGACAATTCACACTGTCAATGGGGAAACAGTGGAGGTTGATATCCCAAAGAACACTCAAAAGGAGACAACCCAGTAGCTGAGCTCACCTGGGAGTTGTGTGTATACTCAACCCACGGCATCTGACTGCGCCAGAAGGACGGGTGAGAGGATGTGATACACCGGAGGATGGATTCCAGTTTCCATTTAGCCCGTTCCGCCTGGCCGTTGATCTGAGGATGAAATCCAGATGAGAGACTGACCAAGGCCCCTACAGCAGAGCAAAGGTTCTTCCAACGTGAAGATGAATTGGAGTGGTGGTGGATTAGATGGTCGGTGGTCTCCTGGGCAGATGGCAGCTTGGGCAGGGCCAAGACGTATGCTGCCTTGGAGAATCAGTCCACTATGGTGAGGATGGTGGTGTTGCCACTGGAGGTGGGGAGGCCAAGGGTGACCAGGAGTTGAAAATGGTTGGAGAAGATCAGATGGCAACTGATGAGATGGCTTACTCCTGGCACAATTGGTGCAAGCCTTGATGTACTCCCGCACATCTGACAAAGGGCAACCAGAATTGTTGATGGAGGAGACTGAGGGCTCTCTGGGTTCCGGGATAACAAGCAAATTTGAAGTTGTGAATAAATTGGAGGACAGCAGAACGAGCGGGCGGTGGCACGAAGAGCCACCTGAAAGGTCCTCCACCAGGATCAGGAAGATTCTTCTGGGCCTCCCGGACGACTCTTTCAATGTCCCAAGTTAGAGCTCCCATAACCATCTGGTTGGGAAAGAAGGTGTCTGGTGCAGATGAATGGTCTTGAAATAAAAACTGTCGTGACAGGGCATTGGGTTTAGTGTTCTTGGAATTATGAATTATGATGACCATCATAGCTGTAACAACATGTGCAGCTGTGCGGTGTCCTGCCCCACGCCACTTGCGCCCATGACAACACCATTGTGCTCGTAAGTATGCAAAAGTACTCAAAGTATAAGATATCTGCAGCAAAAATCCAACATAGTAAATATGCAAAGCTATTACTAACATTTTCTTGGATATGCCTCACGAGGATATTTTAATGTAAAAGCACTGGTGTTTAAAGAGAAACAATCTTTATCTTCTGTCAGAGCCAGTGCAGCAGGGATTCAAAAGCTTTGTTTTTGCAGGTGGAAACTGCTGTGCTGTTCTTCAACATTGACAGCTCATTTCTCCCTTTTTATTTGCTTCAATAAGCACAGCCAGCTGCCTCAGTCTGACTCGGCTCCTGCTCCATTCCATCAGCCACCAACTGTGAAGATGGGCCAATAAAGGCCTGCAGATGGGCGCGCAAAATGGCAATAAGAGAATGGCATGCAACGACTGGGATGTTATGGTTTGATTGATGAACAAAGTAGCCTTGTTAAATTTGTGTCAGACTAATATTCTTTTTCAGTAATAAATGTGTTTGTGGAATTACTGGTTTTATAAATGCAGAGTATGCCACGTTACATTCTCCGTGTAATGTGGAGTTGCATCATGAAGAGCATCTGGCATAAAAACGTGTGCCAAATCAGAACATGCAGACCTTGCTGTGGCAACCTCAAGCGAAACCAGGGCGAAGCTGAAGGGACTTGCTATAACTGAGGAGCATACTGCACGTTATGATGACAGCATGACACTTGTCTGCCAATTGAAGCACATTTAATAAAATGCTAACTACAGTCAGTATTGGTGTGTATGGTTATGAAGTTGCAGATTGCACAATAGCATGCACTCAGTTATACCAGATATTGCCATGTCAATATTCTGCATTTATCCACTGATGGACAACATTGAAGAAAATGATAGCCATAGCTGGCACGAACATATGCAGTCATAAATTAACAGTGACATTAGTATGCGCAGTCATGCCAACAGCCAGTTGATGCAGAAGGGTAGCCTCAAGCTACGGTTGGGTATCGATAAGATTTTAGTGATATCGATGCCATTATCGATTCTGCTTATCGAGCCAATTCCTTATAGATTCCCTTATCGATACCTCTTGTGAATTTTCTGTGTACTAAAAGTAGCCTTTACAGGTTTTCTATGTCAACAACATTTTATTGAGTCTTAAAGTAAATAAATATGAAATTGGTCACTGGATCCTTGATCTCTGGACATAAATAAAAATAAGTGTAGTTTTTGTAAAAAGCATTTCCTTTCAGACATTTTAGCATGAATGTCTCTCCGTACCTCTGAGCTGAGCTCAGCCAGCTGCTGCACGTCAGCGCAGGAGGTCTCATTTTGAGAGGAAAAAACATTTTGACCGATTGCAGTTTGTTTGTATTACAACATTTGGAAAGAGGTGTCAATTGATTTAAACAGTGTTTTGCTTTGAATTTATTAATTCCGACTGGACTCTATCGTTCTAACTTGACTCAGCAGACAGCCACGCAGCGTTTTGAGCTGTATGAACAGAACAGAGGACGATTCTCATTTCTTGACTGCAATAAGACAGGAGTCACAGTTAGTGACTCATGATATTTTAATGGCTTTGAGAGGGGTTAAGAAGTGGACTTGCCATTTCTGAAGAGCAGCGAATCAAAGAACTAGTGGATTGAAGCATTGCTTCATTGGCTCACCCTTTAAAGTGGAGTCGCACTGCATAAATAACTGATTACAGAGCCGCTGCAGACCAAACCCTGAATATCTGTAAGACATTATTTCTACATCCATATTACTCAAACTCATAAAAATCCATACAATTTACAGACAATCCATACAGGTTGACATGTATGCAAATGTGCTGCAATAAGAACAGCTTAATGCTAACTTTAACATTGAAAATGCCATAGACGTGCTAATGCGTTAGCATCGATCCCATTTTTAAGTTCTAAAATACATTTATCAACTGTTTCAGAAGACCATAACAGGTCGGTTTAACATAAAAAAGGTAAATATTACACAGACATATGCTTTTTGGGGTTTTATGGGGAAAATTAAGAACCAAGAACCATGAAGCAGCGGGTCGAATCAATGGTTCATTGCTTCAAGCTTCAAAGAAGAGCTGTGCGGTAGAAAAGGTTGATTGCAGACACTGCAGGGGTTCTGTAATCGACGTAGAGACATGACCATTTTCCTGACAAACACCCCCAAAAACAATGGCCACTCTGAAGGACCGATAAGGGAATCGTTAAGCAAAAAGGCTAATGATGTTGGTGGATCAAATCATTTCTTAACAATACCCGAAAAGAACCGGTTCTCCATACCCAATCCAACCTTAAGCCCGGTAAGCATAACTGCACATGTCAGTGTAAAGGCACCCTGACCCTGGCATAAATTTGATCCCCGCACTGGCACGCAATCTCGCATGCCAGTGAGTAAAAGCAAGTCCCTTTGGCTGCTCCCTTCTTTTCACTTGGGGTTGACGCAGCAAATCAGAGGTGGATCTCCATGTTGAATTGGCACGTTTTACGCCGGATGCCCTTCCTGACGCAACTCCACATTACATGAAGAATTGGGGCAGGGGTGATGTTTGACCTGGGAACATTCTGCAATGAAACCAAGCGCACTCACCGTAAACCACCAGTAATTCCCAGAAAACCCTTAGATAAAGCGAAGGGCATGATGCAGGCAGTAATCTTAAAAATCATGTGGATAATGACAATTAGGAGCAGGCACTGTTTTTTTTTTTTCTTAACACTTGGTTGAAAATGCATGTAAATCAAAATTAGCTCTTCGGTTGGTTTCATTTCCACAGCCTAGGTTTGGTAGCCACCACTATTTGCTTTATAGTAACCCGATAGTGACAAGAGTTTTGCTTTGACGACTTTGGCCCCATTAAAAAGATCAATAGGATCACAGTGTTTGTAACTTGATGCGTAGGCAAAACGCAAACATTCTGCTGTGGTGTGCAAAGCTGAAAAACGTAAACAAATTACGTTTTATTAATCCCGAAGGAAATTATTTTGCCAGAGTGTCAAAACAGTAAATATTGCTTTTTTTTAAGACGATGAGAACAACATGTTACTGCAAAATTCCCAAAAGACACTTGCACAACATGTTTGAGAGTATTGCACATAGCTTTGAGTAACTGAAAACTCATCATTATGTATTCATCCTGCAAAAGGGGGAGACATTATCCAGTCTGATTGCCATAGGTAGGAAAGACCTGTGGGGTTCTGCGATTGAATGCAGGAAGAGCAAGTAAAATGTGTGTCTTATGAAAACGTATGACCTTATGTATGTGCACACTGTTTTCGAACAGGAAGCAAAACAAGGAAACACAGTGGCAGATGCCATGTAAATTCCCAGTAGGGTGGAGTTAAGTGATACTCACCTACTATAATTCAAATGCTACTGAAGAGAATCTTAATTATAGTGCTGTCAGTCATGACACAACTCACATTATATTGTGCTCCTACTCTGTGGGATCTTTGACAGCAATGATTGAATTCCAATAAAGTTGGGACATTGTGTAAAATGTAAAAACAATAGAATGATTTGCAAATCCTCTTCAACCTATATTCAATTGAATACACCACAAAGACAAGATATTTAATGTTCAAACAAAAAAAAACAACAACTGTTTTTGTACAAATATTTGCTAATTTTGAAATGGGTGCCTGCGATACATTTTAAAAATGCTGGGACAGTGGTATATTTACCACTGTGTTACATCACCTTTCCTTCAAACAACACTCAATAAGTGTTTGAGAACTGAGGACACTAATTGTGAGTGTCATGATTGGGTATAAAAGGAGCATCCCAAAGGTCTCAGCCGTTCACAAGCAAAGATGGACGAGGATCACCACTTTGTGAACAACTGCATGAGAAAATAGTCCAACAGTTTAAGAACAATGTTTCTCAACATTCAATTGCAAGGAATTTAGGGATTCCAACATCTACAGTCCATAATATAATCAGAACATTCAGAGAATCTGTTGAACTTTCTACACATAAACAGCAAGGCTGAAAACTAACACTGAATCCCCGTGACCTTCGATCCCTCAGGCGGCACTGCATTAAAAACCAACATCATTGTATAAAGGATCTTACTGCGTGGTCTCAGGAACACTTCAGAAAACCCATTGTCAGTTAACACAGTTCGTCGCTACGTCTACAAGTGCAAGTAAAACTCTACCATGCAAAGCGAAAGCCATACATCAAAACATCCACAAATGCCGCCGCCTTCTCTGGGCCCGAGCTCATTGAAATGGACACATGCAAAGTGGAAAAGTGTGCTGTGTTCTGATGAGTCCGCATTTCAAATTGTTGTTGGAAATCATGGACGTCGTGTCCCCTGGACAAAAGAGGAAAAAGACCAGATTGTTACCAGCGCGAAGTTCAAAAGCCAGCATCTGTGATGGTATGGGGTGTGCTAGTGCCCATGGCATGGGCAACTTACTCATCTGTGATGGCACCATCAATGTTGAAAGGTACATCCAGGTTTTGGACCAACACATACTGCCATCCAAGCAACGTCTTTTTCAGGGACGTCCCTGCTTATTTCAGCAAGACAATGCCAAGCCACATTCTGCATGTGTTACAACAGCGTTGCTTCATAGTAAAAGAGTGCAGGTACTTGACGACCTGTCACCCACTGAAAAAGTGTGGCGCATTTTGAAGCACAAAATATGACACCTGAGGCCCCGAACTGTTGAACAACTGAAGTTGTACATCAAGCAAGAATGGGAAAGAATTCCACCGACAAAGCTTCAACAATTCGTGTCCTCAGTTCCCAAATGCTTATTGAGTGTTGTTAGAAGGAAAGGTGATGTAACATAGTGGTAAACATACCACTGTCCCAGCTTTTTTGAAATGTGTTGCAGGCATCCATTTCAAAATGAGCAAATATTTGCACAGAAACAATCAAGTTTATGAGTTTGAACATTAAATATTATAATATTAGAGACCCTGAAAGGCTTATGACAAATGTGGGTGTGGAATCCATTAGCTTAGCGGCGAATTTAGTGCAGAAAATCCACTATGGTGATAGTGCAGTTTATTTGCCAGAGAGGGAATTTCAACAAGCTGAGACTGTGGCCTGCTTCCGTAGTCGTGTCCATTTAAAAAAAAAAAATAAATAAAAAAATCAGAGGGATATGCTTTCCAAACTTAATAGCCATTACTATATTGGATGATGTTGAAATTGAGGATGGCCCAGTGGTTGTTCCAGCAATAGCAAAGATTTCGTGTCCGCTACCTACAACGCATGTGGAATGTCTCAAACCTAAACCTACTTCAAGGCATCTTATATATGCTACTCTGGAACCACCCCTAAACCCAAACAGTTCAACTGTCAACCCCACTGAGGTCCTTAGACTGGGTCTCATTAACATAAGATCACTGTCCTCAAAATTATTGTTGATCAATGATCTAATTATTGATCATCACTTAAATATGATTGGGTTATGTGAAACCTGGCTTAAACCTACAGCTGCCCTCCCCTTAAATGAGGCCTGCCCACCAACATATACATTTAGTCACGTCCCTCGTGATGCGAAGCAAGGCGGGGGTGTTGCTCTTATTTATAAATCTAGGTTTAGCCTATTAGCTGATATTAGCTAATATCACTCGTTTGAGCATCTGATTCTCTGCTCTGCTCAGGATATTACACATTTCCAAGGTCAGAAGAATAAAAATCAGTCGTATTATTAATCTTTCTTTAACTTCTGGATCTGTTCCTAAATGTTTCAAATCTGCAGTGATTAAACCATTACTAAAAAAACACAATCTTGACCCTAGTGTATTGACAAACTATCAGCCGATATCAAATCTATAATTTTTCTCTAAAATTTTGGAAAAAGTGGTGTCACGGCAGCTCGTAGACTATCTTACTGAGAATAATCTCTGAGCCACTGCAGTCTGCTTTTAGAAAATATCATTCCACAGAGACAGCTCTCACTAAAGTGGTGAATGATGTTCTGCTTACAATGGATTCGGACACCACTACGGTTCTGTTGCTGTTAGATCTCAGTGCTGCATTTGATACAGTGGATCATCATATTCTACTTGATAGGATGGAAAATCATTTTGGGATTACTGGGAGTGCCCTTGCATGGCTGACATCATACTTGACCAGTCGTTCTCACTGTGTTTTGTACAGTAACATTACCTCTAACCTTAGTGACATGAAATTTGGGGTTCCACAGGGGTCTGTCTTAGGCCCCCTGCTTTTCTCCCTTTATATAACACTCCTTGGGCACATATTGCGGCGTTTTGGGATTACCTTATACTGCTATGCAGACGATACTCAGTTATACATGCAGATAACTGCTGGTAATCTCGTTCACATAAAATGCTTAGAAGATTGGCTTGCAGCAGTGAGAAGTTGGATGTCTAGAAACTTCCTACTTTTAAACTCTGATAAGACTGAAATGATGGTTCTTGGTCAAGGGAGACATCGGCATCAATTTGACCAGTTAACGCTCAGCCTTGGCTTGTGTGTCATACATCACACTGACAAAGTAAGGAACCTTGGGGTAATTTTTGATCCTTCGTTATCCTTTGGCCTCCACATTAGAAATATTACTAGGACTGCTTTCTTCCACCTGCGAAATATAGCGAAGATTCGTCCTGTCTATGGCTGATGCTGAGACCCTGATCCATGCATTTATCTCTTCTAGATTGGACTACTGCAATGTTCTATTTTCTGGTTTACCACAATCTAGCATTAGGGGTCTCCAGTTGGTTCAAAATGCAGCAGCCAGACGTTTGACACGAAGCAGAAAGTTCGACCACATTACACCCATTTTGGCACTACTTCACTGGCTTCCTGTCCCAGTGAGATCAGATTTTAAGGTTCTGCTACTAACCTATAAAATTGTTCATGGACTGGCACCTGCCTACCTAGCTGACCTAATTAAACCTTACGTACCGGCCCGGGCTTTACGTTGTCAGGGTGCAGGACTACTTTGTGTCCCTAAGGTGAATAAGAAGTCTGCAGGTCACAGAGCTTTCTCTTATCATGCCCCTGTTCTGTGGAATGATCTCCCTGTGTCAATAAAACAGTCAGATTCGGTGGAGATTTTCAAGTCCAGACTTAAGACGCACTTATTTTCCCCTTTCATACGGCTCGCATACTGGTACAGTTTTGTTTTACGCTTTTTACTCTTTTAATTCATTTATTAGTAATTGGAGCGTGCTGCGGCCTCAACTTTACCTAAATTCTGGGTCTTTTAGTGAAGTTTAGGGCTAGCGGCCGGCAATCACCTTAGTACTTCTCTGTTTTTTGTTTAATGCTGGCAAATTATACAGTATTTTTTGTCTTTCTGATGCCTGATTCTGTTTTTTTCCTCTCTAAGGTGCAGCTCCATCCAGAGATGGGAGTTGTATTCGTGTTGGCAATCATCCTGTCCTGTGCGCCAATACCATTTCTTGTATATTCATCCGTGAATTGTTCTGTAATTTATGTTTGTAGCATGGCCCAAGCAGAGGGTCACCCCTTTGAGTCTGGTCTGCTTGAGGTTCCTTCCTCAGAGGGAGTTTTTCCTTACCACGGTTGCTCTGGGGGTTGGTAAGGTTAGACCTTACCTGTGTGAAGCGCCTTGAGGCAACTCTGTTGTGATTTGGCGCTAAATAAATGAAAATAAATTGAAATATCTTGTCTCTGTGGTGTATTCAATTGAATATAGGTTGAAGAGGATTTGCAAATCATTGTATTCTGTTTTTGTTTACATTTTACACAACAGCCCAACTTCACTGGAATTGGGGTTGTACAATTATGTTAACTCCGCAGTTAATTTCACATTTAAAATGTTTCTACACTCGAAAACAAAGTGCTTCAGACCACCAAGAATGAGGATGTGGGTCACAGGAGACTGCAGGATATAACTTAGTAACAACAACAATAATAATAATATAGCCTTTTATTGTCACTGTACATATACATACATTCAACAGAATTTGTCCTCTGCATTGAACACATCCTAATTGCGGTTAGACACAAACTGGACACTTGCTATTCAGTGTATCAATGCATTTTTAAATGTATACTGGTGAGCTCCTTAAAAACAAAAATTGTGAAAATTGTAAGAAAAAAAAAAAAAAAAAAACATGAATAGGAAAGATCAACAGAAGTCACTTAACTGTCAATAAATACACACACCAGAGGTGGGATGAAGTAAGTCATAATGACCACCAATTGTTTGCAAGATGATTTGAGACTTGACTTGGGACTCGCAGATTGATGACTTGAGAATGACTTGTCCCACCTCTGACACACACAATTTTTGATTTCCAAATTAAAATAAAAAATTAAAACACCCTTCATTTTCCCCATTGAAATGTATAATATGGATTGTTATACTTTTCATTTTGTTGACTTATCTTTGATCCTTTACATGATAGTGGAGCAGATAACTAACAATTGTTCATTTCTGGAAACAAGCACCAAAATTGGCACACAGACATTACTCTTTTGTAAAAGCACATGAGCCACCTAAATTTTCCAATAGGCATCCAGGTAGGGGTCAATTGACGAATTACACAGCCGTAAAAATTAAAAAATGTTCCAATCATGTTGAAAACTATACCACATTATTTGTCTGATCATGAAAATTCCAAAAGGGTATAGTTTGGACAATCTATGATGGAATATTATGGAGTTATGGGGCAAAAACAGCAAGAATGGTGACAAAGGTCAATTTCAGTTTGTACAGGGGTCAAAAGGTAAAGTTGCTCCAATTTTGGTAAAAAAAAGGTTGTGCAAATTATTGGTTGTGTTGACAGGATTAACAAATTGAGTAGTTACAGTTCTGACTGTGTTGAATGCTTGGTCTGCAAGGTAAAGGTCAAACACTGTTGACGTCCATTGGATTCTATGGCATGTGACATATGTTACCTCGTAACATGACAATGAAGCATGCATGTGCTAGATTTGCTGATTTTCACAGATCTGACAACTTGCTTCTGACGGATTGTTTGTTGCTGTGACGCCACTCTGAACTTCACACGGTTGTATACGCTTCTTTTATTTCTGGTTATTAATTGTATCGACTCTGAACGTTATTTAACAACAGTCTTGTTGTGAATCGCTAGCAGTTAGCATTTGCTAGCAGTTAGCATTCGCTAGCTAGGTTGACACCTCCCCTCTCCGTTGTTACTTTTTATAGCTATTTCTTTTCTACCCATTTAATACTTCTGTTCGTTTTTCAGTTGAACTGCTGTGAATTTTAAGTAATTTTTACTCCTGTTTAAAATCTTAGGAGCCGCTAGCATTTTCACTAGCGGTTAGCTTGCGTTAGCTATTTCTGACCCTTGTCAATTTTTAATTTCATTTTTTTACACTCCTGTTAGTTAATTAACTGTTAAGTGTATTTTATAGCTGCTGCTCTGTTAGTTAATTAACTGTTAAGTGTATTTTATAGCTGCTGCTTTTTTTTACCTGTTTAATACTTCTGTTAGTTTTTCAGTGTAACTGCTGTGAATTTTAATTCATTTATCTGCGCCTGTGTGAGCCTTAGGAGTGGTTAGCTTATCCATTATTGGTTAGCTCGTGTTTGCTTGGCCACATTTTTGAATTTCTTAGTGCACAAAGTACACTAATAATTCTACTTTACACCCTCCGTAAATCCTGCGTGATGTTGGAAGATAGGGTGGCTCTCAGAGAGCCGTGTCCGTAAGTTAGAGCAGCTTCTTAGCGCAGTGGAGTTAGATGTTATGGGCACTCCAGATGAGGTTAGTGTTGGGCCGGCCAGCGAGCCCATTAGCATCAGCTTAGAAATGCCGGCTGTGGAGGATGGCTTTCGGACTATGGCTAGGCGGAGGAAGCCCCGTAGGGCTTGGTGCCCGGTTGTGGCACCCCGATCACACTCGCCAGTGCGAACTGTGAATCGGTTCTCCCCCTTGGATTTGCCAGATGTGAATTCTCTGAGTCCACACGTGACTTCCACTCCTGTCTCCAGGCCGAAACACCGGACTTTAGTGATAGGGGATTCTATCACCCTCAAAGTCAGGTTACAGACGCCGGCTGACGTTAAATGTATTCCTGGGGCCAGAGCTCCCGACATTGCATCTCATCTTAGGGTGCTGACGCTGCAGAAGGGAAGAAAGATGAAGGAACATGACATGAGATATAGTCACATAGTTATTCATGTTGGCACCAATGATATCAGGATGAAGCACTCAGAGGTCACAAAAATGGACATAGAGAGGACTTGTGACCTTGTCAGAAAGATGTGTCAGCATCGATTAATAGTCTCTGGTCCCCTCCCCTCCCGGGGTACTGATGAGGCGTTTAGCAGGCTGACATCATTAAATAGGTGGCTAGCGCAGTTTTGTAGACAGCAAGGCTTTAGCTTTGATAACTGGCCTTCGTTCTGGGGCCGCCGTGGCCTGCTGATGCCGGACGGCCTCCACCCAACTGGGGAAGGTGCCGCCATCTTGTCTGTGGGTAACATTAGGAATCTACAGCAGGCCACAGAGCAGGTGATTAGAGACCCTGCAAGGCTTATGACAAATGTGGGTGTGGAATCCATTAGTTTAGCAGGGAAATTAGTGCAGAAAACCCACTATGGTGATAGTGCAGTTTATCTGCCAGGGAGGGAATTTCAACAAGTTGAGAGTGTGGCCTGCTCCCGTAGACGTGTCCATAAAAATCATAGAGGGATATGCTTTGCAAACTTAATACCCATTACTATATTGGATCCATCATGTTGAAATTGAGGATGGCCCAATGGTTGTTCCAGCAATATGAAAGATTTCATGTCTGCTACCAACAATGCGTGTGGAATGTCTCAAACCTAAACCTACTTCTAGGCATCTTATATATGCCACTCTGGAACCACCCCTAACCCAAACACCTCAACTGTCAACCCCACTGAGGTCCTTAGACTGGGTCTCATTAACATAAGATCACTGTCCTCAAAATCATTGTTGATTAATGATTTAATTATTGATCATCACTTAGATATGATTGGGTTATGTGAAACCTGGCTTAAACCTACAGCTGTCCTCCCCTTAAATGAGGCCTGCCCACCAGCATATACATTTAGTCACGTCCCTCGTGATGCGAAGTAAGGCGGGGGTGTAGCTCTTATTTATAAATCTAGGTTTAGCTTATTAGCGGTTGGGGGTCACAAATATCACTCGTTTGAGCATCTGATTCTCCGCTCAGGATATTACGCATTGCCAAGGTCAGAAGAATAAAAATCAGGCGTATTACTTTGTCACTGTATATGTCACTGGCCCATATTCTGAATTCTTAGATGAATTTGGTGCGTTCATTTCTAACTTGTCAACGAGAGCAGATAACATTCTGATCATTGGTGACTTTAACGTTCATATAAATAAGCCTTCTGATCCCCTCTGCAAATCATTTATGGAAATTGTGGATGCATTAGGATTTCGGCAATGCATTCAGGATTCGACGCACATTAGTGGAAATATCCTGGATCTGGTTCTCGCCTGTGGTATTGCTGTCACGAATATTGACATCATGCCTCTTACATCAGTGGTCTCTGATCACTCACTTATTAAGTTTACAGTTTCACTGCCATGTTTAGTGGAACAACAACCTTATTTATCATTACGGCGATGCATCAACTCCTCAACTAAGACTGAACTAGAAGCTAGATTGCCTGATGTCTTAGCCTCACTTTTGACAA
Source organism: Thalassophryne amazonica (assembly GCF_902500255.1). NCBI lineage: Eukaryota > Metazoa > Chordata > Actinopteri > Batrachoidiformes > Batrachoididae > Thalassophryne > Thalassophryne amazonica. The sequence continues at coordinate 22,110,971 of NC_047125.1, read as the reverse complement.
ATACCCAGTCAGTAGACAGACTTGTGGATAGTTTAAACTCAGTGCTCAAAATGACACGACATGATTGCACCACCTGTGTTGAAACCACGCTCCACCAAATCGCAGTCACCTTGGTTCAATGATTACCTGCGTGACCTCAAGCATAAAGCAAGCGGTCTAGAATGGAAATGGCGTCGTTCAAAATTAGAAGTATTCCACCTTGCATGGCGTGATGCTATCTTAGACTATAAGCATGCACTAATGGCTACAAAGCTGACCTATTACTCTGATTTGATCAACAAAAACAAGCATAACTCAAAGTTCTTGTTCAACACGGTGGCAAAACTTATTCATGGACAACCACCTGTAGTTCGCTCTCCTTTTACAGCACAAGATTTCCTGGATTACTTTAAGAAAATTAACATTGAACATATCCCAGCATGCCTTAACCCAGCCACTACACCCTGCTACTGAGGTGGGCGCCACTACTGAGGTATTACCTAGATTTACAGAATTTGATGGTATCTCTCTAGACATGCTGACGAAACTCGTAACGTCAACAAAAAGCACAACCTGTTTATTTGATCCTATACCAACAAAACTGTTTAAGGACCTGTGGCCCACTCTTGGGCTGATTGTGCTGGAAATTAAAAATGGTAAATGGACTGCATTTATATAGCGCTTTTACATCTGAATCAGACGCTCAAAGCGCATTATAATTATGCCTCACATTCACCCCGATGTCAGGGTGCTGCCATACAAGGCGCTCACTACACACCGGGAGCAATAGGGGATTAAAGGTCTTGCCCAAGGGCCCTTAGTGATTTTCCAGTCAGGTGGGGATTTGAACCCATGATCTTCTGGACTCAAGCCCAACACTTTAGCCACTAGACCAACACCTACTCCTGATCTGCTCCTAAACATTTAAAATATGCAGTGATTAAACCATTATTTAAGAAACCTAATCTTGACCCTAGTGTATTGAAAAACTATCGGCCGATATCAAATCTATCATTTTGCTCTAAAATTCTGGAAAAAGTGGTATCACAGCAGCTTGTAGACTATCTTACTGAGAATAATCTCTTTGAGCCACTGCAGTCTGCTTTTAAAAAATATCATTCCACAGAAACGGCTCTCACCGAAGTGGTGAATGATCTTCTGCTTACAATGGATTTGGACACCACTACGGTTCTGTTGCTGTTAGATCTCAGTGCTGCATTTGATACAGTGGATCATCATATTCTACTTGATAGGATGGAAAATCATTTTGGGATTACTGGGAGTGCCCTTGCATGGCTGACGTCATACTTGACCAGTCGTTCTGTGTTTTATACAGTAACACTACCTCTAACCTTAGTGACATGAAATTTGGGGTTCCTCAGGGGTCTGTCTTAGGCCCCCTGCTTTTCTCCCTTTATATAGCACCCCTTGGGCATATATTGCGGCATTTTGGGATTACCTTTCACTGCTATGCAGATTATACTCAGTTATATTTGCCGATAACTGCTGGTAATCTCGTTCACATAAAATCCTTAGAAGATTGCCTTGCATCAGTGAGAAGTTGGATGTCTAGAAACTTCCTACTTTTAAACTCTGAAAAGACTGAAATAATGGTTCTTCGTCCAGTGAGACATCGGCATCAATTTGACCAGTTAACGCTCAGCCTTGGCTTGTGTGTCATACATCACACTGACAAAGTGAGGAACCTTGGGGTAATTTCTGATCCTTCATTGTCCTTTGGTCTCCATATTAGAAATATTACTAGAACTGCTTTCTTCCACCTGCAAAATATAGCGAAGATTCGTCCCATCCTGTCTATGGCTGATCCATGACCCTCATCCATGCGTTCATGTCTTCTAGATTGGACTACTGCAATGTTCTATTTTCTGGTTTACCGCAGTCTAGCATTAGGGGTCTCCAATTGGTTCAGAATGCTGCAGCCAGACTTTTGACACGAAGCAGAAAGTTTGACCACATTACACCCATTTTGGCGTCTCTTCACTGGCTTCCTGTCCCAGTGAGATCAGATTTTAAGGTTCTGCTAACCTATAAAATTATTCATAGACTGGCACCTCCCTACCTAGCTGACCTAATTAAACCTTACGTACCGGCCCGGGCTTTACGTTCTCAGGGTGCAGGACTACTTTGTGTCCCTAAGGTGAATAAGAAGTCTGCGAGTCACAGAGCTTTCTCTTATTGTGCCCCTGTTCTGTGGAATGATCTCCCTGCATCAATAAAACAGTCAGATTCTGTGGAGACTTTCAAGTCCAGACTTAAGACGCACTTATTTTCACTTTCATATGGCTAGCATACTGGTGCAGTTTTGTTTTACGCTTAATTCATGTTATTAGTAATTGGAGCGGGCCGCGGCCTCAACTTCACCTAAATTCTGGGTCTTTTATTGAAGCTTAGGGCTAGCAGCCGGTGATCACCTTAGTATTTCTTCTGTTTTTCTTGTTGATTAATGCTGGCAAATTATTCAGTATTTTTTGTCTTTCTGATGCCTGATTCTGTTTTTTCTCTGTTTAAGGTGCAACTCCATCCAGAGATGGGAGTTATGTTTGTGTTGGCGATCCTCCTGTCCTGTGCACCAACAGCAATTCTTGTATATTCGTCCATGAAATTTCTGTGAATTATTTCTGTAATTTATGTTTGTAGCATGGCCCAAGCAGAGGGTCACCCCTTTGAGTCTGGTCTGCTTGAGGTTTCTTCCTCAGAGGGAGTTTTTCCTTACCACTGTTGCTCTGGGGGTTGGACTTTGCCTGTGTGGGGCGCCTTGAGGCAACTCTGTTGTGATTTGGTGCTATACAGTGGTCCCTCGCTATATCGTGGTTCACCTTTCGCGGTCTCACTGTTTCGCGGATTTTTTTTAGTGCAATTTTGCATGCTGCTTCTTTTTTTTTTTTTGTTAACTGTCTGCTGTGCTTAGTTGCAGCCAAAATCTGGCAACAGGTCCTGAGACTACACTCGCTGTTTTGATGCAGAGCGCTCCAGCAGCGAAAAAAAAGCATGCGCATTGTGTTCTGCGTGTGTCTGTTTATAAGAATCTTCTCGCTCAGAAGAAAAAAAAAAAAAAAAGAGCGCCAACAACTACCCATATCACTTGGAAAAATACACCTGCCCCGAGGTGGAAAAACACACTGCGGAGCGGCGCCACGATGAAGGCACGATCACAGGAATACTGGTCAGTTACTATTAATAATTTCTTATGTGTCCAACCTCGTAGGTTGATCGTTAAAATTAAATTTGTTAGTTCTAAAAGCCATCATAATTATTTATAGGAAAACGTTCTATTTTTATTTCTCAAACAAATGTTTGGGCCTGAAAACAGGTTTTGATCTTTGGTTTCATTCTATATAATACTGGACTTATTTTTCTACTAAGGTTTGAACTTTGAGAGTGTTTACACAGGAGAGAAAAGTGAGAAAATGTGTGTAGTGAGGGGTTTTACAGCATTAAAACATCTATAATAATGGTAAAAAAAAAATAACGCTACTACTTCGCAGAATTCACCTATCGCGGGCTATTTTTAGAACGTAATTCCCGCGATAAACGAGGGAACACTGTATAAAGGAAATAAATTGAATTTAAATTAAATAAACTGACACATGGTGCAAACTATTCCTTTTTAAAACCCTATTAACTCAACCAATAATTTGCATCATGTTTAACAATAATTGGAACAACTTTAACTTCTGAGTCCTGTACAAACTGAAACTGACCTTTGTCACCATTCTTGCTGTTTTTACCCCATAACATTCAGTCATAGATAGTCCAAACTATACCTTTTTGGAATAGTTATGATCAGACACATAATGTGGTATAGCTTTCAATATGATTGGAACATTTTTTAATTTTGACCCCTGAGCAATTCTTCATTGACCCCTATTTGGCCACCGATTGAAAATTCAAATGGCTCGTTATTTGTCTAAAATATATACCAAAAGGTATACAAAGTCAAATTTTGGTGCTTGTAACCAGATTTGAACAATTCCTCTGCAAATATACCGTTATCTGTTGCACTATGACCAAACACATGGCAACAGCCAACACAGATGAACTACAACATCTAGATTTGAGTGAGGGCCCAATGTTGATTCATGGCAAGAAATGAAATTTTAACTGCAAGTTTGTCTTAGGCCCAGTCAGGACTGTGCCTCGCCCCCAAGCCTCCACTTCCCAGTGATGATAGATTGAAATATGACCATTCTGTTACTGCAGCATCAAAACAACCCTACAGACTTAAAACAACACAAAATACTACAAAGTATTCAGGATATTAGAATATTTTAGGAATGCAATGTGTTTAAAAGTAGTTTGGCAATCAAAACTAACTAACATTTGGCTCAATAAGAAGTTCCCACGCTCCAAATAAGGCCAGAAATTACAACCCATATGTACATTTCAAGACACACAAAGTTGAAAACTAAAGGGTGGCTCGGCAGATATGAAATTAGGATTAGAGAAGGTTCTGGGTGTGAGGCTAAAGGCCTGATAGAGGCTTTCTGTGCAGTCCCCCCCCCCCAGCACCATGTCTCTGCTCACGCAGATTTATCAAGCCATCACAAGGAGCCCAAATTGTTGCCAGTACCAATCCTCGACAAATGGCGTCGTAAAGACCACGGCCAGCAACTCAAAGCAGTGCTGAGAAAAAAAAAAAAAAAAAAAACGGTTTAGAAAGAGAAAGGCAGGGAGAGGAGAAAAGGTGAAAAAGATTCCCTTTGTTTCCATGGAGACAGACATTTCTACCCCCCCCCAACACTTCTATTGTGAAATCCCTGAAACATTATTATATATCATATTAAATACCATCAAAGACTGTTAATTCTACAACTGTACATATACAGATGGGTCCATAAGTATTTGGACAGTGACACATGGCTTGAAAGTTTTCCCCCCGTGTACCATCAGCACAATGGAGCTGAAATTAAAGGACTATGTACGAATTAATGTAAAGGTAGTAACAAAAATATTGCATTAAACATAATCGGCGCTGCGGAGACGGTCACTTGTCTCAGCAATGACTTCCACATTTCTTGGTCCTCAGCTTATAGAGTCACGAGGTCCCTGGACAGAGGTTGCCTCAAGATGCTGATATCTTTTCAGGAAGACAAATGTCCATGTTTTAGGGTCCTGGTGCTTCTCGTCTTACTGTTGTCAGACTTGGATGCTATCCAGTGAAGGTGACATTTGGATGCCTTTTGTGTGTTTCTTTGGTAAAACTGGAATGGCAGGCAGAGGCAAAGATGATGAGTATCATTGTGGTGTGAGGGACTATGTCAGTGTTGCTATTTTGGCCATGTAATTCATTTTTCTACATGTGAACCTGCACGCAGGTGTGACAGTACCAAAGACACGCCCGTGTTTTGAATAGGCCTTAAGAAATAGATGGTGTGGGATTGGCCTTCTGCGTGAATGGATGGCATCAAGTAAACAGGGCCGTTCCAAGGTGTGCTGAATGAAGTAATGGTTCACTGTGTGCTTTCATTGTCATTTAATTAACTGTCAGAATAAAGCACACATTGATTTCAAATAATCTGGTGGAGAGCTCAATCAAGGAGTCTCTCTTCTGTTCAGGTTCAAGGGTTTATTTTTGCCTTTTGCTCAAGTACAATGTACAGTGGCACTGGAATACTTGTACGGCTTATTCAGTCAGTCAGTCACTTAAAGGAACAACAAAGATTAAAGAGTCCACATCTGCACGGAAAGAGGAAGTAGGTGTGTGTGTGTGCTCTCTCAATGTGTCAAATATGGTGTATGGCATCTCAAAGCAGAATGTCCTTTTCCAGCAGTCTGATTGCTGCTGGGCAGAAGCTGTTTTAAAACTGCTTCCTATTGGCTGATATGGTGTCTGGTCAGTGGTATCTTAGCTCACGACCAAAGCTTCTTCATGTAAACGGAGCATGACCAGGGTGATGTGGGTCTTTGAGAACGGATCCAAGTGTGTTTCTTCAGCAGTCAGTAAACAGGTCGTCCTTGGAAGGGAGCTGTGCTCCTATGATCCTCTATGCTGTTTTAATGGTCCTCTGGAGGGCTTCTTCTCCTTTACTGAGGTGCTGCCATATCACACAGTAATGCCCCTTGTGACGACGCTCTCGACCAGTCCTCTGTAGACCTGTGAAAGCAGCTCCAGATTTCGTGGTTCCCAGAGACCCAAAATTACAACTACGACGACAGCGGCAGCAGACACACTAATAATGAGGACGCCTTGCGGGTCGACTTAGTCACAGTGCTAAGTGAGCTGCAGTCACTCTGAATGACTATCGGTGAAAGCTGGAACATACCATTCAACGAGGCTTTGCTGGTGAACGAGGTGAAAGCTGGAACATATGTTCGTATGTTACATATGAACGTATGTTCCAGCTTTCACCTCATGAAATATTCGTACCATTGAACTCAAACATTCATTATTTGTATAATATTTATTTGGAAGACTGTTGAGTGCGATTTTTCTTTAATTTTCTCCTTTTAGTTTTTTTGTGTGTGTATAGCCAGCGGGATGCATTCCACTGTGCAATTCATGTGTCGTGTGTTGTTAAATTTCTTTTGAAAATCAATAAAAGACATTGTTCTAAAATGTGAGTAAGCCCAAAGAGATGGTGGTGACTTTTTCTAATCGAGAGAGAGCTGGGTGCACCATCCATCACTTTAATTCACGGGAAGCTGGAGGAGGGGTATAAATATGTGGGCACCATCTTCAACAGCCTGCTGAAATTCCTCTCTGATACAGAGGAGATTCTCAGGAAGTGCCATCAGTGGCAGTATCTCCAAAAGGAACTCAATTCCTTTGGAGTCAGCAAAAACATTGTTAACTTTTTACGTTTCTTTTATAGAAAGTATTTTTTCTCTGTGACCTGCTGGTTTCAATCAATTAGTCTTCACAACAGGAATCGTTCTGAGAGTATAGCCAAGGACTGCTCCAAAATTATTGGACTTCCCATTAGATATCTTTTGACCATCTATGAGCAGCAAGCACTTAGTATGCACATACTCTGCATACTGCATTTGAGTTGCTCCCCTCAGGGGAGTGACATTTGTTCCCAGGGCTGTTCACCTCTTTAATGGCTCAGTCACATAGCACTTAATGAAGGGCAACGAAGCCCAAACAAAACAAGAAATCTGGACTTTGGTTGACATCGTTTAACCTTTGCTCAGCTTCGTTCCTGCAGCTGGCGCTTCGTCAGGATTTTTAAACTGTCAAAATTTGAACGAAGGGCAACGAAAACCTCAATTTGTCCGTGTTTCATTTTGCTGTCTTTCTTGACATTTTTTAATCGTTTGCTTAGTTTTTGTAACAATAGCATTTAGTTTGACTTCGTTCGACCAGCTGGAATATTGTCTCACACAGTGCAGAAAGCGGTTTGTGAGCGCTGCTGCTGCCGCTGCGTTCATGTACCATTGGAAATTACAGGGCATACTCAGCGTGCTGTTTGGATTTTTTTTATCTGGGTGGGGGACAGCTTCAATGGGCTTATATAGAGAAAAATTAATCTTTTGTGTGGATACAATTAATTATTTTGCCACGAGCAACTGCTGAATTTGAAACAAAAAAAGTTGTGTAATTTCTAATGGTACATGAACGCAGCGGCAGCAGCTCCCGCGTGCGCTTATTTTTTTTAAATTAAATATGAGTGTAGGAATGGCAATCCAGCCTTTATGTACATGTGGCAACGGGTACATAATTCAAATGATTATATAAAGAACTGTTCTGGAAGGCAGAATTCACATTGTGGATCAGCTGCAGCTGCTGAAATAACCGCACGTGAGTCAATGTGCGGCGTTCACATAGACTGATTAAATTACTGCTCTGATATATTCATTCATCTTAACACATTTATTCCCCCTTTGGACAGTTTTCTGTTAAAAAATCCATCTATCTATATATACATACAGTAGTGTTCAGAATAATAGTGCTATGTGACTAAAAAAAATTAATCCAGGTTTTGAGTATATTTCTTATTGTTACGTGGGAAACAAGGTACCAGTAGATTCTCGCAAATCCAACAAGACCAAGCATTCATGATATGCACACTCTTAAGGCTATGAAATTGGGCTATTAGTAAAAAAAAAAAAAAAAAAAAAAAAAAAAAGTAGAAAGGGGGGTGTTCACAATAATAGTAGCATCTGCTGTTGACGCTACAAACTCAAAACTATTATGTTCAAACTGCTTTTTTAGCAATCCTGTGAATCACTAAACTAGTATTTAGTTGTATAACCAGTTTTTCATGATTTCTTCACATCTGCGAGGCATTCATTTTGTTGGTTTGGAACCATGATTTTGGTCATTTACTAGTGTGCCTGGGGTCATTGTCTTGTTGAAACACCCATTTGAAGGGCATGTCCTCTTCAGCATAAGGCAACATGACCTCTTCAAGTATTTTGACATATCCAAACTGATCCATGATACCTGGTATGCGATATATAGGCCCAACACCATAGTAGGAGAAACATGCCCATATCATGATGCTTGCACCACCATGCTTCACTGTCTTCACTGTGAACTGTGGCTTGAATTCAGAGTTTGGGGGTCGTCTCACAACTGTCTGCGGCCCTTGGACCCAAAAAGAACAATTTACTCTCATCAGTCCACAAAATATTCCTCCATTTCTCTTTAGGCCAGTTGATGTGTTCTTTGGCAAATTGTAACCTCTTCTGCACATGTCTTATTTAACAGGGGGACTTTGCGGGGGATTCTTGCAAATAAATTAGCTTCACAAAGGCGTCTTCTAACTGTCACAGCACTTACAGGTAACTCCAGACTGTCTTTGATCATCCTGGAGCTGATCAATGGGTGAGCCTTTGCCATTCTGGTTATTCTTCTATCCATTTTGATGGTTGTTTTTCATTTTCTTCCACACGTCTCTGGGTTTTTTGTCCATTTTAAAGCATTGGAGATCATTGTAGATGAACAGCCTATAGTTTTGGCACCTGCGTATAAGTTTTCCCCTCTCCAATCAACTTTTTAATCAAACTACGCTGTTCTTCTGAACAATGTCTTGAACGTCCCATTTTCCTCAGGCTTTTCAAAGAGAAAAGCATGTTCAATAGGTGCTGGCTTCATACTTACATAGGGGACACCTGATTCCACACTGTTTGTTCCACGAAACTGACAAACTCACTGACTGAATGCCACACTACTATTATTGTGAACATACCCTTTTCTACTTTGTTTTACTAATAGCCCGAACTTCATAGCCTTAAGAGTGTGCATATCATGAATGCTTGGTCTTGTTGGATTTGTGAGAATCTACTGGTACCTTGTTTCCCATGTAACAATAAGAAATATACTCAAAACCTGGATTAATCTTTTAGTCACATAGGACTACTATTATTCTGAACACTACTATATATATAGCTTAGTAACGTACTACAGTGATACAGAGTGACCACGGACAGCAGAGTTTTTTTTTTTTTTTTACTTGAGCTAGATGGAGCGCACAGCGTATCGTCAGACAGTGTGGATTCTGATGATGAAAGAGATGATCCCTCATTTGTTCTGGATGAGAAACAAGAGCAGGTGGGTCCACCGACGTGCACACAGATCTCCACAGCTTCTGTTTGCAGTTTCTCCAGGACTCGGGCGCTATGAGCTCTGTCCCAGCGCAGAGTCCTGGAACTCAGAGATGCAGACACATACTGCTCCAGCTGTGGCTCCAGACACGTTTCGTTTAAAGTGTCGAGATCGTTAGCTTCGGTTTTGTTAAGTTCCTCTTTTGTCCCTTTTGCGCTCGTGCTTCGCAGACTATTCAGTGATAAAGCTCTTTCGTCCACCTTTTCTCAATGAATTGTGACTTTTTTTTTTCTTTTTCACCTTCGTTCAGGAATCGTCCTGTGCCGTGTGACTGGGCCATTAAAAATCCTGACGAAGTGCCAGCTGCAGGAACAAAGCTGAGCGAAAGTTAAACGATGCCAAAGAAAGTCCTGATTTCTTGTTTCGTTAGGGGTTCGTTGTCCTTCGTTAAGTGCCGTGTGACTGGGCCATAATCCTTTTTTTTTTCCCTGGCAGGAATGAATTTTGTTTGCAATCCCCTAATAATTTGCGTATAACTTTTTTTACTTCTGAAGCACTTATAATTGTATTGATATTTATTTATTGCAGTATTATTTTATTTTTATTAATTCATTCATTTTTTGTTGTTGCTGGTTGTTTGAAATATTGCTGCTCTTGTCGTTTGAATTGCCCCTTGGGGACAAATAAAGTTTTTTTTTTAATTTGAATTGATATAATCTGTTTTGAGCCATCCTTCAAGAAACAGATTGACAGACAAACTGGACGTCAAAATCAAAATCAAAGTTCAGGATCAAAAACAAGCCATCTGGAACAAAAATCAGGATATATCCTTATAAATCAGGATCAAACATGAATAATCATAAGGATCAACAATGAATGACAATCAAAATTCAACAATGCAGATCAAAGAAAGGTCAATATGAACTAAAAAGACTGGACAGTGGTGGAGGAAGATGTTCCAGGTGCCCTTCTAGTTTAAGACTCTAAAAGAAGGATTCATGAAGGAGCCTAATGCTCTGTGTTTTGTTACTTCAGCATGAAATTGCAGTGTTGATTGAGTTTCCGTCTCTTTCAGGTCGTCCTTGAACATGACACCGATCAAAGTTACTCCGGCCTCCCCTGTGTGAATCCCATAAAAGTTTGATGCCGAATTCAGTTTTACCAGAGTGACGTGATGTTCTTATGAGTCTCAGGCAGATGTTTAAAATCGACTGAAGTGCCTTGACATTGGCATGAATTTGACCTCCGCACTAGTACGCAATTTTGTGTGCCAAAGAGTAAACTTGTCATAAACTGTGAGACACTGTACACAATGACAAGTATTGACATGCAGTGTTTGTGACTAGGTTGAGCAATGTTCACGAGTTCACGCAAGTTGCACGAAATTTATGCATGCCAGAAATTTTGAACATTTAAATTTTTGTTGCACACTAGCACACAGTTTACAATAGTTAATAAGTTTCCTCATTGACATGCAAGATTGCATGCCAGTGCAGGGATCGAATTTATACAAGTGTTACTTGGGAGACTACATATTGGTGAAGTAAGCAAGTAGAAACACATCTCTTCTAGTAACACTCTTTGGTGCACCATGTGAGGTAAATCTGCCTTACAATTGGATATTAGAAAACCATGTGACAGTGAACCAATTCCAATTGGACACTCACATTGCACACGTTATCACACAGCTTCTATGAGGACTACAAGCATGGAGGAGCGCTGGTTCGAAAGTCCGTGGACTGTACTTTTCAGCAAAAAAAGTATGTTTCTATCTAATATCATTAAAAAAAAGTATCATTTAATAAAACTTATATTCCACCGTCATAAACGATAGGGCCAACCCCATTCCGCATACATGAGGTTCCACAGAGACTCGGCTCCCTGCTGCCCAAAATTAGAACTAAAACAACAATCTATATGACGGACTACAAACAATAATATAATTCCCACACATGTATAAACAGTTTTAATTAAAATTAATATTCTGCACTCGAGGGGTGTGGATTCTGTGATTTTCCATTGTGGACATCAGGGGTGGACAACTTGTTCCAGAAAGGGCCAAGAGGGTGCAGGTTTTCTTTGCAGCCAGTGACTCCACCAGGTGATTTCCCTGATTAACTGATTTTATATAACAGATGAGTGGATCCTTGTCATTTGATTGGTGCTTTGTATGTCACATGACATGGATTAATTCATCCCATTTGTGGTGCATTGCCTTTAGAGTGCGGCTTGGTTCCATCGAGAGTGCAAATTTGGTTCCATACGTTTGGTATCATTGCACTCTGCACATGCGCGCACACGTACACACGCACATGCACACGCGCGCACACGTACACACGCACATGCACACGCGCGCACACGTACACACGCACATGCACACGCGCGCACACGTACACACAAAACAAATCCACTCTGCTGCCTAGAGCAGGGGTGGCCAAGTTCGGTCCTCGAGAGCCACCTTCCTGACACTCTTAGTTGTCTCCCTGCTCCAACACACCTGAATCCAATGAAAGGCTCATTAAAAGTCTGCTAACAAGTCTTTCATTGGATTCAAGTGTGTTGGAGCAGGGAGACAACTAAGAGTGTCAGGAAGGTGGCTCTCGAGGACCGAACTTGGCCACCCCTGGCCTAGAGGCTGTTAGCAGGAAGGGAGAAGAAAATCTGGACTCATTTGTGACGTGATTTTTTTTTTTTTGCTGCACTGAGGACGTACACAGTCGACTGAGCTGGTTGCGTGTGCGTGGAGGACAACGACACGATGATTTGATTGAGCAAACTGACGCTGCTACTGCCACACACACACACACACACACGCACACACACGCACAAAATCCACTCCGCTGTAAGCCATCTGGATGCATCATGAAGACCTGTTCACATGAAACGCTGATGTGATTTTTGGCTGGACTGAGGAACTACAGTTTTTTTTTTTTTTTTTTTTTTAATGGAAGTCCGACATCAGTGCACAGCATCACTGGACTACTGTTACAGTGGAACACCAAAATGTCCCTTTTCTGTTTATAATTAATAAAATATCAAATGACATGGATCCATTTTAGCCGTTATATAAAACAAATAATGAATGTTTTTGGGTGATTCTTTAACTACGGGCACTATTGGCCTTGTAAATGTAATTTCCACCACACCATTGCCTTACAATATAAAGCGCCTTGGGTCAACTGTTTGTTGTGATTTGGCACTATATACATGTGCTCTGATGTCACTGTTTATCTCCATAGGAACTACCCAAACAATCTTTCATACAAACTGTTTAAAGGGACATTACAGTGTTGTGGTGGAAATTACGGCAATAGTGTGGGACAACTACATTTTGTTTAAAAAAAAAAATCACAACAGTTGTATGACATTGAATACCCCAATTATGTTTTGATTATTTTACTGATATTTTATTCAGAGATATTTTAAAACATTAGAAAAAACGTTTCTTTACCATTCATTTTTATCATTGAAGATAAAAAGTCTGGGTGTGGGACAAGAACAAAACAGCAATATTTGCATATAATGATGCTGAAAAAAGGTGAAAAAGTCATCATAGACTACTAGAACAAATTTCTTAACACACTTTCATTGTAAAGATAACTATAAAAGTGTGAAATTTCCCCTTTTTTCTGTTTTTCATACAATATGATCAAAGGACATAAGTGCCCGTAGTCTAAGAATCACCCTTTTACATTCTTTCAATGGAACGAACATAGTGAAAGCTGAAAGCTTCATTTAGTGAAAGCTGGAACATACCATGAATGGTATGTTCCAGCTTTCACCTCATGAAATATTTGTACCATTGATCTCATAAACATTCATTATTTGTATACCATCTGCTCAAAGTGATAATCAGTGAAATCACCTGATGGAGTCAGTGGCTGCAAAGAAAACCTGCACCCTCTTAGCCCTTTCTGGAACAAGCTGCCCACCCCTGGTCTACATAAAACAGAGATTGTGACAATGTGTGGTTAAATGACCCGTTGCACAGAGAACGGTCAATTAGATTTTAATCTGGATCTTTAGCCAACACAAAATGAATTTTCCCCTGTCTCTCTCTCTCTCCTGGTATAGAGGGTTTTCATGTGATTCACGTCATTTTGTGTCCCGCGCCCATTCTGGATTACGACGTGGTGGCCGCTGTGATACTTTACGTGCATTTGGCGAACAATTGCAGAAGCTTCAACGTCGGTGTGAAGAAGCCTCACGGCACCGTGATGCTGAGAGAGATCCGCCGTTACCAGAATTTTATTTTATTCTGCAATAAAATTATATAAGAATACATAAAAATAATGCAGAGGATAACAAAGGAACGTTTCCCCTGCCAACTGCTGGAGAGACTGTAGAGAGATCTCAGCAGACCATGGTCACATCTTCTGGTCCTGCCCACTCATTCAGCCTTTTTGGACAGAGGTGGCAGAAATAATCTCAAAGGTAATGGGCTTCGACCTTGACTACTCCCCCACAATGATGTACTTTGGTTATTCGTCTGAAAAGATATCTTCAGATGATGCCTAATCTCTTGAAGATATTACCGGCTTCAGCCAAAAAGTCAATTACAAAATGTTGGCTACAGAAGCAGCCACCCAACAGGAATCTTTTTTTTTCTGTGGTCAAAAATATTAAACTCATGGAACGCATGACCTACTCACTAAGACTTCAGGAGGATCTAGGGAAGAAGCGAAGTGATGGGGAAAATGGTTGGACTTCACTCGAAATGACAATGCTCAGTAATTAGCAACAAGTATGACTTTATGAATAACAATCAATGCTGATTATTTTCCTTTTACCATCCCTTGACCTCAAATGTTCTTTTTTTTAATGTTATAAAATGTTAAAATGTTATAAATAAGTTTTAAAAAAAAAAGAACGCTTCCAATACGGATGCTTATTTACATTGTGGTCCTCGTGCACCGATGCTGATCTGCAAGCTGCCCTTCTAGGTAGTGCCTGGTGAGAGAAATCGCTCAGGACTTCAAGACCGACCTCCGCTTTCAGAGCTCTGCTGTGATGCTCTGCAGGAGGCCGGCGAGGCTGACCTGGTCGGCAGCTTCCTAGTTCACAATATCGCAGTGTGACACTGTCGGCCAGTTTGTTACATCACCACTAAATTCACTATCTGGTATAAGATATGGATCCACTGAACCAATTGCTACACATCTATCACGATAAGTAGCTTTATCGCGAAGATTTAAAGCATCGTAATAACCGTACATTCTCTCCATTTTTCTATCACGCGCCAGCCTCCTTGTAATCCAGAATGGAGACGGCAGCTGTCCTGCAGCAAATCGGTCACGTGATTGAAAACCCTATTTCAAGAACTGTCTCTATGACATTATGAAGCTGAAAACATGCTGCACAGGATGAGCCCATTTGTGAAAACCCCTCTTTTGTCAGCATTATGTGTATTTGACCATGTGTATTTGTATGTGTATTCTATCCTGGTAGAAGTGAGCACTCCTCAGTTTATACCAGTGAAGCAACATCGACAAATGGTGGGTTAAAATGTTACTCTAACACACAGATGAAAACTTCACAATTGTTTGATGGAGTAAAGATGGCAGATTTAGTGAAATGGCTAAGTGACAACAACATACAAAGGTTCAGAATCCAGGCTAAAAATCAAGTAACTAGCACTTAGTTAAGAAGATATTTCAAAAATTAAAGGTTTCTTACTGGTAGAAGATGAGAGCTTCAAATAATGCTGGAAAACTGAACAGGAGTTCAAACATTTGTTAAGCTAGCTGATTATTGCTAATGAGGTGATTATTGTCCGGTGTGACAGTCAGATGACCAGCAAGGGGCGTGGCATGAACCATGATTGACACCAACAGGGGGTGGGGGAGAAGAGGAATGATGTCAGTAAAACATTCCAAAATAAAAGCATCAACGTTGGACATCATACTTTTTTAAAACTAAATAAAGCAATCGCTTTAAAAAAAAGTTTCAGCATTCTCAAACACTAAAAAAATAAAATAAAATAAATAAATAAAATAAAATAAATAATAATAATAATTTGCTGCACAAAGTGATTCACTGTTTTGAAATGCTTGAAATGTTCAGTGAAATAGTTACTTTAGAAAATAATTTCGAAAGGCTGAAAACACAATTAAACACTTTCGTTGGAAAAAGATTCACACCTTCAAAGACTTGAAATAATGAACGAACCAGTTGTTTGAATAAAATGATTCACAGTTTAAAATGCATGTTTTTAAATACTCACAATGCAATTGCTTCAGAAAAAGACCTGCTTGATTGAAATATTTGAAACAACACAAAGGGTGCATCTATCACAAATTACAGAATCCTCATTTAAAAAATGATTCACTGTTTCAAATAATATTGACATGCTAAACTTTGTTTCAGTACATGGTTTATTATTTTAAAATTGTTAGAAATGTGAATGAAGCAAGTGCTTCAGAAAATGACTGTGTTGCAAAATACTGAAAACATTGCAATGGTGATATTACAGATTGGAGAGTGACACACTATTTAAAATATCTTGAAACTCAAAGAACCAATTATTTTACATGATATGAGCATGCTGTTTTTATGAATCAATGTTTTAAAACATTACAAATAAAAAGATTAAATGACAAAAAATGAATTAGCCCAAAAACAATGAAGTCAAGGAATGATGTCCTAAACAATAAATGAAGTCAATATTTACTTCAGTGGTGACACAAAGTAGACATTGGATATTGCTTGGTTGAGAAAATTTATTCACTGTGATCAAAAGGTGACACATGCAATATGAACCAATAGCTCAGAAAAACAACTCATTGTTTTGAAACACTGATATCCTAAAATTAAACATTTGACTCACTGTTTCAAAATGATTGAAACACTAGGATACTGACACCTAGTGAACAATGCGGATTATTTGATTCAGAAAATGATTTTGAAACACTTTAACTGCTGAATGAAAACATCACAGCGACATTGTTTTGGAAAAAGAAGTCAGCATTTTAAAAATTCTCAAAGCTCTGTGATAGTATAGAAATAATGAATGTTTGAGTGCAATGGCAAGAATATTTCACCCAATGAAATATTCTTTCCATTGAATGAATGGAAAAAAAAAGCATTCATTATTTGTTTTATATAACAGCTAAAATAGATCCTTGTCATTTGATATTTTATTCATTTATAAACAAGAGCAAAGGGACTTACAGCTTTCCCGAGCCTTCAGTGTCTGACAAATTCGGTCGTAAGATAGAGATGCCCCGTCTCCCCAAGGTGTCATCCAACGGAGCCTGCTGTGCCCCAGTGGACTCCCGCAAGCCCAGAGTTGCTGCGTCCAACCCGGCCTGTTCCTCCGGCAAGCACTGCTTTCTCAGGACTCCTCTGACTTGCCCTCAAGCCCTCTCGGCGCATCCAGCCTTCCCGTCCATTACCCGGTGAGTCTGGGCACTATGTTGGGCTGCTGTTTGTTTTTAAGCTAAGTGCCATTTCTGTTAGTGTGAGCACACGGCAGCGTGCAATAGCACAAAACATATAGAACCAAAATTGCACACTAAATAGAACCAAAATTGCACGGTAAATGGAACACAATGCCAAATGGTACAAATAATCCTTATCACATGATATACAAACCACCAATCAAATGACAAGGATCTATTCAGGTGTTATATAACAGTTTTTGCACCATCATTGATCAGACAAACTGTCACTGTCATGGCCAGCTGCTGTTCCCTGTGATTTACATTAATTCATTGCTGCTGTTGTGGTTTGTCTCATTTTGCTCTGTCAGCTCATTCAATGCAGGATTGTTCCGAGGAACTAAATTCTAAATTATGCCCCACCTCCTTTCCTATCCTCCTAAACATACCGACGGAGGGAGACCATGCAACTTTTTCTCTTGCTGACCACTGCCATCCTACTGTAAAATCCCATGATGCTGTGTTGCCATGACACCAAAGATGATGTGATGAAACAGATCAGAGATCAGCTTTTATCTCTTTTATGAGGCATCGCCGAGACTGACTTCTCGGCGATGCCTCATGAAAAAGACAGATTCATGCTGTCGATTTCATGCTGTTTTTCTTAATGATGAGCACCTGTGGCCTTTGTTCCATTGCTATGGCAACACATACAGATTACTTTGTTGGCCACTAATTGGTTGAAATTGCCTCGGTGGGGATGTGATTGGCTGCATGGATGGAGGCTGCAGTATATCAAGCTCTTTAATCACCCAGTAAAATTTGACATCTTTGTCCCAACTGATTGGCTTCAATTTGTGGGTGTGGCCCAATGCTCTGGATACAACCTATTCTCAACAACAAATGTTGTGAAGAACAATGTGGAAGACATGACTCTTGTCTGTACAATGAGTGCCAGAACAAATGGTGGTCAAAATTTTGCCCTTTTATGGTGTATCTTTTAGGAATTTGTTGTCAAAGATTACAACTAGAGGGCACTTGGGGATATTGACAGATATGTTGAAAAATGTCCTTTTGCAGTAATGATAAAGGGGAAAAAAAAACCCTGATGATGCTTGATAACAATGAATAAACACAGAATATATCATTTAAACAAACTTTTATTTACAACTAAATTAAGATAAAGTGAGCAGCAGCCGATCCTCTATGTGCCTCCATTCAGCAACTCTCTCCTCCACTATCTGGATTCACTCCAGAATGGAAGATGTTCTTCAATTTCCCATCAAAAAAAAAGGCCCAATCTTACAATATTAAAATGAATAAATACTGGATTTGCCTTGAGAGTATCAATTATAACCCAATCCAGTCAAAAGGGATTTGTTTCAAGTTATTAAATATTACCAGAAACGTGATCCAAAGAACCATCTAAATAATCAAATTCATAGCATTAAAAAATTCTTTCAACATATTTGAAGGAAAACTGTTCACATTGTTTACTCAATAATCCATTTATAAGTGAGAGTTGGCATGCATAGTTGCACAGAGACATCCAAAAAAATGCATTCAATAATTTGTTCAATAAATCTGAAAAAACTATGTGACCTTTTATGTGTGCAGTGACAGTAACTTTGTGACTGTATTTCATAATATCAAATGATACACATTAATATGTCTGTGCTTTAGGCCCATTAAAATGTTGCAATCAGGTAGTTTTGCATTGAGAAAATATTTAATATTAGTGCATCGTTGTAAATGCATTAAGTTCAGACGTTCACACAGAATGAGCTGTTTGATTGGGCATCTTTCGTGGATACAAAGGGGTTACGTCATTAAATCAGTTTAATAGTCTCTCTGTGAGAAGGCTGCTTGTGGAATGACTCATCTCCTCCAACCCACAGTGCTCTGGGGACATGCAGATGGTTTTAAAAAGACAAACACTGCAATTCTACAACGCAAAAGCCAGAAAGAAGATCATTATTTTGAATAATGTCTGCAGGTAATGCAACACATATGTGTACCTTGAGTGACTTGGGACAGTTTAAAATATTAATATGCAAGTTTTGGAAGTGTTTTTGTGAAATTCCTATATGTTGTAGAGTTTTTTAACTAATGTTATTTGCATGGACAAAATCAAAAGGGAAAACATTCATAAAGACAGTGAAACAACTCATTTGTGTGCACATCCTTATCTTGTGTGCACAAGATCATTTCCTTGGAGGAACACATTTCCATTTTGTATGACTAAGTTATGATTGCAAACCTAATATTGTAGGAACAAGTTATTTTGAGCTTATAATTATGCAATATGCACACACAAGATGCTCTGTTATATTGTAGAACTCTATTAGACTTCATGCAAATGTTGTCTCGTGTTGATTGTCGAATTATTTTGTGCACACATTTATTGATTTGAGAAAACGTATTAGCTTGTACACCTAATTTGTATGCACAAGAGTAATAGCATGCTCTTGAGTTGTTATTTTGTATTGCACACAAGATAATTATCTTTCAGGAACAAGTTTTTATCTTGTAGTACTAACATACTTTGTGGGAACAAGTTATCTTGTTCACATAATTACCTTTTGTTCACAAGATACTTATCTTGTGGGAACAACGTTATCTTGTAACCCTGTTATTACCCTATGGGACAGCAGTCTTCATTAATAATTCATTTGGTCCTCTGTTTTGTCACAACCCCTGCATGTTCGCTTTCTCCCACTTTCTTTCTTTGTTCTCCCTCCCTGGTCAATTCTGGTGCATTATGCCTCAGGTTAACGTACAACACTCATCACACACCAGTGATGGCAGGGTATATAAATACTGTATGTCGTGCCTCTGCGGAATAACTCGCAACCTCTATTTCTCCTCAGGTGTCACCACAAAAGAGCAACTTGGAAAAGAAAAGCATATCGCAATCCATCTATCCATATGACACACCTACATTACATTTAAACGTCTTATACTGAAGAGAACATCAGTATTCTAAATCCGAAATTAATCTTCAAATTAATGAAAACACTCTTTAATTTGCTGAGCAGCAGGAATTTATGCATGTGCAGAGAATTGTCAATTGCCACGGTGAGCCAAAACAAAGAGACCGTGGGCCAAATGTGGCCCGCCTGCCCCCAATTGGGTAGCCCTGTTTTAAAGTATTGAGCACAGAAACACTTTGGTTTAGAATCCATCTTTTTGTGATATATATATATATATATATATATATATATATATTTTTTTTTTTTATTTACATGAATGCAGTTAGCTGAATTGATGTACAAGATGAGCCCTTTAAAACCAAATAGTTCAGTCTGAGGGTTAATTCTTAAAAACAAGCTAAATTTCTCTATTCTTAATCTTTTTTTATGATAATGTCTGGTTCAGAAGACTTTTGTACAATTAGCACTTTAAATGTGGCTCATAACCTTTTCCAGCTTTCCCTTACCAAAAAGTAGTACATGCAAGTATGTTTCAAGTATACTTCCAGTTTACTTTTTATATACTTATCAGTACTATTTTTTGGTAAGGGTTAACATTTTTACATCCTTTGACTCTCAAACTCATCCAGCCTATTAGAACTTTTACAAAAGTATCAGTCACCATTTCTGAAAAGGAAAGAGGATTTCGACCAAGACGAATATAATCAGAACCGAAAATCTTATGCGGTTAAGCTGTTCAAACACAATTTCCCTAATTAGAAAAACCATTTCTGGTGAACAGACACAAGACATCAGTCCGTGTGATGAGCAAATATGAATCTGATCATTCATTTATCTTATTATAATCAACCCAAAGCTGGCATGTTTGCATTTTTTGACTTTCAAACATCTAAATTTAATTTCTTTTTCTTTCTTCTGCCCCAATCAGCTGTTAAATGTCTGTTCTGTGAGGGTTCTTCACACCAGCCAAACATTTTAAAATAGATCAGAAACACTGGAGAAGATCAGAATGACAAAATGTGCTGCTTCTTCTCTCTCCCGCCCCAAAAAAGCCTACTGTCAAGCACACAGCATGACTCAGTGAGAGTGGAAGAGTGACAGCATGAGGAATGAAAGAGGTACTTCAAATGAGAACCTTATTAGGACAGGAAGGAAGTGACGGAGGAGAGAAGGGGATGTTGGAAAAATGACAGGAAGGAAAGAGTGAGAAAAGAAAAATGGTAGAGCAGGAGGAAAGGGAAAGGAAAGAATGAAGGAAAGCAGTATGGAAGGTGTGGAAGAAAAGTAAAGAAGGAACAAAGGGAGTGAAAGAGTAAAGAAAAGGGAGGGTGGGAGGAAAGAAGACAGATAAGACTGAAGGTAGAGGAAAGAAAAAGGGAGGGATGGAGGAATTAAAATGGAAAATAAGGAAAAGGAACAAAAAGAAAGACCAAAGGAAGGACAGACAGAAGGTAAAAGGGAAATTACAGGGAAGGAAATGAGGGCTGATGAACAAAAGCTGACAAAAGGAGTAAAGAAAGACAGGACAAAGGAAAGGAAAACAAGATGATAAAAAGGGAGAAAGAAAATCAGTGAAAAGAATAAAAGGAGACAAAAGATAGAAGACAGAAAAGAAAACAAGAAAGGAATATAGATAGGATGAAGAGATGGAAACAAAGACTGAAGGTATGAAAGAAACAAAGAAAAGACCAGAGGAAGGGAATAAAGGAACGAAAAGCAAGATAGGAGGAAAAAGGAGAAAAGTGAGTTCAGGAGAGGTATGAAGTATGTGAAAAAATGAAGGGAAGACAAGTAAAAAGGAAGGCATTTTTTTTGCCAGCTTGCACTCGACCGAGACGGATGCACTTTTCTCTTCTCCCTCCCTCCTTATCTTTCCTGCTTCTGTGGCGTGTTGTCTGTGAGGCTGCAGCTTTGCTCTTCTGGAAACGACAAAAATGGATCTGTGCAATTGACACTATTTTTTCTACAAGACATTCGGGAGTGGAGGACCCGACCTGTCCTGCTGGGACGCATGTGATGGGATACGTGATGGACTCGTGGAGGAGATGGCAGGTCATGTGCCTTTACATGCTTTCTGTGGAGGACGTCGAAGATGTGTACATATTCGGCTTGGTGGTGACCGGCTTTCTGATGTGTGGTGCAGGCACTCTGCTGGTTTACCGGAAAATCAAGAAAGTGGAAGCAGCTTTGATTGGTCCTTCCAGGCTGCCCTATATGATTGATTCGATTGGGAAGGCAGTGGCTGCGCAGTCGGCGGGGGTTAACCGCGCGTTGGAAAACATCTCGAGCAAGATCGCAGCCCTGGAAACCCGCTATGACCGTCTGTGAAGACCACATTCTACATTCAGATGCATTGAGAGCCACTCTGTTCTCAGAACTGTGGAATCTTTCAGGCGTCTGCTAATCTGGCTATTCATTTGGCTTCCCCAAATACAGCTGCACTTCAAGGTCGCTGTGATAAAAACCTCCTCAGAAGATCAACACTTAAGCCTCGCTCCCTGGTCTTCCCCCCTCCCCTCAGCTTCTCCAGCTCTGACGTTAACTGTGTTAGAACTGTCCAGGACTGCTCAGACTGCGCAGGGCTGTTCCCCCCCCCCCTCCAGGATTGTCGGACAAGGCCGTCGACGGCGCCGAACAGGCTGCCTCCGGAGTGTTCTGATAAACTGGTCCTTTCAAATCTCGGTTGTCGTCCTGTGTCCTTGTTTTTGTCTCTGTGATTATTGTTTTTCTGTGCTGATGGGGATTTTTTTCCCTCATTGCCGCTGTGTAATGCAGCAGCTATGAGGGTTTTTTTCTTCTCCTTTTCCCTCGTGTTTTGCTTTTCAATATATGTTTATGTACCGGGCCGGCCTATGTGTGTTGTGTGTTGTGTGTGTGTCGTTTGTTATGGGTCGGTCTTGGTTTGCTCAGCCCTGCTGTTGACCAAGGCAGGGATGTACATCTGGAGCTGGTCCCCGGGCGCCTAATGGCGACTTCTGCTCCTACTGGCAATTAGGATGGGTTAAATGCAGTAGACACATTTCATTGTGCAGGGAACATGTTCTTCTGTGCATATGACAATAAAATTCTTTGAATCTTTGAATCTTGAATACAGAAAGAAATGACAAGGATGAAAGGAAAGAGGAGGAAAAGGGAAGAAAAGAAGGAAAGCTAGACAGAAAAAATTTTATAAACAATAGGATACAAGAATGCAAGGACAGGACAACACAAAGGAGAAAAGAAAGTGGTAAAAAGGAAAGAGAGGAAGATTTAAGGAAAGAAAGACATGAAGGAAATGGAAAAAGGAAAGAACCAATAAAGAAGGAGAAACGCTAAATAAACTTTGAAAAAAGAAATGAGGCGGCATGCTGAGCCAGCAGTCATAAATCCACTTTGCAGATATTAAATACACTCGGACATGATGACTTCACTTCCAGCACTTTGCCACTCAGCACGTACTTTATTACATCATCATCCTTTGAGAAGGACATGATGATGTCATCCCAAGGGTGCTGGAGGTCAACATGCAACTCTAAAACAGGCTTTTACTGTGGATGAAGTGACATCAATAAAACCATCTCAAGACTGACATGTCTTTTTTCCCCCATAAGTCCAAATTTTCTGTGTGCGCGCACCTGCAAGAATAAAGACTACAAAGTCACTTTTGTTCTCAGAACATCTTATCGTATTTTACAATAACATATACACAAGCTGTCTTTGTGCTCACAGTAAAGAGGACAAAACACTTACAGCCTACGGGAAACATGAGGCAGCCAAACACACCGATCCAACGCGCGACCGACTGGTTTTGTCGAACTGACCAAATACAACTTACACACACAAAACAGAACTACATAGAAAATAAACAAATCGACATCTTTAATATCAAATAAATCCATGTTTTTATGGGTTTTTGAGAGGTGCTTCATCCCATTATTATATGATGGACAAGGTTACTACTTATAGGAAAGAGAGCAAAGTGAAGAAGAATAAGTTGAAGAAGAAGAGTAGTGATATTTAGAACATTCCACCCTTGTCATGGTTTTGGTGACAGTTGTTGTTGCCATGTCTTGTGTTACCAGGTGATTTTCATTGGCAGTCTTTGGGATCATTTAAAGCTATCGGGTTGTCTTAGACATGCTCCGGCCTTCCTGCCAAGCCCCAATAACTTCAAACATTAATTGACTGAAGATGATGATGACGATGACTACGACATCATATCAAATGACCCTTCCTGACAAGCGTATCCCAGCCCTCCCTCACTGTCCCTAAAAGTCAAATGGCGAGTGTGCCATTAAGCCCCACTCCTTTGCCATTTCATCCTTCTTGCAGTCAGACCACATCGCGTTTGCTACACAACATCCACCAGCCATTCCTCCTCCTTTCTAATCCTCCGACATGGCATGCCACTTGGCGATTTGCCGACGTGGATGGTCACAGATCTCCCTCCAGTGCTCACCAGGGGTTCCCGCTGCTGATGTTCCCAGCACTAGGCGCCCAAGGACAGAGCTGGAGCTGCGCGAGTTCCCAGTTTCTGAGTCCAGCAGCAGAAGCTCCACACTGGTGTTCCTCAAGCCCTCATCGGAAGGGAGATCAAACACAATGAGATCATTGAACACTGGATTTGGGGTGCGCTTTTTCACATGGGTCTTCTTCTTGCACACACGTTTCTTTCCATGGTACAGGTTGACCTTAATGTATGGGTCTAGAAAAAACAAACAAACAAACAATAATAAGACCAGATGAAGAAAGCAAGTGGTTATAGAATAGCATACAAGTCCTGACTGTCTGCAGGTGCCACATGTGATTGTGTCCACCACTCTACGTAATTCTTTACATATTCTGGATGGCAAACAACCAGACTGACAAAAGATCCAGCCCCACCTTTTGAAATTTACCATCTATCTGCTGCAGGTAGGTAAAATGTGGGCATCCTCTTCACCTTCTACAGCTGATGGGATCTTCAGTAGTCAGACACCTGTATGATGGATCACACCCAGAGAATGGCACCACTTGTCCAAAATATCATGGTTGATCTTCCCTCATGAAGCACATGATACTCCTCATCTGAGACTCCCTAAGAACCTGGCCATTTGACAACCAGTCATTCCAGCGGTACCCAAAGATATCACTCGTATCTTGTATCAAACACATCTCGGCATCCCCTTAGATCACTAGTCAGCACCAAAGACAATGATCCAGTAAAACAAGAAGCACCAGAGCCCAAAAAAACTTGGATCTTTGTTCTCCTGCAAAGGTACTGACATCACAATGTCCAGCCATCTAATGATTCCATAAGTTCTTCCTATTGTATCTGCCAATCTTGAAGGCTGTGGACCCAGAGACATGAATGTCACTACTGACATCAGCAAATGTCTCTACAAGTTCAACACTTCACCGAATACAGATACACTTCTGAGTCTTTGGACTTTGGAGTCCAGAAAGTTAATGAAAGCCTGTATCGCAAACCCAGATACTCTGATTCCTCAGTTACCTTTTTTACTTCTCAGTTGGTGCAATTAAGGTATCCAAGGTATTACTAACATCATCTAAATTAGTGAAAGGCTTAGGAATCATAACACCCTTTTGTGTGGTTCACAACTTTTAATGCGTTTAATTTCAAGTGTTACTGTTTGGACTTCAATTGTTAACAAAGGTGCCTAATGTGACCACTCTAGAAACCCCGTGGTGATAGAAGCCAAGAAGGCACTGTTGACCATTCCAAAGGAGTTACAACAACCCTTGCGTCTTCACTCACATTGAAAAAATAAGCTAAAATAAGCTCAATATAGGCATGAGGCAGATAAGGGTCTATGACTCTTTCTGTGGGACACCAGTCCATTGCAAGATGCTTCTTCAAATAAGGCTGGTTCCCAATTTATATCTGGGTGGGTTGGAACTATGCAGATTTAGTGTCTTTTCCATGAACACAGATACATATCCAGACCAGACATTGAACCCAGAATGACATATTGGTAACCCGACTCCAATCACACTGATCTTCCTGGTCTATGACATTGCTATCTTTGGGATGTCATATGAGAGGTTCTGTCAAGGAAACAGTTGAGTGCGTATTAACCTGTCGGCCCGTTGTTGTCCGATTTTGGCAAGTGGCGCGCCTTAAGGACGACCACGGTCAGGGTATTGGTGGCGGACTGGTAACACAGCGACAGCAGGAGCTCGCCGTGGCCAGACGGCTTCTGTGAAGAGATGATGAAGAGATTAGCGGTTGAGAGATTTTTACCCCTTCATTTTATTTTGTCATCATCTGAAGCAATTGCTACATGTCATGTTTCAAACATGTCAAACCAGCAAAGAATTCCCTGGAGCGTTTGTTTCCTGTCTTGTTTTGAGGAATGCCACACCCCCAGCTTTGTCAATGATTATTCCTAAAGAGAGGCAGCACTGAGATTTAAACAGCAGTCTGCACAACTAAAATCACGTCTGCTTCGTGGTACAGGTACGATAGATGTCTCACTGTGGAAAGCTTTCTTCCTCTGTGTGTTTGGCGTCTCCGTCTTACCAATGCACACACATCCATGTCTGCATCCACACAGCACAATTTGACACCGTCACAGCTGTGATCGCACTTAACAGGATCTTGCGCTTCTTCTCATGGTTTCCATGGCAACTGCAAGTAGCATGTGAGCTGTGCAAATGTGTCATTTTAGCAGACCTCTGGGGACATTTGCATGAAGATCAGAGCGGTTATTGTGAAGAGGTGAAGCTCGTGCACAGGAAATAACCCAGTGATGCATGAGGACTTCTCCATCACAAAATCCAGAAATGACCCAACATACGGCTTCAAAACCAGTTTCAGAGATCACAGGCCTCTCTGCAGCTGAAGCTTATGTTTTCACTGGGGCTCAGAATGAGAGTAAAAAAAGAAGTAATCTTCGAGAGACACGGTGCTTCTGTAGATTACAGAAACACAGGAGGCTTTATGGCTTCAAAAGAATCACAGAGTCACGATTCTCTCACTGGCATTGTGAAGCACATCTGAGAAGATACCGGAGATCACATTTCTCCCGCGAGCTGAGAAATGTGCAAGAACATAAAGTATCTGCTCCCACAATGAATGTGCAGCCTTTCCATTTTAACCTACAATTACACCCACCTGCAAACACACACACGCACATTTTCCTTGATCTCAACCATAGATCCACAGTGATGTCACAATCAGATACAACATGAAAAAAAATGCAGCCTGGTTATAAATATTGTCATATAATTAAGCATAACGCCAGCCATTCTTGAGTTAATTAGAAAGTCTAATTATTCTACTTATGAAATCCTACATGAGATTTAATAGCCAGATATGAAACAATTCATTATCTTGTTGAGAACTGAGGTGTATCTAGGAGGGGGGACTTCAGTTTCAAACCTCTCCCACTGCTTTTTTTGAAACATTAAACCAAACGTACCAGTTGCTTCATAAAATGATTCACGATATTCAAGTGGTCTCATGAAACACCAATGATTCAGTGTTTCAAGAGATGCAAAATGCTGAATGACACAAATGCTTCAGACAATGACTCATTGGTTGAAAACATACAAAACTGGAAATTAAAAACTTTTTGCAAATGATTGAAGTGAAAAACTTCAAATCAAATGTTTGTTTGGAAATAACACTATGAAACAGTTGCTTAAAAAAACACAATTCACACAATAACACAAAAGCTCAAAACACAAAATAAAGCAATTATTAAAAATACTTTGAAAAACTCAAAACACTAAATAAAAATCATTTTTGGAGCAATTACTTTGCAACAAAAGTCACTTTATTAAATGTTCAAAACACTAAATTCTATAATGCTTCTTAAAATGTTGCAATATTTTGAAGCACTTGAATTACAAAATGCTCAAAACACACTCATGTTTAGCATTGATCATTTTTTAATTCCTACCATGGATTTGCAAAACATATAAACTGCATTTTCATTAAAAACATAATTTATCAATTGTAGACGTTGCCATTTTGAAAGCATTATAACAGATTACAGAGTGGTAGAAAATTGATGGATTTGCATTTAGATGAGATTGAGAATACAACCTGGTTTAAATGCCAGCATGTCTTAATTAGAAAATGTTTTCTTTTTTTGATAATGTGACTAATGACTAATGAATGACTTCAGATTCAGTTTGGTGCATTGGTCTAAACTGAGATTAATGGAGTGAGTGTGTGAGTGAGGCACTGTTCCTTGGTTTGCAACAATTCTGTCATTTTAATTATTATTATTTTTATTCTGATTATTTTGGTCAGTTTTATGTGTGAGTGCAATTGTTTGAAACAAATGACAATGTTTG
This sequence comes from Thalassophryne amazonica, assembly GCF_902500255.1. Classification (NCBI taxonomy): domain Eukaryota; kingdom Metazoa; phylum Chordata; class Actinopteri; order Batrachoidiformes; family Batrachoididae; genus Thalassophryne; species Thalassophryne amazonica. Next base: position 22,082,883 of record NC_047125.1, on the reverse strand, counting down.
CAAACTGATCTTTTGAAATTGATAGCCAGTGATAAAGTTCCCAATCTTACCTTCACATCCCTCTTGATGATTTCTCGGCTCATCAGAACACGACCCTCTGATAAGTCGATGCCGGACAAGGGGACGAGTGTCTCGCCAATGACCTCATCACGGGAGAATCTATCGAAGCTCAGCACCATAAAGTGAAGAGCCATTTCTGACACTCGGGACAGCGGGATCCCGTAGAAGCTGAATGTCTCATCAAAGGCAGGATCTAAAGTCTTCCTCAGGACTCTGGTCTTCACCCGATGCTTTTTCTCTGGCAAGAGGATCAGCTTGATATAAGGGTCGGAGGTCAGCGACTGGTCATCAGTTGGGGTCAGGCCATGGGCTTCCTGGATCAAACGTCAAGCAATCATCAAAATGTACGAATGCTTTTTAAACTCACTCATAAAAATCAAGTACAAACATCATCTCGGAACAAAAACTTTACCTTAATATGGACAATAAATGCCTTTCTCTCAGACTGGTACTCCAGAGAGAAATGGAGGGTCCCAAGCCCACCATCCCTCTCCTGTCCCCGGGACTGATCCACAGCTGAAGTTGGGGCCTGGCTTGAAACAGTGCGAGTTGGGGATGGGACATCATGGCGGTCCATCACACCAGGTTGTGTGAAGCCTGCATGTGGTGACGGAAGCTCCAGATCTGGTGAGCTTCGTACCTTCTGCTGGTGGTGGTGAAATGGTTTAGTGGTGAAGTTACCATTGAGATCCCTTTTCTCCAAGTCCAGATGCAGAGGCTGTCTGGAACCATTTGTACTGGACACCAGTTTGCCAGCTCCGTTAGGCATCAGTGGTGAAGTGGTGTGGCAGTTTCCATTCACGTCAGTCTTAGCGGTGTCGCCAGTTGTCGTGGAGGCAGGAGAAGCAAACTTCTTCTTCCCACTGAGACTCTCTGGGTAGATGTCAACCCCCTTGAGCATGTGCACAAACTTGTAGGGAGGGGTCTTCTGGGATTTAGTGTTTTTACGTTGGCAACAGATCCAAGCAAAAGCTGATACAGTGAACACAAGACCGAACACACTCATCACAGCAACTCCCACGGGCACAGTCACTGTGGATAAGGACAGAAAAAATAACTTTTGCTGCAAAACTGTATAGAATTGCTTACGTCAAAAGTGCATCATACTGCAAAAATATGTATTTTCCATTCGTTTGTGTGATAGTCTTACTGACATAAGCACGGGAAGAAAACATCTGTTCAACTCTGATAAGCAACATCGTCATGACTGTGCTCATATTGCATGGCTGTATCAACAGCAAACAGCTTCTCTAAGCCCGAGCTTTTGAATATTTGATGGCAATTTTATCAAAGTGCAACTGCAGATCCAGGAAAATATTGTCAAGTTGCAACAACACAGCCGAGGCAGCAGCTCAGTTGGAAACAAATGTTTTTGTCCATGTCGCATGATATGATATAGTAAGTTACGGAGCATCACAATTACGTAAATGTCAGGCCAGTGATAATACAAACACAATTAAAATCATAAGGAACATGGGTAACCCCCCCCACCCCCCATCAAGACCCTCCCAGCTAGAGACTATCGGCACTCATGTAATACTGTAAAACAGATTCTTTTCAGTTTTATGATACTTACCAAGTAAACACGATTTTCCACAAAGCATCTTATGCCTTATTATCCCGTTTTTTCCTTTTAGCCCCACTGTGACCTTGCTATTCCATTGTATTCTTCAACATCTCATTACTTCATGATCTCATCTCTTACCATCCCATTGTTACCTTACTATCCCATGGTACCTGCTACTATATCACTGTGACTATCCCCCTGCAGTACTGTCCCACTGTACCCATTGTAATACTGCAATTTTACCATACAAATGTACTTCTTATTATCTTACTATCCCACTGTATCCAATATCACTTGTACAATCCCCCTGTTCTGACAGGACCATTATTACCAAAATATCCCATATACCTCTTACAATTTCACTGTACGCCTTAAATCCCACTGTTACCTTACTATCCCACTTTACCCCTCACAATATAATAGATTCCTTACAATCCCACTGTACCCCTTACAAAACCACAATTGTCTTACTATCTCCACATCCCTTAAAATTAAACTCTCACTACCCTGTACCTGTAAAATACCATTATTATCTTCCTAATCCACTGTACCCTTACAATTCCAGTGATTCCTTAAGATCCCACTGTACCCCTTAAAAGGTAAATGGACTGTATTTATATAGCGCTTTTCCATCTGCATCAGACGCTCAAATCGCTTTACAATGATGCCTCACATTCACACAGGGGAGGGGGAGGTGATGATGATGGTCTAGTGGTTAAGGTGTTGGGCTTGAGTCCAGAAGATCATGGGTTCAAATCCCCGCCTGACTGGAAAATCACTAGGGGCCCTTGGGCAAGTCCTTTAATCCCCTATTGCTCCCGGTGTGTAGTGAGTGCCTTGTATGGCAGCACCCTGACATCGGGGTGAATGTGAGGCATTATTGTAAAGTGCTTTGAGCGTCTGATACAGATGGAAAAGCGCTATATAAATGCAGTCCATTTACCATTCACACAGACACAGTCACACACCGATGTCAGATTGCTGCCATGCAAGGCGCTCACTACACACCAGGAGCAACTAGATGATAAAGGACCTTGCCCAACGGCCCTTAGTGATTTTGCAGTCTGGCCAGATCTTGAACCGAGCACATCCTCTGGTATGAAGCCCAACGCTTAACCACTCGACTATCACCTCCCCTCCCCTCCTTACAGTTCCAGGATTACACAGTCTGCCTTATGGCCCATGACACAGTTTACTATGCCATTACTCTTTCATCAACAATATGTCCATTGACATTCACTATAAATTATGCTCATGTCCCACTGGACAACATTTCGATTTAAATCTCCAAGCTGGTGAAATCTACATTTTGAAGGAGCTATAAACCTGGAATGAATTTAAGGTCAAACATTGTGCTATATGTCCTTCTCCATGGACAAGAAACATCATCCACATTGTCCCAGGCCACCTAACTGCAAAATGGGCACCAATGTTGTCTGGGGAAATAAAATGAGATGGACTGGCGCCCCACCCAATAGGCACCTCTGCTTCACACTATGATATCCGACTTGTTGGGCTTCAGGGCCACTTAGAATTATTTCTACTGAGGACAAAAGGGACTGCCACATTTTATTTTTGTATTGATGCCAGCAAATGGATTTGCCTTTTCAAAATTCAGAACATTAAGTGTGATAGTGGCACATTATGCGGCTCTTATTCTTCATGGTTTTCTCTCCTATAGAGCAACTAACATCATTATGTGGACTTAATGCAGCAATATTTGCTCTTCAATGCTTCACCTTTTTGTTGCTTTGTGGCGATGCACTGTGACTCGACAGCAATCAGGGAGCGATTTCTCATCCAGCCACAGTTAATGGGTCTATTAGAATGGCATAAATGCAGACAGTTTCGTGCAGTTAAGAAGGACAGCTCAACGGAAAAGCACTCCGATTATCACCCACACAAAGCGGGGTGGGGTTACTCCCTCATCAAACACTATGCCCACAATTTTTTACATCTAGTCAAGTCAAACATATCTTCCTTAGTTAAAATACAAATGCAGCAACATTGTTCAACATGTTCTGACATTATGCTGGATTAATGTGATTTTTAAAATAACAGCATACTAATTTTGCCTTTATTTTCCAATATCGTCTCTATGATGAGCAGATCATTATGTACTGGATTTAACAGTCAAATATAAGTAACAGAATTCCCATATCTGAGCACTGGTCCTCACAACTTGCCATTCTCAAAATATTTTATCTTCCATCCTTCTTTAAGTTCACCGTGGTGTGCCTATTTGAATTTTCCATCACAGCACTTGTGTCCTGGATCAGTTGGATTTCTATGCAACAACATATGGATGTGTCAATGGGAGGGCGGTGAGAAAACGGAACCAAGAGAGACAGAGACAAAAAGAGCTTTTTTGTTTCACAATATTAAAGTTTGACTCACCGAGCTGCGCCCCTTCCACCGACACAGGAGCCATGATTGCTGTCCAAGGTGCTGAAATATCTCCTTTCTCCTCACTTGCAAAGATAAACCCGCTCTCCTGATGATGAAACTCAACAATCCCCCACAATATCACTGAGTATTTTAAATCGTATACAATGCTTTTATCCCCTCCTTCAGCAATTCAAAAGCTGTCTCATTATCTCAGAGGAAAGGATGTTCTGTTCTCTTGACTGCGCTATAAGAGAATCTGTCTGTTTGCGTCTCGGATGCGGCAACACCCTGTTTCTTCTCTGCCTCACACACGCTCACACACACCTCCCTCTCCCTCTCCCCCTCCCTTCCAGTAAGGCTGAGATCATCACTGCTGACGCAGTCGTGACGGAGGCTGCCTGTGAAGTCAGGCCCTGAGTGAACCAGCACAACAGGGCTGCCAATTCCTCTGATAGATTGCTCGTGAGAAATATTGAGTATCTGGCTGGCTCTGTGTGCGCGCGCAGACAATTAATGCACTTCTGTGTCATTGTGCATTCAAAAAGTAACTTTAATAAGGATATATGGAAACATACTTATTTTACATGTTAAGTCTGCACGTATGCCCTGCTCAATGGTGGGCACAGCTAACCAAAAAGTTAGCTTTGATAACCATTAATCCGGTAACTGAAAAGTTATCTTTAATGATGCTAAACCGATAAACTGCTAAAAAATTAATCTTTATTACAGATAACCAATAACTGATAACTTTTTGTATTGATTCGGACGCGGCCACATCAGATTACAATGTCGGCTTCTGATAAACCAGTTTCATTTTCACTTTTCGCTGCTGGGTAAATTCAAAGATCACAAACACATAAGAATGCATGAAAAATTAAGGAATAAAAAAAACAAAAAAAACAAACACTGTCATGTTTGAAAATCAGTAAAACAGAGTATTAGCAGTCACAGTTTATCTCAGTATTAGATAGACCATCATTTCCGAACTAAAAAGCTGCTGCTTATTTCCACACACTTTGAACCCTGCGGCTTAAACAAGCAAAATACATTCATTAATGCATTGATTGGCAGAGTAAAATACATGTAGTAAATATAAATTCTTACCTGTTGGTTTCAGTGGGATTCATCTGAATAAATAATCCACATAAAGTGTCCTTTTTTTAATCTAAAACAGTGTCTGTAAGTGAAGAAAAGTCCCTCTGTACACACAGCTGCACCGTAAGAGCTCCTCTCCCGCATTGAGTCTTGGTGATTAAATTACAGCCACAAAGAAATAAAATAATGTTAAAATTAGTCTGTTTTGTTTTTGTGTTGAACGGACTCACTCACTGTAACATCCAAAGTGAACCTGAATTGCACTATCCACAATGCGTCGATTGGCCAATCACGTTTTGCGATTAATGATGACGTCATCAGTAAGCGACAGGCAGCCAGTCTGCAACAAACAACAGACAGACTAAAATGTTTGATTTTAGGGTTTACATATGTTTTTGATTGTTAAACTTTGCTCACTTTACCAGCAAAATAAATAAATAAATAAAATTATCGGACTGAAAGTTATCAGAACTCAATTTATTGGAAGATAATTGGTCCGATGATGGCTTTAAAACTTATCTAAAGCTAATCCGCGAGCAAAAACATGAGCTTTGATATTTATCTGTTCTCGGATTAATTGAACTGTGCCCACCACTGGCCCTGCTGCCATGTGTCACATCATCCACAACACCACGCAACCACCCAGGCAGACAACAGATCCATCCCCATTGCTGGAAAGTGACCATCTCTCTGCTGCAGCCAGGTGTAACTTCGGCATCCCCTTGACCTTCTCTAGCGGCTGGGTTCCTTAAAACAGAGGCACCACAACCCTACCCAACACTCAGTTCATGTTTGATGTCGACAAAGTAACTACTATGATCTCTTTATTTAATACTACACAATGTCTGTATACACAGTGTATATTTATGTGAAAAATACAGCAAACAGCAATATTTATACCCATGTGTGGCTGTAGAAATGACCAAGTGCACTGATTTGGGTATGCATGCTACAGTTGGAGGCCTCCAGAAGGATTGAGATCACAAGGCCAATTTATTTGTTTTTGAAAACATATCAAATTCAATGAAAAATAATAATAATGCAGTTGTTAACAACAACAATATGTCATTTGAACATCTTACCACTGTCAAAGCAGATGGGATTGAGATCAAAACATGAATGAGTTTTTCATGATTTTTGTGTATACATTGTCATTATGTGCAACAAATGTGTGAAATGCTCCTTATGGAAACTCTCTCTACACCTCCACTGTAGCTCCTTGATCACACACTGACCCTTTAAGTTCCCAGTGAATCACACATTTCTCCTGAAAACAGCAGGTACACACACACACACACACACACACACACACACACACACACACACACACACACACACACACACACACACACACACACACACACACACACACACACACACACACACGTTACAGCCCGTCTCACATGTTGAAAATACTGTTCATTTAGTACATGGAAGTCGGGAACAGTTCCTCTGGATTGTCAAAGTGGGGCAGTGGTCCCCATCTTAAAAAAAAGGGGGGGGGGCAGAGAGTGTGTTTTAGATTTTTAGAATTTTAGAGGAGTCACTTCTCAGCCTCTCTGGGAAAGTCTATACCAGAAAGGAAACTTTGACTGTTAGTCAAACTGCAGATTCAAGAGGAGTAATGTGGGTTCCACCCTGGTCATGGAATGGTGGACCCACTCTTTACCCTTGCAGGGATATTAGAAGGGTCTTGGACCCTTGCAGGGATATTAGAAGGGTCTTGGGAGTATGACCAACCAGTCTACATGTCTTTTGTGGACTTGGAAAAGGCGTTTGACTGGGTCTATCAAGGTGTCCTGTGGGGGTGGGGAGTAGGAGCTGCATCCACATTCTCAGCATTGCATTGGACCCGTTTCTGGTGGGTGTTGGACTCCACCAGGGCTGGTTCTTGTCGACAATCCTGTTCGCAATGTTCATGGATGGCATTTCAATATGCAGTCTGGGACTGGAGGGTGTCCAGTTTGGTGATCTTAGAGTTACATCTCTGCTTTTTGCAGATGATGGTTCTCTTGGCTTCATCAAGCAGTGACCTCCAATGCACACTGAGCTGGTATAAGGCTGAGTGTGAAGTGAATGGGATGAGAATCAGCACCTCCAAATCTGAGACCATTGGAAAAAGGTGGATTGCCCCCTCTGGGTGAGGTGAGCGTTACTGCCTCAAGTGGAGGAGATTAAGTATCTCTGGGTCTTGTTGACGAGTGGGGGTAAGTTGGAGCACAAGACTGATAGTCTGATTTGGTCTGTTACTCTGTTTTCTGGACACTGTACCAGACCTTTGTGGTGAAGAAGGAGCTGAGCCAGAAGGTGACACTTTCAATTCACCAGTGAATTTACGCTCCTGTCCTCACCCATGGTCATGAGCTTTGGGTAATGACAAAAGAATAAGGTGACAGATACAAATGGCAGAAATGAGATTCCTCAGTCTGGTATCTGGGCTTACACTCCTGAACAAGTTCAGAAGCCCAACTGTCTGGGCTGGACTCTGTTTTTTAAATAATTGTATGATGGATTTGCTGTTTGGTTTTTCATGGTTATTTTATTGTGAACATTGATGATGGTGCCCCTTGACAACTTGCTGACATTTAACCAGAAATGCTCAGACACCAGTGTGATCCAAAGAGCATTCCATTCTAATGGCCTAACGAACATAATATCAAACCAACTGTCCCAACAGGTTGTCATCAAAGTTACTATTTTGAGAAGGAAAAAAGATAAATGTGTAAACAGGAGATATGGGATTGAAATAATTGTAAAAAAAAAAAGTGTTTTCTGTATAGAAAACATACTATCCTATAAAATGTGTAATATTATACATAAATAAGGTGACATAGCAGTTTAATCTGTTTTAGGGTTACGGTAGTTTCCGTCTGTTGCTTCTTTTCTCACAAACCTTGCTACCATGTTTGTACATTGTTGTACTTCACCCAACAGATATGGATGCTTTTGATATGGCTCGTGCTCTCAAAGTCTTTGTGGGTGTTTTTGATCTGTGGGAAGTACGTGTTTCTGATGTCTCGGTACAGCGGTCAGGTGGTTAGGAAGTGCAGCTCTGCCTCCCCCTCACGTTCTGAGCAGTGGGAGCACAGTCTGTCTTCTCTGGGGAGCCAGGTCTGTCTGTGGCAGCCTTTCTCCATGGCGAGGCTGTGCTCACTAAGTCTGTATATGGTCAAGGATTTCCTCAGCTTTGGGTTGGTCACATTGCTCAGGTATTCTGCCAGGGAGTACTGCCTGTTTAGGGCCAAATAGCATTCCAATTTACTCTGGTTTTTGGTTGTTTTTTCCAAAGCTTCACATCGATACAGTTGTATGTAAACGTTTGGACATCCCTGATGATTTTCCTTTATAAATCATTGGTTGTTTGGATCAGCAATTTCAGTTAAATATGACATATAGCAGACAAACACAGTGATATTTGAGAAGTGAAATAAAGTTTATAAGGATTTATAAAAAGTATGCAATAATTCATGAAACAAAATTAGGCAGCTGCATAAATTTGGGCACCCCAACTGAAAAAAATACATCAATATTTTGTAGATCCTCCTTTTGCAGAAATAACAGCCTCGAAATGCTTCCTATAGCTTCCAATGAGAGTCTGGATTCTGGTTGAAGGTATTTTGGAAGAAAATTGATGGATGGATGGATGGGTATTTTGGACCATTCTTCATTACAAAACATCTCTAGTTCAGTCAGGTTTGTTGGTTTCCGAGCATGGACAGCCTGCTTATAATCACACCACAGATTTTCAATAATATTCAGGTCTGGGGACTGAGATGGCCATTCCAGAACACTGTACGTACTTGCTTGTCTGCATGAATGCCTTAGTAGATTTTGAGCAGTGTTTTGGGCCATTGTCTTATTGAAAGTTTCAGCCCCGGTGCAACTTCAACTTTGTCACTGGTTCTTGAATATTGTTCTCAAGAATGTGCTGATACTGACTGGAATCCATGTGACCCTCAACTTTAACAAGATTCCCAGTACCTGCACTGGCCACACAGGCCATAGCATGATGGAACCACCTCCAAATTTTACTGTAGGTAGCAAGTGTTTTTCTTGCATACCGCTCCTTGTTATGTCTAAATAACTCAATTTTAGTTTCATCAGTTCACAGCACCTTATCCCAAAATGAAGGTGGCTTGTCCAAATGATGACAACCAATGACTTTAAGGAAAATCATGGAAATCATCAGGGATGCCCAAACATTTACATACAACTGTATTCAAACATACAATAAATGCGAAAACAACAATGTGATCCAAAAAGTATTCCACTCTGATGGGACCTGATAGCATTATTAACATCGGTCCCAACAGGTTTGTTGTGTGGGCCGCTGAAGAGGAGGTACTGCTGGCCCACCACCATCAGAGGGCGCCCTGCCTGGAGTGCGGGCTCCAGGCACCAGAGGGCGCCGCCACCTTATGGGAGCAGCCTGGGTGACAGCTGTCACCCATCACCGGACACAGCTGTTCCACTCAGCACAGAGGTATATCAGGAGGACGGCGTCTCCACCTCAGTGCCGAGATATCGCCTTTAGACGAAGGTAACGTTCTCTGCATTTATATTCTGACTAAATAGCTAACAGATTTGTTAAACCTTTTCAGGACAGCTGAATTGCTTGGATAAGTACTCACCTGCCTGTCATACTGTAACTGGAGGTGGAGGCGGCTTCTCCCCTCTCCGTTGCTGGGTGCTGTCGCATCCACGCCTGTGTTGTTGCTCTCTCCCGCCAGCAGTACCGGATCCGACGAGCGGAGGCAGTGGCCACCTGGGAATTCGGGACTTGGCGGTTCCAGTATTTCCAGGGTTCGATGGCAGAGGAGATCTGGGTGGTTTCGGTTCGACTGAGACGGACGTCTCCTACCTTCGAGCCTGCCCACACGACACCAGCGGATTCGACCCCAAATTGTGATTGTTGTATTCATTGTGCTCGTTTCACAATAGTAAACCTTGTTATTCACCTTCCTCCATTGTCCGTTCATTGCGCCCCCTGTTGTGGGTCCGTGTTCCTACACTTTCACAACAGGATATCTCGGCCAGCGTCATGGACCCCGAGGGGCGTCAACCGACTGTTGAACGGCCAATGGAAGACCAAGGCGCGTCGGCGGCTTCGGGAGGGGTAATCGGTGAGTTGCAGCGGATCCTCACCGCTTTCACCTCTCGGATCGATTTAATGACCGAGCAGCACGTTCTCCTAAACCGCAGGGTGGAGGCTCTCGCCGCACAAGTGGAGGCGCGCCCTTCGGGCGCCGCTGCAGCTCTCCCTCCCGAGGACCCTGCGCGTGAAAGTGACGTTCCACTGGTCGTTCAACGGTCCCTTCCTCCGTCCCCAGAAGCATACATAAGCCCTCCAGAACCATACGGAGGCTGTGTGGAGACGTGCGCGGATTTTCTGATGCAGTGTTCGCTCGTCTTCGCACAGCGTCCCGTGATGTACGCGACTGATGCTAGCAAAGTAGCTTATGTAATAAATCTGCTTCGCGGGGAGGCACGCGCTTGGGCTACAGCGCTCTGGGAGCAGAACTCACGGCTCCTTCATACATACGTTGGGTTTGTACGGGAGCTCAGAACGGTGTTCGACCATCCCAACAGAGGAGAGTCCGCTTCAACCGCGCTACTGTCAATGAGACAGGGGCGTCGGAGCGCAGCTGCCTATGCAGTCGCCTTCCGCATCGCGGCGGCGAGATCCGGCTGGAATAGCACTGCCCTCCGCGCCGCCTTTGTAAACGGACTGTCATTGGTCCTAAAAGAGCACCTGGTGGCGAAGGACGAACCGCGGGACTTAGACGGGCTCATCGATCTGGTCATACGACTCGACAACCGGTTAGAAGAACGCCGTCAGGAACGAGGCGAAGGGCGTGGCCAGGCACGCGTCGTCCCTCTCCCTTCCGGTGCCGATCGAGCTCCGCCTTCCCCACGCTCCACAGCCCCTGCGCTCCGTGGGGTCACAGCTCCCCCTACTGACGAAGCTAGGGACACGAGTAGGGCAACATTTAGGGCACCAGATGCACAGAGGAGATGGACCCACGGAGCGTGTCTTGTTTGTGGTTCCATAGAGCACCATGTGAGAGACTGCCCTGAGCGGCCAAACGCCAAACGCCCGCCCCTAGAGACTGGGCCAGGGGTGGGCCAAAACATTCACGTGGGACACACCCACATTGCTACACGACTCCCAGTCACGATCCTGTTTGAGGATTCAACCCTGAAGGCCCCAGCACTGGTGGACACGGGCTCTGAGGGGAATCTGCTTGACAGTAGATGGGCCAGGGAGATAGGGCTCCCTCTGGTGGCTCTTACCTCGCCTGTGCAGGTTCGGGCGCTAGATGGCTCCCTACTCCCACCAATCACGCATAAGACACCTCCAGTAACTCTGGTGGTGTCAGGTAACCACCGGGAGGTGATCGAGTTCTTTGTGACTCAGGCCACCTCCCGTGTGGTTTTGGGTTTTCCCTGGATGCTAAAGCACAATCCCCGGATCGATTGGCCGTCCGGGGTAGTGGTTCAGTGGAGCGAAACCTGCCATCGGGAGTGTCTAGGTTCCTCGGTTCCTCCCGGCTCCCAAGCTAAGGAGGAGGTCCGAGTCCCGCCCAATCTGAAGGCGGTGCCGGCGGAGTACCATGACCTCGCTGACGTGTTCAGCAAGGATCTGGCTCTCACGCTTCCTCCCCACCGTCCTTATGATTGTGCCATTGATTTGGTTCCAGGCTGTGAGTACCCGTCCAGTAGGCTGTACAACCTCTCACGGCCGGAGCGTGAATCAATGGAGACCTACATCCGGGACTCATTAGCTGCCGGGTTGATCCGGAATTCCACCTCTCCGATGGGTGCTGGTTTCTTTTTTGTGGGTAAAAAAGACGGTGGGCTTCGTCCATGCATTGATTACAGGGGGTTGAACGAAATCACGGTTCGCAACCGATACCCGTTGCCCTTGTTGGATTCGGTGTTCACCCCCTTGCATGGAGCCAAAATTTTCACCAAGCTGGATCTTAGGAATGCGTATCATTTGGTTCGGGTCCGGAAGGGAGACGAATGGAAGACAGCATTCAACACCCCCTTAGGTCATTTTGAGTACCTGGTCATGCCGTTCGGTCTCACTAATGCTCCCGCGACTTTCCAAGCGTTGGTAAACGATGTCTTGCGGGACTTCCTGCACCGGTTCGTCTTCGTATATCTAGACGATATACTCATCTTTTCCCCGGATCCTGAGACACATGTCCGGCATGTCCGTCAGGTCCTGCAGCGGTTGTTGGAGAACCGCCTGTTTGTGAAGGGCGAGAAGTGTGAATTCCACCGCACTTCTTTGTCCTTCCTGGGGTTCATCATCTCCTCCAACTCCGTCGCCCCTGATCCGGCCAAGGTTGCGGCGGTGAGAGACTGGCCCCAACCAACAAGCCGTAGGAAGCTGCAACAGTTCCTCGGCTTTGCTAATTTCTACAGGAGGTTTATTAAGGGCTACAGTCAGGTAGTTAGCCCCCTGACAGCCCTGACCTCCCCAAAAGTCCCCTTCACCTGGTCGGATCGGTGCGAAGCCGCGTTCAAGGAGTTGAAACGGCGCTTCTCGTCTGCACCAGTTCTGGTGCAGCCCGATCCTAGCCGCCAGTTAGTGGTTGAAGTGGATGCCTCGGACTCAGGGATAGGAGCGGTGCTCTCCCAGAGCGGGAAGACCGATAAGGTCCTTCACCCGTGTGCCTATTTTTCCCGCAGGTTGACCCCCGCTGAACGGAACTATGACGTCGGCAATCGGGAACTCCTTGCTGTGAAAGAGGCCCTCGAAGAGTGGAGACATCTGTTGGAGGGAACAGCCGTGCCATTCACGGTTTTCACTGACCATCGGAACCTGGAGTACATCAGGACCGCCAAGCGGCTGAACCCCAGGCAAGCCCGCTGGTCACTGTTCTTTGGCCGTTTTGACTTCCGGATCACCTACCGTCCCGGGACCAAGAATCAAAGATCGGATGCATTGTCCCGGGTGCACGAAGACGAAGTCAAAACGGAACCGTCGGATCCCCCGGATCCCATCATCCCAGAGTCCGCTATCGTGGCCGCCCTCACCTGGGACGTAGAGAAGACCGTCCGGGAGGCCCTGACCCGTGACCCGGACCCCGGAAATGGACCAAAGGACAGACTATACGTCCCACCAGAGGCTAGGGCTGCAGTCCTGGACTTCTGTCATGGTTCTAAACTCTCCTGTCACCCTGGGGTGCGAAGGACCGTGACAGTCGTCCGGCAACGCTTCTGGTGGGCATCCCTGGAGGCCGACGTCCGGGACTACGTCCAGGCCTGTACCACCTGCGCCAGGGGCAAGGCCGACCATAGAAAGACCTCAGGGCAGCTACAGCCACTGCCCGTGCCTCATCGCCCCTGGTCCCACATCGGCCTGGACTTTGTCACGGGTCTCCCGCCGTCCCAGGGACACACCGTCGTCTTCACGATAGTGGACCGTTTCTCCAAGGCGGCCCACTTCGTGGCCCTCCCGAAGCTCCCAACGGCCCAGGAGACAGCGGACCTCCTGGTCCACCACGTCGTCCGTCTGCATGGCATACCATCAGACATCGTCTCCGATCGCGGTCCCCAGTTCACCTCGCACGTCTGGAGGAGCTTCTGCCGGGAACTGGGGGCCACGGTCAGCCTCTCGTCTGGGTACCACCCCCAGACCAACGGGCAGGCAGAGCGGGCGAATCAGGAACTGGAGCAGACACTTCGCTGTGTGACAGCCGCGCACCCGACGGCCTGGAGTACCCACCTGGCCTGGATCGAGTACGCCCATAACAGCCAAGTGTCATCTGCCACCGGCCTCTCCCCGTTTGAGGTGTGCTTGGGGTATCAGCCCCCCTTGTTTCCGGTGGTTGAGGGAGAGGTCAGTGTGCCCTCGGTCCAGGCCCACCTACGGAAGTGCCGTCGGGTGTGGCGTGCCGCCCGCTCTGCCTTGTTGAAGGCCCGGACGAGGGCGAAGACACATGCAGACCGGCGGCGGGCCCCGGCCCCCAAGTATCGTCCTGGGCAGGAGGTCTGGTTATCTACCAAGGACATTCCTCTGCAGGTAGACTCGCCGAAACTTCAGGAACGGTACATCGGACCTTACAAGATCCTCAAGGTCATCAACCCCGCCGCAGTGAGGCTCCAGCTTCCGGCCTCACTGCGGATCCATCCAGTTTTTCATGTTTCCCGGATCAAGCCCCTTCACACCTCACCCCTCTGCACCCCGGGTCCGGCGCCGCCTCCTGCCCGGATCATCGACGGGGAACCGGCTTGGACTGTACGCCGGCTCCTTGATGTCCGTCGGATGGGCCGGGGTTTTCAATATCTGGTGGACTGGGAGGGGTACGGTCCCGAGGAACGCTCCTGGGTGAAGAAGGGCTTCATCCTGGACCCGGCCCTCCTGGCCGACTTCTACCGTCGCCATCCGGACAAGCCCGGCCGTGCACCAGGAGGCGCCCGTTGAGGGGGGGGTCCTGTTGTGTGGGCCGCTGAAGAGGAGGTACTGCTGGCCCACCACCATCAGAGGGCGCCCTGCCTGGAGTGCGGGCTCCAGGCACCAGAGGGCGCCGCCACCTTATGGGAGCAGCCTGGGTGACAGCTGTCACCCATCACCGGACACAGCTGTTCCACTCAGCACAGAGGTATATCAGGAGGACGGCGTCTCCACCTCAGTGCCGAGATATCGCCTTTAGACGAAGGTAACGTTCTCTGCATTTATATTCTGACTAAATAGCTAACAGATTTGTTAAACCTTTTCAGGACAGCTGAATTGCTTGGATAAGTACTCACCTGCCTGTCATACTGTAACTGGAGGTGGAGGCGGCTTCTCCCCTCTCCGTTGCTGGGTGCTGTCGCATCCACGCCTGTGTTGTTGCTCTCTCCCGCCAGCAGTACCGGATCCGACGAGCGGAGGCAGTGGCCACCTGGGAATTCGGGACTTGGCGGTTCCAGTATTTCCAGGGTTCGGTGGCAGAGGAGATCTGGGTGGTTTCGGTTCGACTGAGACGGACGTCTCCTACCTTCGAGCCTGCCCACACGACACCAGCGGATTCGACCCCAAATTGTGAATGTTGTATTCATTGTGCTCGTTTCACAATAGTAAACCTTGTTATTCACCTTCCTCCATTGTCCGTTCATTGCGCCCCCTGTTGTGGGTCCGTGTTCCTACACTTTCACAACAAGGTTGGACAACCAAGGTTCTTTCTCTCTCTCCCTCTCTCTCTCTCGCTCTCTCAATGTGCAGGTGCACAAAGGATTCTGACTTTCTGACTTGTGGACACTCCAACACTCCAGCTCTTTGAAAGCGTTGCTTAAGCGTTACATAAGTACTGATTGGTTACAAAATGGCTTTCACATGATTAACTATTGTTTATGTTATATATATATATATATATATATATATATATATATATATATATATATATATATATATATATATATATATATATATATATATATACGAGGTCTATTAGAAAAGTATCCGACCTTATTATTTTTTCAAAAACCATATGGATTTGAATCACGTGTGATTACATCAGACATGCTTGAACCCTCGTGGGCATGCAAGAGTTTTTTCACGCCTGTCGGTTACGTCATTCGCCTGTGGGCAGTCTTTGAGTGAGGAGTCGTCCACCCGCTCGTCGATTTTTTTCATTGTTTAGGAATGGCTCAGAGACTGTTGCTTTGTTTGATCAAAATTTTTTCAAAACTGTAAGGCACAACTGAGTGGACACCATTCAATAAATTCAGCTGGTTTTCGGTAAAAATTTTAACGGCTGATGAGAGATTTTGGTCTGGTAGTGTCGCTTTAAGGACGGTCCACGGCGCCTGACGGCGATCTGCGCTTCGAGGCGGCAGCGTCTCGCCGTTTCAAGTGGAAAACTTCCACATTTCAGGCTCTGTTGACGCAGCAAGTTGTCAGAGAACAGAGAACTTTCAGAAGAAGTCGGCATGAGGAGTTTATTCGGACATTCCATTGTTAACGGTCATTTTGTAATGAAAGAACGTGCGGGCAGAGTCGCATGTCGGGCTGGACCCGACCGCGGGGGGTCGCGGCAGGAAAAACACCTCCGTTGGAAATCTTAACGGGCAAGTTGGAACATGCCCAAGCTGTTAAACAATTTCTCAGTTACTCACTTGTTGAAAGCCATTAAAAGCCGCCTGAATTCTACAAATGGTTTTCAACACGGAGGTGTTTTTCCTGTCGCGGCGCACACAGATTTGCCGAGTCGTCACGGAAACGACTTGGCGAATTTGCGCGTACGTCTTTCATTAAAAAAATGTCCTTAAACAGTGGAATGTCCGCATAAATTCCTCATGCCGGCCTCTTCTGAATCTTCTCTGTTCTCTCACGATGTCCTGGGTGAATTAAGCCTTAAATTAGGATGTTTTCAGATCGAAACAGGCCAACGACACCGCCTGGAAGCGCTGCACGACGTCCCGCTCCGTGGGAAGTCCTTACACTGACAGAAACACCCCATAATCTCTCATCAGCCGTTAAACTTTTCACAGAAAACCAGCTTAATTTCTCGAATAGTGTCCACTCGGATATTCCTCACAGGTCCAGAAAAAATTTTGATAAAGCAACGCGCGCTGTCTCGAGCAGCGTGTGAAACAAAGGAATTCAGCCGAGAGGGCGGGACCACATCTCACTCAAGGCCTGCCCACAGGGAAATGACGTCACCGACACGCGTGAAAAAACTCACGCATGCGCACGAGGGTTCAAGCATGATTGGTGTAATCGCATGTCATTCAAATCCATATAGTTAAAAAAAATAAATAAAAGGGTCGGTTTATTATCTAAGAGACCTCGTATATATATGTATGTGTATATATATATATAAACACTGCAGCTACTATCAACAGATCTCAGGGTGTATGGGCATCCCTTTTTCTTGAGTATGTTACTGAAGACTAACAGCACCCGACAAGTGAGATAACACATATTAACTTGAGCACCGTCCTTGTACATTGCAAACCTCCCCAACACGAGTTTCCAATTCCACAAATCTTTATCTTGGAAAATGTTTTCAAGGTCAAAGTCTTGTTCGAAGCGTCTTTTCATAAGTTAAATTAGATGTGATGAAATGTCAGGAGTACGTATTTAGTTCATGCACTTGAATCAAAGCTTTTTGTGGTATTTTCTCAAATGGGCTTTCAGTATTAACCCTCTGGAGTCAAATGACGCGCCCTCACGTAAAAAGTCACATGACCTAATTAAGTGGATGTAACACTCAATCTGCTGCACTCTGAGGCTCCCTTTAAATGCGTGTTGAACATGGAGACCTCAACCTTTATAGCACTTTTTAAATTTTGTTAACAGGCCTAGTACACTCAACAAAAATATAAACGCAGCACTTTTGGTTTTGCTCCCATTTTGTATGAGATGAACTCAAAAATCTAAAACTTTTTCCACATACACAATATCACCATTTCCCTCAAATATTGTTCACAAACCAGTCTAAATCTGTGATAGTGAGCACTACTCCTTTGCTGAGATAATCCATCCCACCTCACAGGTGTGCCATATCAAGATGCTGATTAGACACCATGATTAGTGCACAGGTGTGCCTTAGACTGCCCACAATAAAAGGCCACTCTGAAAGGTGCAGTTTTGTTTTATTGGGGGGGGGGGATACAAGTCAGTATCTGGTGTGACCACCATTTGCCTCATGCAGTGCAACACATCTCCTTCGCATAGAGTTGATCAGGTTGTCAACTGTGGCCTGTGGAATGTTGGTCCACTCATCTTCAATGGCTGTGCGAAGTTGCTGGATATTGGCAGGAACTGGTACACGCTGTCGTATACGCCGGTCCAGAGCATCCCAAACATGCTCAATGGGTGACATGTCCGTTGAGTATGCCGGCCATGCAAGAACTGGGACATTTTCAGCTTCCAAGAATTGTGTACAGATCCTTGCAACATGGGGCCGTGCATTATCCTGCTGCAACATGAGGTGACTCAACAAATCAGTGATATTTTAATGATAAATTTGCTTAGGGGATGCCAACTTTCAGACTTGAATGGAACTATGAAGGAGTGAATGGGCCACATCCCTGTACATAACCAATGTAGAGTTATTTGTGTTTCAGAGTAATAACAGATCAGAATTTGAGAACTGAGATGATGCCAAAGAAGAGAACAGGCAGTAATACAAAATCTAAAGTTCTTCAGGTGATTAGAGACCCTGCGGGGCTTATGATAAATGTGGGTGTGAAACCCATTAACTTAGCGGGAAAGTCAGTGCAGAAAATCCACTATGGTGATAATGCAGTTTATGTGGCAGGGAGGGAAATTCGTCTAGTTGAGACTGTGGCCTGTTTCCACAGATGTGTCCATAAAAACCATAGATGGATGTGCTTTGCAAACAATTCCAATGACAACATTGGATGACGTTGAAATTGAGGATGGCCTGCTGGCTGTTCCAGCAACATCAAATATTTTGTGTTTGCTACCTACAACCCACATGGAATGTCTCAAACCTAAACCTACTTCCAGGCATCTTATATGTGCTACTCTGGAACTACCCCAAATCCAAACAGTTCAACTGTCAACCCCATTGAGGTCCTGAGTCTGGGTCTCATAAATATAAGATCAATGTAGTTAAAATCAGTGCTGATTAACGATCAATGAATGAAAGACCTCGGGAGACGGAGACGAACACAGACTGGGTTAATAATTTTACGTACCGGGAAAACACACACAAACCTGGGAGCCAGTTTTCTTGGCAGGCCTTTCAACGGGAGATGGTGAGTGGAGAGCCAAACTTTCTGACCGGGATCATACAACAGAGCAGAGGACCTCTTCCAGTCAGCAGCAGACTTATAAGATTGTGAGGTTCGAAGCAAGGTTCTTTTAGCCCACTCCCAGGTTCGTCGGCAGCGGAGAATGAGACGGAGTGCTGAGGGGACTGAGGAATCTGTGGGTGGAAACAAGGAGGGTTGATGACCATAGAAGACAAGTAATGGAGAGTAACCAGTAGATACAGAGGGCAGGTGATTATGAGCTAAATCGATCCATGGAAATTGTGATGACCATGTGGCTGGCTGCTGTGATGTGAGGATTCAGAGACCTTTTTCTAGTTCTTGGTTGAGACGCTCTGTTTGACCATTGCCCTGTGGATTGTAGCCTGAGGTAAAACTGGCTGAGACCCCGAAAAGACAGAATTCCTTCCAGAAATCAGACATGAATTGGGTGCCTCGGTCCGAAACAATATCCTGGGGGAAACCATGTAACTTAAATACTTGGCTGAGCATAACCTCGGCTGTTTCCTTATCTGAGGGGAGTTTGGGCAGAGGAATGAAGTGCACCATCTTAGACAGTCTATCTACTGCCGTAAGCACTACCGTATTACCCTTGGAGGGTGGAAGACCGGTTACAAAGTCCAAAGTTACGCAAGATCAAGGATGTGTGGGTACAGGCAGTGGCATTAACAATCCGGCTGGCGGATAGTTAGATCACTTATGCATGGCACGATTGACAGGCACTGACATATTCAATAACATCTTTAAGTAACCCAGGGCACCAAAATATCTGCTGAATCACAAACATTGTTTTTTAATTCCCGGGTGGCAGAAGAAATAACTATCATGTCCCCACCTGTCCATGTACCCCCTGAGCGCGGCCAGGACAAAAAGCTTGCTGGTGGGACAACCGGGAGGTACCGGGAACCCATTAGCAGCAGAATGGACAATAGATTCAATTTCCCAAGTGAGAGCAGAAATAAAATGGGACACTGGCAAAATAGCTCCCCGATCAGATGGAGCGTCAACTGGTTCTCCCTGACAGGATAAAGCCTCTGGTTTTCCATTTTTGGAACCCGGTCAGTACGAGAGCATGAAGTTGAAACAGCTGAAAGAGATAGCCCACCTTGCTAGTCAGGCATTAAGGCACTTCGCAGATCACAGATATTCTAAGTGTTAATGATCAGTGGAAACCAAAATGGCACTTGTGCCCCCTCCAACCAGTGGCGCCACTCCTTCAAGGCCACTTTCACCGCCAACAGTTTGCAGTCTCCGATGCTGTAATTACTCTCTGCGGCCATCAGCTTTTTAGACAGGTAGGCACACACATACAGCCTATTTTCGGAGGGGTTACGCTGCGAGATGACCGCATCCACACCAATATCGGAAGCATCGACCTCAATCATGAACTGTCGAGCAGGGTCAGGGAGGAGCAGCATGGGGGCCACAGTAAAGCTCTTCTTTAGAACCCTGAAAGCCTCATCCCACTCCGGTGTCCAGACAAATGATGGGAGGGATGACATGACGTCATATAATGGAGCAGCAACAGTACTAAAATTCAGTATGAACTTACGATAGAAATTGCCAAAGCCCAGGAATCTCTGCGCCTCCTTCCGTGAGGAGGGAACAGTCCAGTCATGCACAGCAGCAACCTTATCAGGGTCCATCTTAAGTTCTCCCTCCACTATTACAAACCCCAAAAACGAAACGGTTGGTTTGTGAAATTCACATTTTTCAGCTTTTATGAACAGGCTGTGGTGCAACAAGGTCTGGAGAAAGGTGCAAACGTTCGGTGTGCGTTTTAGGGTCAGGAGAGAAAATTAGGATATTGTCAAGATACACAAAAATGAATTTGTTCAGGTATTCATGCAGCACGTCATTAACCAAGTTTTGAAAAACTGCGGGAGCATTGGTGAGGCCAAACGGCATAAAGTATTCATAATGTCCTGTGTTAAAAGCAGTTTTCCATTCATCTCCTTCTTTAACCTGGACTAAATGGTAGACATTGCGGAGATCAAGTTTGGTGAATGTTTTGGCTCCTTCTAATAACTCAAATGCTGAGGAGAAAAGAGGCAGTGGATAACAGTTCTTTACGGTAATATCATTTAGCCCACAATAATCAATACAAGAGTGGAGCGAGTTGTCTTTTTTCTCGACAAAAAGGAACCCTGCTTCTGTGGGTGATGACAAAGGTCAAATCAAACCATCCACTAAGGATTCTTGTACGTACTCATTCATGGTGTTGCGTTCAGGAGCCGACAGAGAAAAGAGCTTTTCCCGAGGTGGGCTTGCCCCAGGGAGAAGCTTGATGGCACAATCATAATCCCGGTGGGACAATAATGATTTTGCCTTGCTCTTGCTAAATACAGGTGCCAAATCATGGTAGCACAGTGGCACCCCCGCAAGATGCAGGTTAGAATCTGGCTGAGAACAAACTGCAGGTTAGAATCTGGCTGAGAACAAACAGATTTAGACAGACAGGACTTCTTGCAGGCTGAACCACAAGAAACAATTTCTCCCTCAGACCAACTGAAGTTAGGACTGTGTTGTTGCAACCAGGGATGGCCTAGGATTCGCAGATCAGTCATATTGTCAAATACATAAAAACTGATTAATTCAGAGTGGTTCTCTGACACTGTCATAAAAACTGACTGTGTTTGGTGAGTAATACAACCCAATTCATGGCCATCCACTGTGCGCACCACCAGAGGGCACGACGGGCACGAGAGCTTAAGCAATTTAAGGTACAGATACCTGGCAAGAGAGGACAAAATCAAGTTAGCATCAGAACCAGAATCAACAAAGGCTGACATGGAAGCTGACAAATTTTCAGAGGCCAATTTAGCAGAAATTACGTTTTGTGGTGAGGATGGAATAATAGAGTGTAGACTCACCCGTCAGCCGGATTTTGGCTGCACAGTGGCACCCCTGGCCTGACAATTGTTTATCATGTGTCCAGGGTGTCCACAGTAAAAACAGAGTTCATCTTCATAACGTCGTCGCATCTTGATGGAAGAAAGACAGGTGTGACCCAGTTGCATGGGCTCCTCTGCGCTGAGGTGTGGTGGGTCCACGCTGACATGGCTGGAGGAAGACGTGTAGACGGGAGGTGTAGCGGCGCGTCAATCAGATAACTGGGCTGCACAGCGAGGATGATACTGAAGACACCAGTTGGTCCAGATGGTGAGAGCGATAAGCTTGTCGAGGTATTTGGGCCGATCTATGGCCACAAGCTGGTCCTGTATATTTTTGTCAAGCCCCTGGAAGAAGACGTCATGGAGTGCCATGGGATTCCATTCAATTTTGGCCGGAAAAATGTGGAAGTCGATGGAATAGTCAGTGACTCTGCATCCGCCCTGCTTCAGCCTCATTAGGGTCCTGCAGCTTCATGCCCCGGAGATGTGTGTTGAAAAACCAACTGAAGAGCAGCTGTGAATGCTGGAAGAGAGGCACAGGTGGCAGACTGGCAACCCGACTCAGCTGTTGCGTATCAGTTATCTTCGTCCTGTCGCGCGGTAACTTACATGACATGAGCTCAAAATGTAACTCACACTGAGTAATAAAAGGTCTGATGTCACCGGACTCACCTGAGAAGCGTTCAGGTGGAGACAGCCGATTGCAGTAGTCAGGTTCAGGTACGGAAGCTGGTGTGGCTGCTCATGGCCCCGGTGTAGATGGATTGGTGTTGCCAGTAGCCAGAACAGTCAAAGCCTGATGATCGAGTCTGGACAGTAGCTGACCCATCTGGACGCCATCAACAAGTCCTGGCATTTAGCAAGGTTGGTAAACCCGGAAGAAAGAGTGGTGAGGTGGTCTTGTTGCTGAGCGAGCTGCTTACTGTGGTGGCGTACTGCTAACTGGAATGGTCGGAGTTGGCTGTGTCCATCGTTGGCCAGTTTGTTCTATGAGATGAAACCAATGAAATCAAATATAACCAACAGATCAAAAGAACAAAATAAAACAGAGAATCAAACAAAACTCAAACCCCACATCTCTCGTGATGTGAAGCAAGGTGGGGGTGTTGCTCTTATTTATAAATCTAGGTTTAGTTTATTAGCTGATGGGCATAACAAATATAATTCATTTGAACATCTGATTTTCTGCTCTGCCCACGATGCTATGTATTGCCAAGGTCACAAGACTAAAAATCAGCTGTATTACCTTGTCACTGCATATAGGCCCCCTAGCCCATACTCTGAATTCTTAGATGAATTTGTGGAGTTTATCTCTAACTTGTCAACTAGTGCAGATAGCATTCTGATTATTGGTGACTTCAACAGTCACATAAATAAGCATTCTGATCCCTTCAGGATTCGATGCACATGAGTGGAAATACCCTGGATTTGGTTCTTGCACGTGGTATTGCTATCACAAATATTGACATCATGCCCCTTGCATCAATGGTCATCGAGCACTCACTTATTAGTTTTACAGTTTTGCTGCCTTGTTTAGTGGAACAGCAACCTTATTTATCATTGCGGCAACACTTCAACTCCTCAACTACAACTGAACTCGAAGCTAGACTGCCTGATATCTTAGCCTCACGTTTGGAAAATGGCCAATCAATAGACAGTCCTGTGGAAAGTTTAAACTCAGCACTCAAAACAACACAAGTCATGATTGTGCCACCTATATTAAAACCACGTCCCCCCAAAACACAGTCACCTTGGTTCAATGATTAC
Source organism: Thalassophryne amazonica (assembly GCF_902500255.1). Taxonomy (NCBI): domain Eukaryota; kingdom Metazoa; phylum Chordata; class Actinopteri; order Batrachoidiformes; family Batrachoididae; genus Thalassophryne; species Thalassophryne amazonica. The sequence goes on along the minus strand of NC_047125.1, from coordinate 22,059,372 downwards.
TTGTGTGACCTCAAGCATAAGGCTAGAGGTCTAGAATGAATATAGCGAAGTTCAAAATTAGAAGCATTCCACCTCACGTGGCATGATGCCATCTTAGACTATTAGCATGCAATACTGGCTACAAAGGGCCAATTACTCTGATTTGATCAACAAAAACAAGCATAACTCAAAGTTCTTGTTTGACACGGTGGCCACACTTATTCACGGGTAACCACCTGTAAGTCGCTCTCCTTTTACAGCACAAGATTTCTTGGATTACTTTGAGAAGAAAATAGATGACATTAGGTTAAACATATGCCGGCATGCCTTAACTCAGCCACTACACCCTGCTATTGAGGTGCGTGCTACCACTGAGGTATTACCGAGATTTACAGAATTCGATAGTATCTCACTAAGCGTTCTGATGAAACCCGTAATGCCTACAAAAACACAACCTGCTTATTTGATCCTATAACAACAAAACTGTTTAAGGACCTGTGGCGCACTCTTGGGCTGACTGCAGTGGAAATTATTAATCTCTCATTAACCTCTGAATCTGCTCCTAAATGTTACTAACCTGTGGTGATTAAATTATTACTTAAGAAATCTAATCTTGACCTGAGTATATTGAAAAACTATAGGCAGATATCAAATCTATCATTTTGCTCTAAAATTCTGGAAAAAGTGGTTTCACAGCAGCTCATGGATCACCTCACTGAGAATAATCCTTTTTGAGCAACTGCAGTCTGCTTTTAGAAAATATCATTCCACAGAGACATCTCAACACTAAAGTGGTGAATGATCTTCTGCTTGCAATGGATTCAAACACACTACGGTTCTGGTACTGTGAGAGCTCAGTGCTGCATTTGATGCCATGGATCACCATGTTCTACTCGACTGGCTGGAGAATCATTTTAGGATTACTGGGAGTGCCCTTGCATGGCTGACATCATACCTGGCCAGTCGTTCTCACTGTGATTTGTACTATGACACTACCTCTAACCTTAGTGACATGAAATTTAGGGTTCCACAGGGGTCTGTCTTAGGCGCCCTGCTTTTCTCCCTTTATATAGCACCCCTTGGGCACATATTGCAGTGTTTTGGGATTACCTTTCATTGCAATGCTTATGATACTCAGTTATACATGCCGATACTTCTTGATAATCTCATCCACATAAAATGCTTAGAAGATTGCTTTGCATCAGTGAAAAGCTGGATGTCTAGCTTTTGTACTTGAGTGAGCGGCTCCGTGCCGACAGGCGAAATCCTCCGCACGTCTTTCATAACAAAATCTCCTGTAACAGTGGAATGTGCCACAAAAGTGCTATGTCCAGCTCTGTTGCCATTTCTGTGGTAGTCACATGATGTCCCGGATCAACACAGCGTTCAGTTTAGAAATTATCTGGTCGATTCAGCCTGTCGATGGCCGCTCGGTGCGCTGCTGTGGGCCGTCTTTAAAAAGGTTTTAACAGTCCATAATCCGTGTGACGCCGACAGAATCTTCACCGATATCCAATTGAATGGTTTCATGGAGCAAAGCGGCAGTCTCTCAGACAAAAGAAATCCGACGGGAGGGGTGGACCAGTGCTCACTCAAAGCCTGCCCACAGGCGAATGACGCAACCGACAGGCGTGGAAAAACTCACACATACGCATGAAGGTTCAAGCTTGGCTGACGCAATCACACGTGATTCAAATCCATATAGTTTTTGAAGAAAATAAAAAGGTCCGTTACTTTTTGGACAGACCTCGTACTGGGCCTCTGACTCTGACTGGGCTGGGTTGGGCCTTCGATTCAGTAATGAGTTGAGGGGCCGAGTGCTAGGTGGTCTGCTACACTGCTGCAGACCACGATGTATCTGCGAATCTGCCATGAGGCCGAGTTGGGCCTCCGACACTCGCAGGGCTGCCGTTGGCTGCCGCAGGCGGGATGTAACTGCTACGCTGCTGCCGCGAGGCCGAACTATCCCTCCGATGCTGTCACGTGGGTCGCCGGTCACTGAGGGACCACGGGCCAGGATGTGCCTACGAGTCCGACACGGACCTGGATGGCAGACCCAGCACTGCCGCCAGCAACAACTCGACAACTTGCCATGACACAACCTTTGCTTAATTTATCGCCACCCTTACCACAAAAATGTCTGCTATCTATTTTATAAACACAACCCAATCTTGAGCCCGTGGCCCGACACGGGCAACACTCAAGTCTAATTGAATTCTCACTTGGTTTCAAACAACAGAATAAACCGCATTAATCTGAACATGATCAACTAACTGAGTTTTGACCTTTTGTGACATATGAAGGACAGGTCTCAGTGAAATAGGAAGTACATAATAAAATTCACAACAAAACAAGACTGACCTGTACAAGGGAAACTGAAGCAGCAGCAAAGGCAGGGAGATTCCAAAAGAGGAACAGGGTTTTTTTTTTTTGTTTGTTTGTTCTAATGGCCTGAAACAAAAAGTGACTGAACCACACGTGGATGCAAAGATAAACAAAAGACTGAGGAAAAGGTCCTGAAAAAAAAAAAACTCTGTTTATAATTACTGATTGGAGACAGGTGTGTGTTTGAGTAAAAGATGTGTTCAGGAGAGCTGGGAGAAATGAATCATGCAACCAAAACATGATGCCACTGTACTTCTTTTTGTTAAATTCAAGGAAAAAATGGGGTTTATCTCACAAAATGCAAATGTCGAAGATGAGTTGTGCACTCAAAGGCTTGGCAACAATGTTTTAATATGACTCAAGAAAAAAAATAAGTTGTCCTTTAATGCTAGTGTTATATTAAAGTGTTCAAGTCCTTCTCTTAATTACAGATAAAACTGAAGAACTACACCAAGTTCTTGTTTGTTCGAGACCCCTTCAAACGTCTCGTCTCTGCCTTTCGAGAAAAGTTCCAGAGGTTCAATTGGTATTTTTATGAAAATTATGCCTGGTATATTCTGCGCCGTTTTGGTCATCTACCTGAACTAACACCTTCTGTCCGTGAGGCATTTACATCAGGTCTGTTCCCATCGTTCAATAACTTCGTTCAGTACCTGCTGGACCCTCAGACGGAGAAGTATGTGCTTTTTGAACCTCACTGGAGGCAGATCCATCGCCTGTGCCACCCTTGCCACATACAGTAATGTCATTTATGAAAACTAATATTTAATCCACTGGATGTATTCGGGACCAAACTCATGCAAAGTAAAGAAGTACAATTTTTCTGCACTACAGTTATGTTTTCCGTTTTTTGTCCTCAGGTTTGATTTTATTGGTCATCAGGAGACTCTCCAAGATGATGCTGAACAGCTGCTCAATCTCTTAAACCTTCAGGATGACATTAAGTTCCCCCCGTCCGATGAAAACATGACTTCCTCCAACATGGTGTGTTGGACTGGTTCAGAACGGTGCCCCTAGAGGACAGAAGGAAGCTCTACCATATCTACGAGGAAGACTTCAGGCTGTTTGGATACGAAAAACCAAATTCTCTGCTTGATGAATAAGTCATACTTCTAAGCCCGACATGCTTATAAGCCTTACATTGTTGGGTAACTTCAACATCACATTAAGAAGCTTGTGGAGCTCTCAGTAAAGCTTTTTTGGTTGATTTGGGCATATTTGGATTTAGTCATTTTTCTACAGCTTTATGATGTGGACAAAACAAGGGATTTTGATTTTGGTCATCAAGAAGTGACTCTGAGTTCTTGAAAACACTGTTTTCAAGAACAACTGAAATTGTTCACTATTTTTGGACTTTTATGGACAAAAGAACTAATCAATTATTTGACTGATTAATCGATTATGAAAATAATTGTTTGTTGCAGCCTAACCGGATATGTCTTTGGATACCACTTTAGTGCTGCTGCTGGACCTTAGTGCAGCTTTTGTGTTGTGTGGGCCGCTGAAGAGGAGGTACTGCTGGCCCACCACCACCAGATGGCGCCCTGCTTGAAGTGCGGGCTTCAAGCACGAGAGGGCGTCATAGCAACTGGGACGGATACCCTGTCTGCTGAGTTGGCGTTTGGTGTGGACTGCGACGGCTTCGCCTCCCACCCCATCCAGATAAGTGGTTATCTCGGGAGCTGCACGAGTGTGTGATTGGAGGTGGAGGTGCTCCCTCCTCACTGAACACTGACTGTGGGATTACTGAGTGTGCGAACTCACACTCATCAATACTGTTTCTGTTCTCTGCCAGCAGTACAGGGTCTGACTGCTGAAGACAGTGGCCACCTGGGGCGCAGGGCTTGGCGGCTCCGGTGTTCTTCAGATCCGTTGGTGGTGGAAGCTGTGTGGGATCCGGCTCTTCTCTCGCCAGGTGTCTTCTATCTTCGAGCCTGCCCACACGTCACCTTGTGTATATTTGACGTTCCACCATATTGTTATTGTCTGTACGTCGTTGTGCGATTCACAACATTAAATTGTTACTTTTTTGGCTTATCCATTGTCCGTTCATTTACGCCCCCTGTTGTGGGTCCGTGTCACGACACCTTCACAACATTTTGGGGATATAAATTATTGTACGAGTATTTTAGACAGAAAATTATTTTGGCATTTCCAGTCAGGTTTGCTCTTGTTTGGCATCATATTTATCCAATGTGTCTTGTATAATAACATGACTTTGAAATTATCTGCAGTGACATGTGGGGTACGTCATGGTTCTTCTCAGAGTTGTGTTCTGAGTTCTTTGTTATTTTTGCTGTATACTCTTAGACAGAGGTGAGGGTGTTGCACGACAGTTGCAAGTTTAAAAAAAATGGTTGATTTAACAAAGAATTTCCACTTCACAAACTTTTTATTCTCTCCACCAACCAAACATTCTCTTTTAAATCATTAAATATTGTTACAACTTCTAATCAGTCTTGCCTTATTACAGTTATACTCATTAAGTTTAAAATTCAATTCAATTCAATTTTATTTAAAATGAAAACAAATTTCTACAACTCAGTCATAAAACAACAAACACAATCTAATGGACAGCTCACGTACTCATACAATTTAATAATATGTATATATGTCGCAGACATGAACGAGCGAAGCTCCTCAGCATCTCACCATGTCATTTAGGTCCTTCATATCTCTTTTTTAGCAAATCCTCCAGGGGAGCATTAGTATGGCTAAAACCTTTGAGGTTTTTAAGCATTTTTCTTTTTTTTGCCTTTCAGCTTCTGGGGGGGCGGGCGGGGGGGAGAGACCAGACCCCCCCCCTCATAATTACAGCCCTCTTAACCCCTTCCACTTTAAGCATTTAAAAAAAAATGTAGATGTAAATTAATATTCAAACTTTCAGCTCGTTCACAGTAGAGCTGTACAATATGGCCAAATTATCATATCTCAATATTGTCATATCATTATGATATACGATATGACTATGATTTCACACAAAGTGCAGCACCAGTGAAAATTACATTTTCTTAAACAAAACAGTAATCCCACACTCATTTTGCACTCATCATAAGGTCAGGATACAGTGCCCTCCAAAAGTATTGGAGCACTTTACGTCAAACATTTTAATTTGTTTATGCCATTTCAAATACAATACATCTTCAACTAAAGTGGATTAGAACTTTTTGTGGTACACAGCCCTACAACATCCAGAGACTTGAGCGTCTCTGAACAAATCTCATCATTCTACAAATCATTGACAAAGCCCTACTTTCCAGCACCCTGGAGTAGACTGTTCATATGTAGATGTGTGTGGGTGTATGTTTACATACATATATAATTGTATTATTTATATGCTTTATATATTATATATGAAATACTAAGCTCAAAATGACGGCAACCACGTAATTTAAGTAATTTAATTTAATTGAGGATGGAATTGGGGGTGGGAGTTAATAAGCTTGTCTTCATCCCACTCCTTTCCAAGTTGATTCTGTTTGTGTTATGTTAATTCATTTATGCCTTTTTTTGTCTGGAGGATGTTCATTCAGTTGTTTAATTTTGTAGAAAAAAAGCAGATCACAGACATGACACAAAACTAAAGTCATTTCAAATGGCAACTTTCTGGCTTTAAGATACACTATAAGAAATAAGGAAAAAAAATTGTGGCAGTCAGTAACAGTTACTTTTTTAGACCAAGCAGAGGGAAAAAAATATGGAATCACTCAATTCTGAGGAAAAAATTATGGAATCATGAAAAACAAAAGAACGCTCCAACACATCACTAGTATATTGTTGCACCACCTCTGGCTTTTATAACAGCTTGCAGTCTCTGAGGCATGAACTTAATGAGTGACAAACAGTACTCTTCATCAATCTGGCTCCAACTTTCTCTGATTGCTGTTGCCAGATCAGCTTTGCAGGTTGAAGCCTTGTCATGGACCATTTTCTTCAACTTCCACCAAAGATTTTCAATTGGATTAAGATCCGGACTATTTGCAGGCCATGACATTGACCCTATGTGTCTTTTTGCAAGGAATGTTTTCACAGTTTTTGCTCTATGGCAAGATTTCTGTGTAGGCTCTCAGCTGTCCAGGTGGTTGTGACGGTGTTTGCTTTGATGTGGACCATGACTTCCCTCCTGAGGTGCTGAAGAAGTGCAGTGAATACACTGAAGCCAAGAAAGTTCTGAAAGCAAATAAAATAAAGTTCCAGACTCCTTATCCTGCGCGGATGCAAATTTTTTATGAAGTCAGCACCCGGATGTTTCAAAATACTTCAGAAGTGACGAGCAACATGGTCTCACGAGGGTTTGCAGTTAATGTAGTGAAACCTGCTGTTGAACTGGTTCGAGAGAAAATCCAGCAGCTGTCCGCCTGGCAGACTGTGAGGTGACGGCAGAACCGGAGTGATGAAGGGAAGCGACTGATGTCATTCGCAAAAAAGACCACCACCGCTGTCAATGCAAGGAGAAACTCCAAGCTTTCAGAAGGCGCTCTCCTACGGCAGACAATTAGCTTTATCATTTTATTAAAATAAAGATGATGATCACGGACATGTAAGTGTTAAAATATTCTTATCCTCACCCTGAGAGACAGTTAAGAGGTTGTTTTTCCACCAGTATGTGTGAGTTCTACAGTGTGTTATTTTATTTAAATATGTCGGGACTTGCGACTTGACAAGTTACCTTCAGTTCGTATTACATATTTTTTATTGAGACATTGACTAAAATGAGGCCACTCTATAGGGCCCCACCACTGATGCAGGAGGGGACATTTCCTGACGGGAGCTTTGGTTTCACAAGGCTCCATTTAAACGAGCCTCTACTTCGGAAACAGCTAGTTTTTTTGTTAAGGTTTTGTTCAAAATTGTTCTTTGCGTGGTACTGTTCTTTTTTATTTTTTGTTGGGAGAGATAATTGTGTATAATTTTACTTAGATAACAGAGAGAGATCTAACAAGTACCAAATATAATATAGATAAATATGAATAAGGGAGAAGTTAAAGTTATTTCTTTTAATGTGAAAGGGATTCTAAACCCAACTAAATGAAGTCAAATATTGTCCAAAATGAAAAAGGAAAATGGGCAGGTGGGACTCTTACAGGAGACACACCTCAGCCCAATGGAACATGAAAATTTAAAAAGAATGGGTTTCTCAAGAGTATATTATTCATCTTATAAGAATGGGCATAAGAGAGGGGTAGCAATATGAATATCACAAAAATACCTTTTGAATTAGTTTCAAAAGTAACAGACAAAGAGGGAAGATTTATAATGGTAACAGGCAAAGTCAACGGTATATTAATAACAATATGCAACATTTATGCCCCCCCCTGGAAGTGACTTTGCCTTTTACAGGAGGATGTTTGATTTAATGATAGAGGCTAAAGGCATTATCATATGTGCTGGAGACTGGAACATCTGTCTGAATCCAAAATTGGACTCATCAAAAACTTCAACTACAACACCTTTGCATAAATAAATAAATAAATAAATGCTCTTATATGTATGTGAGCTCTTTTAGACCTCTGGAGAGACTTTCACCCATCAGGCAGGGTTTATACATTTTACTCAAGCCCCCATGATACTTATTCAAGAATTGATTATTTCTTTGTTTTTAAGAGAGATAGAGAACGGATGAGCAGCTGTGATATAGGACACATTGATCTGTCTGATCATGCTTCTCTCTCCTGCACTGTACATATTGGTGACAGTCCAGGAAAAACATTTCGGAGATTTAATACAAGCATTCGAAATAATCAACAGTTTAAAACTCAAATGAAAAAAAGCAACAGAAATGTTTCTAGAAGAAAATGATGATGGGGAGGTTAACTCAGCTTTTGTATTGGATACATTAAAAGCAGTTATCAGGAGAAAAATTACATCATTTTGTTCTTATGAAAAGAAAAAGAAACAAGACTAGTAGATCTTAATAAGCAGTTAAAAGACTTGGAGACATAACATAAAAAGGAACAAAAAACAGACAATCAATCAATCAATCAATCAATTTTTTTATATAGCGCCAAATCATAACAAACAGTTGCCCCAATAATTATGTAAAACCCCAACGGTCAAAACGACCCCCTGTGAGCAAGCACTTGGCTACAGTGGGAAGGAAAAACTCCCTTTTAACAGGAAGAAACCTCCAGCAGAACCAGGCTCAGGGAGGGGCAGTCTTCTGCTGGGACTGGTTGGGGCTGAGGGAGAGAACCAGGAAAAAGACATGCTGTGGAGGGGAGCAGAGATCGATCACTAATGATTAAATGCAGAGTGGTGCATACAGAGCAAAAAGAGAAAGAAACAGTGCATCATGGGAACCCCCCAGCAGTCTACGTCTATAGCAGCATAACTAAGGGATGGTTCAGGGTCACCTGATCCAGCCCTAACTATAAGCTTTAGCAAAAAGGAAAGTTTTAAGCCTAATCTTAAAAGTAGAGAGGGTGTCTGTCTCCCTGATCTGAATTGGGAGCTGGTTCCACAGGAGAGGAGCCTGAAAGCTGAAGGCTCTGCCTCCCATTCTACTCTTACAAACCCTAGGAACTACAAGTAAGCCTGCAGTCTGAGAGCGAAGCACTCTATTGGGGTGATATGGTACTATGAGGTCCCTAAGATAAGATGGGACCTGATTATTCAAAACCTTATAAGTAAGAAGAAGAATTTTAAATTCTATTCTAGAATTAACAGGAAGCCAATGAAGAGAGGCCAATATGGGTGAGATATGCTCGCTCCTTCTAGTCCCCGTCAGCTCTAGCTGCAGCATTTTGAATTAACTGAAGGCTTTTTAGGGAACTTTTAGGACAACCTGATAATAATGAATTACAATAGTCCAGCCTAGAGGAAATAAATGCATGAATTAGTTTTTCAGCATCACTCTGAGACAAGACCTTTCTGATTTTAGAGATATTGCGTAAATGCAAAAAAGCAGTCCTACATATTTGTTTAATATGCGCTTTGAATGACATATCCTGATCAAAAATGACTCCAAGATTTCTCACAGTATTACTAGAGGTCAGGGTAATGCCATCCAGAGTAAGGATCTGGTTAGACACCATGTTTCTAAGATTTGTGGGGCCAAGTACAATAACTTCAGTTTTATCTGAGTTTAAAAGCAGGAAATTAGAGGTCATCCATGTCTTTATGTCTGTAAGACAATCCTGCAGTTTAGCTAATTGGTGTGTGTCCTCTGGCTTCATGGATAGATAAAGCTGGGTATCATCTGCGTAACAATGAAAATTTAAGCAATACAGTCTAATAATACTGCCTAAGTGAAGCATGTATAAAGTGAATAAAATTGGTCCTAGCACAGAACCTTGTGGAACTCCATAATTAACTTTAGTCTGTGAAGAAGATTCCCCATTTACATGAACAAATTGTAATCTATTAGACAAATATGATTCAAACCACCGCAGCGCAGTGCCTTTAATACCTATGGCATGCTCTAATCTCTGTAATAAAATTTTATGGTCAACAGTATCAAAAGCAGCACTGAGGTCTAACAGAACAAGCACAGAGATGAGTCCACTGTCCGAGGCCATAAGAAGATCATTTGTAACCTTCACTAATGCTGTTTCTGTACTATGATGAATTCTAAAACCTGACTGAAACTCTTCAAATAGACCATTCCTCTGCAGATGATCAATTAGCTGTTTTACAACTACCCTTTCAAGAATTTTTGAGAGAAAAGGAAGGTTGGAGATTGGCCTATAATTAGCTAAGATAGCTGGGTCAAGTGATGGCTTTTTAAGTAATGGTTTAATTACTGCCACCTTAAAAGCCTGTGGTACATAGCCAACTAACAAAGATAGATTGATCATATTTAAGATCGAAGCATTAAATAATGGTAGGGCTTCCTTGAGCAGCCTGGTAGGAATGGGGTCTAATAAACATGTTGATGGTTTGGATGAAGTAACTAATGAAAATAACTCAGACAGAACAATCGGAGAGAAAGAGTCTAACCAAATACCGGCATCACTGAAAGCAGCCAAAGATAACGATACGTCTTTGGGATGGTTATGAGTAATTTTTTCTCTAATAGTTAAAATTTTGTTAGCAAAGAAAGTCATGAAGTCATTACTAGTTAAAGTTAATGGAATACTCAGCTCAATAGAGCTCTGACTCTTTGTCAGCCTGGCTACAGTGCTGAAAAGAAACCTGGGGTTGTTCTTATTTCCTTCAATTAGTGATGAGTAGAAAGATGTCCTAGCTTTACGGAGGGCTTTTTTATAGAGCAACAGACTCTTTTTCCAGGCTAAGTGAAGATCTTCTAAATTAGTGAGACCCCATTTCCTCTCCAACTTACGGGTTATCTGCTTTAAGCTACGAGTTTGTGAGTTATACCACGGAGTCAGACACTTCTGATTTAAAGCTCTCTTTTTCAGAGGAGCTACAGCATCCAAAGTTGTCTTCAATGAGGATGTAAAACTATTGACGAGATACTCTATCTCCCTTACAGAGTTTAGGTAGCTACTCTGCACTGTGTTGGTATATGGCATTAGAGAACATAAAGAAGGAATCATATCCTTAAACCTAGTTACAGCGCTTTCTGAAAGACTTCTAGTGTAATGAAACTTATTCCCCACTGCTGGGTAGTCCATCAGAGTAAATGTAAATGTTATTAAGAAATGATCAGACAGAAGGGAGTTTTCAGGGAATACTGTTAAGTCTTCTATTTCCATACCATAAGTCAGAACAAGAACTAAGATATGATTAAAGTGGTGGGTGGACTCATTTACTTTTTGAGCAAAGCCAATAGAGTCTAATAATAGATTAAATGCAGTGTTGAGGCTGTCATTCTCAGCATCTGTGTGGATGTTAAAATCGCCCACTATAATTATCTTATCTGAGCTAAGCACTAAGTCAGACAAAAGGTCTGAAAATTCACAGAGAAACTCACAGTAACGACCAGGTGGACGATAGATAATAACAAATAAAACTGGTTTTTGGGACTTCCAATTTGGATGGACAAGACTAAGAGACAAGCTTTCAAATGAATTAAAGCTCTGTCTGGGTTTTTGATTCATTAATAAGCTGGAATGGAAGATTGCTGCTAATCCTCCGCCCCGGCCCGTGCTACGAGCATTCTGACAGTTAGTGTGACTCGGGGGTGTTGACTCATTTAAACTAACATATTCATCCTGCTGTAACCAGGTTTCTGTAAGGCAGAATAAATCAATATGTTGATCAATTATTATATCATTTACTAACAGGGACTTAGAAGAGAGAGACCTAATGTTTAACAGACCACATTTAACTGTTTTAGTCTGTGGTGCAGTTGAAGGTGCTATATTATTTTTTCTTTTTGAATTTTTATGCTTAAATAGATTTTTGCTGGTTATTGGTAGTCTGGGAGCAGGCACCGTCTCTACGGGGATGGGGTAATGAGGGGATGGCAGGGGGAGAGAAGCTGCAGAGAGGTGTGTAAGACTACAACTCTGCTTCCTGGTCCCAACCCTGGATAGTCACGGTTTGGAGGATTTAAGAAAATTGGCCAGATTTCTAGAAATGAGAGCTGCTCCATCCAAAGTGGGATGGATGCCGTCTCTCCTAACAAGACCAGGTTTTCCCCAGAAGCTTTGCCAATTATCTATGAAGCCCACCTCATTTTTTGGACACCACTCAGACAGCCAGCAATTCAAGGAGAACATGCGGCTAAACGTCACTCCCGGTCCGATTGGGGAGGGGCCCAGAGAAAACTACAGAGTCCGACATTGTTTTTGCAAAGTTACACACCGATTCAATATTAATTTTAGTGACCTCCGATTGGCGTAACCGGGTGTCATTACTGCCGACGTGAATTACAATCTTACCAAATTTACGCTTAGCCTTAGCCAGCAGTTTCAAATTTCCTTCAATGTCGCCTGCTCTGGCCCCCGGAAGACAATTGACTATGGTTGCTGGTGTCGCTAACTTCACATTTCTCAAAACAGAGTCGCCAATAACCAGAGTTTGATCCTCGGTGGGTGTGTCGTCGAGTGGGGAAAAAACGGTTAGAGATGTGAACGGGTTGGCGGTGTACACGGGGCTTCTGTTTAGGGCTACGCTTCCTCCTCACAGTCACCCAGTCAGCCTGCTTTCCCGGCTGCTCGGGATCTGCCAGGGGGGAACTAACGGCGGCTAAGCTACCTTGGTCCGCACCGACTACAGGGGCCTGGCTAGCTGTAGAATTTTCCACGGTGCGGAGCCGAGTCTCCAATTCGCCCAGCCTGGCCTCCAAAGCTACGAATAAGCTACACTTATTACAAGTACCGTTACTGCTAAAGGAGGCCGAGGAATAACTAAACATTTCACACCCAGAGCCGAAAAGTGCGGGAGAGACAGGAGAAGCCGCCATGCTAAATCGGCTAAGAGCTAGTAGCTACGCTAAGCTAGCGGATTCCTAAAAACACGCAAAGTGAATAATGTGTAAATAATTTAGAGGTGATTCAGCAGAAGGAGTGCTTTAGTTAAGGCACGTAAAGATTACACTGGGAAACAAATCGTAATCTAGATAACTAGATCAATCTAACTGCGCAGATTAAACAGCTAACAGATACAGAAAAACACTGCTGTGCTCCGGAACAGGAAGTGATACAATACCGCAATCACAAAGATAAAGAAAATCAGGAATGAGATAAATATACTGTACTCAAAGGAAATTGAAAAAAGGTGGTATAGGATATTTGCCCTCGTCTAACTCGGGCGAATATCTGTCATTGCGGGTGACTGGGCATGAACGTCGGGCCTCTGAAAATGCATACCACCCTCCAAAAGCATGTTATTGTATTATTCTTCTTCCTCCAAACACAGTGAGTGGAATTAAGACCAAAAAGTTCTATTTTGGTCTCATCTGACCACATAACTTTCTCCCATGACTCCTCTGGATCATCCAAATGGTCATGGGCAAACTTAAGATGGGCCTGGACGTGTGCTGATTTAAGCAGGGGAACCTTCCGTGCCATGCATGATTTTAACCCATGACATCTTAGTGTATTACCCACAGTAACCTTGGAAACAGTGGTGCCAGCTCTCTTCAGGTCATTGACCAGCTCCTCCCGTGCAGTTCTGGGCTGATTCCTCACGTTTCTTAGGATCATTGATACTCCACAAGGTGGGATCTTGCATGGAGCCCATGTCCGAGGCAGATTGACAGTCATCTTTAGCTTCTATTTTCTAATAATTGCTCCAACAGTTGATCTTTTTTCACCAAGCTGCTTGACAATTGCCCCGTAGCCCTTTCCAGCCTTGGGGAGGTCTACAATTTTGTCTCTGGTGTCTTTGAACAGCTCTTTGGTCTTAGCCATGTTAGTAGTTGGAGTCTTACTGATTGTGTGTGTGGTGGACAGGTGTCTTTATGCAGCTAACGACCTCAAATAGGTGCTTCTAATTTGGCTTGGCCTCGTTGAATGGAACATTCCAACTTTCACCTCATGAAATATTCGTACCATTGAACCCATAAACATTCATTATTTGTATAATATATACACACACAGATACATACACACATGCTGAGGCATACATTCAGGTATGGGAGGGGTTTGGAGACGCCATGGAAAATGACTTTTACTCAGCCTCAAAGTAATTCTGGCAAACTGTCAGGTGACTCCGGATAGAGAGGCAGATCTTGGCCCAGGCTGTGTTTAGCAAGGGACATAGAGCTGCTAAACTAGTGTTAATTTTGTAACCTGTTTTCTTTTTTTTTTTATTTGGTCATAGTCTTTTGTCGTTTTTCTATTTGCATGTTCACAATTGGCTGGAAATTTGTTAAAGCAAAGCAGAATAAAATAAATAAGTCAAGACTTTAAATGTTTTTATCAATTTAAATAACCACAGCTTGAGCCACCGTAATTTTAATATAAGGGACACTTCATATTTCATTCTACTTCTTCTTTTGGCTGTTCCTGTTTGGGGTCGCCACAGCAGATCAATTGTTTCCATCTCACCCTGTCCTCTGTCTCTTCCTCTCTCACATCAACCACCTGCATGTCCTCCCTCACCACACCAATAAACCTTCTCTTTGGTCTCCCTCTTCTCCTTCTGCCTGGTGGCTCCATCCTCAGCATCCTTCTCCCTATATACCCTGGGTCCCTCCTCTGCACATGTCCAAACTTTGACTTTGTCTCCAAATCGTCTCCATGACACCTGAGCTGATTGTAAATTGGTTGGTAAATTGAGAGTGCTGCCTTGTGGCTGAGCTCCTTTACTACAATGGTCTGGTACATCAGATGCCACCCCAATCTGGCTATTGATCTCGCACTGTAACTTACCCCCCACATGTGAACAAGACACAGAGATACTTAAACTCTTCCATTTGGGGCAATAACACTCCCATAACACAGAGGTAGCAACCCCTTTTTTTTTCCCAACAGTGCACCATGGTCTCAGATTTAGAGGTGGTGATTCTCATCTCATTGACTTCACACTCAGCCTCAAACCTGCTTAGTGTGCATTGGAGGTCACTGCCTGATGAAACCAACAGAACATTATGGGAAAGAGTAGTAGAAGCTAGGCTGAGACAACAGCTTGTCTGTGAGAAGCAACATGGTTTCATGCTGAGAGAGCACTCTGACAATTTTAACATATAATTTATGTGGATTCATGATATGAATCAGGAAACTGAAAGATAATCAGCCATACATTTTGGTCAACAAATAAACCTGAAACACCCCAAACACGTTGTGGCACATCTGAGACCTGATTCTGTCTGTTTTCAGATGCAAAGCAAAAGCCCAACTGCAATGAGAACTCCAAAAAAATTCCTGCTGCTCCTTAGGTTTGTGACCTGCACACTTCCTGTCACAATACTACTACTGGACCACCAGATTAGATGACAAGACAGGTATAACAAGAAAAAACAGGGTGTCGGGGGGTGGTCGTTGGTGGTGGCACAGATGCATAAGATGATTGTTGTTAAAGGTCCTGCTCAGCACGGATGTGGTTTCCTTGAATAATTATTTACTTTTTTCTGCTCACTGCCTATAAAATATGTTTGTATGTCAAAGGATTAGCAAATGACAAACAGCTGTGTCACTGACTGAGTGGTGACTGAGGTGCCAAGACCTTGCATTGCTATCAGATTCCAGAAAGGGCCAAGAGGGTGCAGGTTTTGGAATCAGTTTGACACCAAAGGAAAAGCCACCTTCTAAGAAGGAATAATTAATAGTTTCAACAAGAGTATCTGATTTACTAAACTCCTAGAAGCCGTCACACACCGAGATATTTTCATTTTCATTCTTCTAGAGGTCAGGAAACAGAGGCAGGAACTGAGAAAGCAGCTGATTACACAGATGTGCAAACTGACAAACAGGCATTTTCCCAGATGAAGCACAATTTGGAAGATCTAACAAGCAAGGAGCTGGAAAACTTAATTGTGAGTGACAAACATAAAATCATCTACTGCTTCATTCCCAAGGTGAGGAACACGTGAATACACACCTACAGCACACAAAGTAGACAAACGGTCTTTCAGCACAGTTCAAGTGATCTCCTAGAGACCTTTCTGAGCTTTCTTGTAAACATGCATGCAACTAAAATTGCAATTAAGTATTTCCACTGTGATGTCAGTAGGTACGAGGGTAGGCTGAAAAGTTCTAAGGCTGACTATGATGCAGTTGTCGAATTGAACAAATTCAGGGTTATTTTTCTACATAGTCTCCCTGTAACTCCACACACTTCTTCCAGCGGTGCTTGAGTGCTTTGATTCCCTTGGCATAGAAGCTTTCATCTTGAGAGTCAAAATAGTCCTCAACGGCAGCCATCACCTCATCATTGCTCCGATAGTGCTTCCCAGCCAAGTTTTTTTTTCAGGTTTGGGAACAGATGAAATTCCAAGGGTGCCAAGTCAGGGGACTATGGTGGGTGATCTACCAGTTCGAATCCACACTCGTGGATAGTGGCCATGGCCACTGTTGACTTGTGAGCTGGGGCATTGTCTTGATGGAACAGCACCCTTTTTGTCAGCTTTCCTGGTTGCTTCTTTTTGACAGCCTCGCGTAACTATCTCAGTAGGTTAGAATAGTACTGTCCATTTATGGTTTGTCCCTTTTCAAGATAGTCCACGAACACAATGCCCTTGGCATCCCAGAAAACTGAAACCATGACCTTCCCCGCAGACAAAACAACCTTGGCCTTCTTTGGAGGTGGTGACCTTGGGTGTTTCCACTGGATTGATTGTTTTTTGTCTCTGGTTCAAAGTGGTGAACCCAACACTCATCCTGGGTAAGAAAACGTTCCATGTAATTGGCTGGCTCCTCTTCAAATTGCGCCAAGTTTGCCTTCGACATGACTAGCCTGGTGCGTTTCTGATCAGGCGTCAGAAGACGTGGCACCCACCAAGCTGACACTTTTGACATTCCAAGTTCTTCATGCAGAATGTGTTCAATTCTCTCACGGGATATTCCCACAGCATCTACTAGCTGATTAATCGTCGATCGTCTGTCGTCCATCACCATTTCATGAACACGGTCAATGTTTTTCTGGGTTGTGGCTGTTGCAGGCCGCCCAGACCTTGGGTCGTCTTCAGGGCTCTCTCTGCCCCTCTTCAATTCAGCTGCCCACTTCTGCACTGTAGATATGGAAGGAGCTTCATCCCCTAATGTAGCAACCATATCTGCATGAATGTCCTTGGGCTTTAACCCCTTCTTATGCAGGTACTTAATCACACCGCGATGCCAGATTTTGTCCATTTTTGCCGTTTCCCTCTACCACAAACTTTCAAACTTGGCTATGAACCACAAACTACCTCACAACCTGGAAGAAAATAACACAGTAAGTCATCAGAAGAGTTGAACTTAATGCATGCCAAGTTTTATTGAAATGGCATTTCTCCTTCTTGGTGAGCCTTAGAACCTTTCAGCCTACCCTCGTACTTCAGAATTGACACGTCATCAGCCCCCCTGTCCATGTGATGGCATAAACACATTCAATGTGGGCCAAAGGGTTGGTTGTTCTTTTTGATGTCTCTGATACATTTTGGGATTTACCACAAGGCAATTAATGCTTGGCCACTGTTTTTCTGGGAGAAAATTGGTCACTGTAGTGACAGTAATTGGAGTAAGTGGGATCAGAAAATGGATAGATGGATGGATGGGTGGATGGTCTGTAATGACACAAACAGCACAACCTCAATAGGCTAATAAGAGATATTTATCATTTTACTGTCAGGGATTTATCTTGGGCTGTCCCACAAACCCAATAAAGATCGGTAACTACAAAACATATAGTGAATGGACTGCATTTATATAGCGCTTTTCCATCTGCATCAGACAATCTGTTTTACAATTATGCCGCACATTCACACTGATGTCAGGGTGCTGCCATCAAAGGCACTCACTCTACACCAGGAGCAACTTGAGGATTAACGACCTTGCCCAAGGGACCTTAGTGGTTTTCTGGCCAGGCTGGGGTTTGAACTGAAGATCCTCTGGTCTTAAGTCCAATGCTTAACCGTGAGACCATCACCTCCCACAAAATATCACCTGAATAAGCTATGGGATGTTCATTTTAGTAATGTTGTTGCCTACTGGTTGGAGAAAAAGCCAAATGAAAATTAGTGGCCTTGACCTACTTTTCCTGGGACATTAGGCTACTATTCCTTCACATGAGTTGAGGGGTTCCATGTGCAAAGGCATGTTGTGTTTCTCTCTGTATATTCCAGTGTGGTGTACTTTAGAAGTGCTACAGTGCTAATCTGAAAGCAATTCTTCCGGAAGACTCAACGGGGTAAAGAGATTTATTACATAAAAATTTGGGTTGGTTTCAGTCGCCGTTGGAGAGGTGGGATGAGCCAAGGTCATCTTAAGTCCTGCCAGTGGAGGAGGAAGTTGGCAAACCCCAGCCCCCATAGCAGACAAGGACCAACTGGTGTTGTTGGGGTGGAAGAGGGATCGCCAGGCAGGGAACTGAAAAACAGCGAGAGATTAGCGAGCTGTTGAAGCTTTTAAAAGGACCTACCTGTGTCTGATTGGTTTGTGATGACTGTTGACAGTGGTATGTGTTTCGGATTGTGTGCGTGGCTGAAGTCAGTAAGGTGACTGTGACAGATGCTAAATTGTTTATCTTCTTGGGGAATTTGTGCTGTGCTTCATTTCCTAAACTGGCCCAGGCATGATCAGCTGATGGATTATTTGTGCCAAATTTGATTCTTGTATCACCATTTGCAGGATTCCACTCTAAATATTCTCTTAGCTGCTGCACTATATATGAGATGCCTCAGTGTTTCTCAATTGCTCTGCTAAGTATTGGAACATTTGGTATTTCACACATTTTAATTTGTTTTTTTCCATTTCAAACACATTTTTTTTTCTAAAATTATCTTCCTTAACTCAAACTGAAAGCAAACCTCTACAACTTGATATAAATGAATTAAAAATATAAAATCCAGTTTCCTGATGAAGTGGTGTCGAGGAAGATTTTCTTATAAAGAAGACCTGAAAGTTCAGCTACAATTTGACAAAGTACATTTGAGATGAAAGCTGAGATTTGATGTTTTGGTGAAACAAACTTTTGTATTTCTTTATATATATATATATATATATATATACACACACACACGCATATTTTTTAAATGAGAACTTATTCGAACATTTTATTCACAGACTTGTAACAGAAGCATCAAATTGCAGCTGCAACACGGACATTGAAGTTTGTGATGACACTGCCACACATCTCAAGAGGAATGAAAAAGAAATTCGGACAATCCCTCTTGAGATGTGTGGAAATGTCATCACAAACTTCAAAGTGCATGTTGCAGCTGTAATCCAAAGAAGAGGACCGTGGATTAAACATGTCATCAATTATTGAACTGTGCGGAAAACAAGAGACAAAGTGGGAAACCTTTGGTATCAATGTTAATTTGATGCTTCTGTTACAAGTCTGTAAATAAAATTTTCGAATAAGTTCTCATTTCAAAAATTTGTGTACGATCCAAAAGTGGTAATATTTTATTGGCCCACCCTGTATTTAGTTGTTTCAGTGTTTCATTTTTGCACGTCGTGCCTTGGGTGATAAAAATATTTCTTTATTGTTATTTCTGCTCTTTACTTAATTAACTGATGTATTTTTCTGTGTCGTGGCCAGGACAATGGTTGTGGCAAAAAGTGACATGACACAAAATGTAACAAATGTTATTTTTCCCCCCCACGATTTGTCT
Source organism: Thalassophryne amazonica (assembly GCF_902500255.1). Taxonomy (NCBI): domain Eukaryota; kingdom Metazoa; phylum Chordata; class Actinopteri; order Batrachoidiformes; family Batrachoididae; genus Thalassophryne; species Thalassophryne amazonica. Next base: position 22,039,901 of record NC_047125.1, on the reverse strand, counting down.
TTACAGTTTTTTTCTTTATTATTAATCTAACAGCCCAGTCACACAGCACACGACGATTCCTGATCGAAGGGAAAAAAGCAATAAAAGTCACAATTCCTTGAGAAAAGGTGGACGAAAGCGCTCTATCACCAAATAGCCTGCGAAGCAAGAGTGCAAAAGGGACGAAAGAGGAACTTAACAAAACCGAAGCTAATGATCTTGACGCTTTAAATGAAACGCGCCAGGAGCCACACCTGGAACAGTATGTGTCTGCATCTCTGAGGTCCAGGACTGGGCGCTGGGACAGAGCTCACAGTGCCTGAGTCCTGGAGAAACTGTAAACAGAAGCTGTGCAGATCTGTGTGCAAGTCGGTGGACCCACTTGCTCTGGTTCCTCTTCCAGAACAAAGGAGGGATCATCTCCATCATCAGAATCCTCACTGTCTGACGACATGCTGCGCGCTCCGTCTAGCTCCAATTAAAAAAAAAAACTGGAGACATTCATCACGAAATGCCCCACGCGTAGTGTTATTTTCCAATGCAAATTGCAGTAATATGTACTTGTATGGGGCGGGTATTTGGTTGAAGCCTTATGTGTTTGATGTAAACTGGGATATACAATGAAAAAAATTGGAGATTGGCATTATATTTATTTAGAGGATGTGACAAACGGTGACCATAAAAAGTCGGTCACGGTCGCCAGCCTTCAAAACAAACACAACCACTGGTGACCTTGAAACAGAGGTCAAGGTCACTGGCCTTCGAATCCATGTGAAGTACTCCTCCAAGGCATGTACCCACCAAATATGAAGGTTCTGCGAGCAATAGGTGCGAAACTATGTTGCGGCAAAGGATTTGACAGTTGTGACTACTGGTGACCTTGAAAAGTAGGTCAAGGTCAGAGGCCTTCAAACCCATGCGAAGTACTCCTCCAAGGCATGTACCCCCCAAATATGACATTTTTGCGAGCATTAGGTGCCAAGCTACGTTGCGGCGAACGAATTGCGGCCGTACAGACGGACAGACAGAGGGAAGGACGGACAGACGGACAACCTGGATGCTATATGCTATATGCCCCGTCTTGTGGCGCAAGTGCCGTGCAGGGCATAAAAAGCCTCTGGTGTGCCATGGTGTTGCTGTATCACTGTATTATGTTCTTAGCCATATATATTGATTTATAACAGAAAACTGTCAAAAGGGGAATAAATATAAGTGTAAGTAAGGCAGAAGGCTAGAGGGTTGGAACGGAAATGGCATAGTTCCAAACTAGAGGTGTTTCACCTTGCGTGGCGTGAAGCTATTTTAGATTATAAGCATGCTTTATTGGCTACGAAGCAGGCGTATTATTCTGAATTGATCAACAAAAACAAGCATAACTCAAAGTTCTTGTTTGATACGGTGGCATTTCTTATTCATGGACAGCCACCTGTTGGTCGTTCTCCTTTTTCAGCACAGGACTTTCTGGACTATTTCGAAAAGAAAATAGAAGATATTAGGTTGAGCACATCTCAGCATACTTTGGTCCAGTCATTGTATTCAGCTACTGAGCTGGGGACTACCACTGAGGTGCTACCTAGATTCACGGAATTTAACAGTATCTCACAAGGTGTGCTGACGAAATTCGTGATGTCTACTAGAAGCACAAATTGTTTATTTGATCCTATACCAACAAAATTGCTTAAGGATCTTTGGCCCATTCTTGGGCCGACTGTGCTGGAAATTGTTAACCTTTGTTTAAACTCTGGATCTGTTCCAAATTGTTTTAAATCTGCCCTGGTTAAATCACTACTCAAGAAATCTGAGCTTGATCCTGGTGTATTGAAAAATTATAGGCCGATATCAAATCTATCATTCTGCTCTAAAATTCTGGAAAAGATGGTTTCACGGCAGTTTGTGGACTATCTTACTGAGAATGACCTTTTTGAGCCACGGCAGTCTGCTTTTAGAAGACATAACTCCACAGAAACAGCACTGTCTATGGCTGATGCTGAGACTCTGATTCATGCGTTTGTCTCTTCTAGATTGGATTATTGTAATGCTTTATTTTCTGGCCTGCCGCAGTCTAGCATTCGAGGACTTCAGTTGGTACAGAATGCTGCTGCCAGACTTTTGACACAAAGTAGAAGGCTTGACCACATTACTCCCATTCTGGCATCCCTTCATTGGCTACCAGTTTCTGCCAGATCGGATTTTAAAGTTTTATTGTTGTTTTATAAAATTGTTCATGGACTGGCACCTTCCTACCTGGCGGACTTGGTTAAGCCCTATGTACCTGCGAGGCCCTTGCATTCGCAGGGCACAGGGCTTCTGTGTGTTCCGAGGATGAACACACAGGGTATACAGCCTTCTCCTACCGTGGTTCGGCTACCGTGGAACGCTCTACCTGCTGTTATTCGGCAGTCTGACACAGTGGAGATTTTTAAATCAAGACTGAAGACCCACTTTTTTAGACCGTCTTATCATTAATTTTTTAATCTGTTTGTGTTTGCTTTGTAATTTCTTTTTATTCTACTGTGTTTTATCTTTTTACTGTGCTTTTCTTTCTTTTAATTTTGATTTTAGATTAATTTGTGTTGTTGTGAATTATGTGAAGCGCCTTGGGGCGACTTTGTCGTGAGTTGGCGCTATATAAATTAATAAATTGAAATTGAAATTAAAGATGATTGAATATATGACAGCAGTAAAGTGATCAGTGCGTGTGAACACCGCGCATTGACTCATATGTGCGATTATTTCAACCAGCTGCAGGTGATCCAGAATGTGAATTTTGCCTTCCAGAACAGCTCTTTGCCACGTGTACAAAAGGGCTGGATTGTCATTCCTACACTCATATTGTTATATTTAATAAAAAATAATAAGCGCATGCAGTAGCTGCTGCTGCGTTCAAGTAACATCGGAATTACACAAGGTAACAAAGGTTAAACGATGCCAACAAAAGTCAACCAAAGTCCAGATTTCTTGTTTCATTCAGGCTTCGTTGCCCTTCGTTAAGTGCTGTGTGACTGGGCCATAAGAAGGAGGGGATCAATAACCAAAACAACAACAAACAAAAACACAGGTTTTAACTCTTCTCCCTGGCAGGTTTTGAGGTCTATTGTGCTGGTGTTTGTCAGTGGATACAGCAGTGTCCAGCGGATCATCATCTATAAATCCAAGGTCCACTTCAGTGTCTGACGAGTGGTCGGACTGCCCCCCCATGAGTCCACCACCATGACAGTCGGGTGGCTATCCAGCACACGGGAGTCCAGAAAAGGAACGGCAGGGCAGCCACAAGACCACCCAGAGTCCACAACCACGGCCAGAGGGCGGTCGTTTTGTCCACCAGAGTGCAAAAGTCATCTGGATTCCCCCCGGCTGGCTCCTCCGCACTGCTGGCATTGACAAGATGCCCACCAGTGGGCTTCTTCCAGCAACCGATATCCCCAGGATTCTCCGGGACTGGCTCATACTAGCAGCTAGCGTCATCAGGCTTCCCCAGGGCTGACTCCTCCTCCCAGCTGACATCCTCGGGACTCCCCAGGGCTGGATGTTAGTTGCAGCTGATGGCACTGGGATTCTTGGGAGCTGGATCCTCCTCACAGCTAACATCATCCAACCGGTGGACGGCTCCAGCAGAGAACAGACTGCCCTGGGCTCTGTGTTAGGCAGCCCTCCCAAAGTCCCGCAATTGCTTCATGCTGGGACCAGGACTGCAGGGACGGCGAACTCCATTGAAGTTGAGGTGGAAGACCCATCAGGAGCCATGGCTATCTCCATTGCGGCAGCAGTCAGCTCCACTGGCGGTCTGTTGTCAGCCAAGCAGAGGCCAAACTTGCTCTCTGACTTGAAAGCAAAAGCAGAGGGGGTGTGTCGCTCCACAACCACCCCAAGCTGAAACACAAGGAAAATGTTAGTTCTGTGGCTGCTTTCAAAATTGCCTCAGATGGAGGGGGACGAGTGCTTGGAGACAAGTAACTGCATGTTGAAGGGAGAAGAGTACCTGGTGCCATGAGGTCGGGTCAGTTGTGATGTGTGGTTGTGGGGTGTGGTGTATGGAATGCATGGGGTGTGTTATGTCCATCTGTGGTTGAGTGTAGTGAGAGGGCGTGAGTGTTATGTCTGTCTGTGGTTGCGTGTTGTGTCTGGGTGTGAGTGTTAAGTCCACCTGTGTGTCAGTTGGGGGAGGGGGGAAGGCAAAAGATTGGCTGGGAAAACTATGGAAGGAGAAGCCAGAGTGGAACTTGTAACAGCCGGGGGAGTTCTGGTAGTCCCTAAGGAGGGTTTTCGATATAGGTCCTGGGGGTCAGATGAATATAGGAAGTCCATAGGGTCCTTGATATAAGGACGAATACGCCGTTGAAGGAACAGGTCTTTAATATGACGGAGGTCAGGGTAGGCAGTGGAGATGCCGGGTTCCACGAATGTTATATTAACCACGGTGTCCGGGAACCTACCTGCATTTAACAAAATATCCACATATAGTTCAGGAAAAATATCAAACAGCCAGTCATTGGCTTCAATTAGATCCCATGTGTCCAGTAGTAAGCAATGTTCAGCTAATCCGATAACCGATAATTATCAAAGCTTATGTTTTTGTTTGCGTATTAACTTTTCAGATAAGTTTAAAAACCATCAACGGACCAATTTTCTTCCGATAAATTTAGTTCCGTTAACTTTCAGTCCGCTAACATTTTTTGTTGCTGGGAAAGTAAGCAAAGTTTAATGGTCAAAAATGTTTGTAAACCCTAAAATCAAACATTTTAGTCCCTGTTGTGTGTACATGAGTGGTTTGTGGCAGACTGGCTGTCGCTTGCTGATGATGTCATCATTAAACGCAAGACGTGATTACCCAGTTGACGCAGGGAGCATTGTGGGTAGTGTAGTTCAGGTTCACTTTCAGATTCAGACAACTTTACTGATCCCTAAAAGGGCAATTCTTTTCAGACCCAGTTACCTCAGACAAAAATACAGCAATTAATCCACAATTAATACTAGTTGAACATAATAATGGCACAAATCAGAATTAAAATAACCACACATATACATTTGACTGTTGTACGCTAAACTTTGAAACAGTCTGTCATGCGAATTGAGGCAATGTGAGTGTGGGGGGGACACAGCAGCACGTGCCTACGCAGCCAAGCTTGGGGGGGGGGCCTTGACAACAGCCGCAGAAGGCTGTAAGGGAGCGGCAGACTAAGAGGGAGCCGAATATACGATAAAAAAAGATAAAACTTTATTATCCGTAAAACGGAAAATCGAATTACTTGAACTGCCGAAGCCCCAAGACGTGAAAACACATCAAACATTCATCATAAGACACTCAGCATGAAATAATTTTAAAACTAGTGTGTGGTCTGTAACAATGTGTTCATTTGGTCTCCCTCTGATTTAAAAGTGCGATGGAGTGTGGCACAAATGAGTTCTTGTATCTCTTCCTCCTGTAACAATGCACTCTAAAGCATTTCCCAGAAGGAAGAAGCTCATATTCACGGTTCAGAACATGGGCTGAGTCTGTTGAGATTTTATCCGCAAGTCGTAAGGCTCATTTCCTGCTCAGCTCTGTGAATTTGTTCTCCACCAAGTGGCCCACAATTTTGGAGCAGATGTTAAGAAGCCTCAGTATCCTGTTCTTCAACTGCACTGAGAGGCCACAGAACCACACAGAGCTGCCATACAGCAACATACACTGAATGGGAGCTGTGTAGAACTGGTCCAGAATAACTGGTCTTCAACATCAATTCCTTTCAGGGCAGAAAATTAATGCAGTCTGAGATTGTCCGCCTTGCCCACCTCGTTAATCATGACAGACAGATGTGGGGTTGTGGTAGCGCGGCAGCCGTCTTGCCAATTTTCCAGTAGGTCAGGGCAGCACCTACCATAAAGGCAAATAAGAATAAATAAATCCTCGACGTCTTCCATGGAAAGTGGTACCAAGCACGTGACGTGCCATTTCTCCCAGGCGTCGAGAACATAGCCCGCAGGATAGGTTCCATCTGGGCACGCAGGGTCCCCCAGCCCTGATTTCCTTGTTGAAAAAAATGATGTCAATAGCGTTGCGAGATCAGCTGATCAATTCCATGGTTATTCCAAATATAGTTCGAAGAATTCACAGTCTGGGGAAGTTGGGACTTTGAAGGTTGGGGCAGAGACAGAGACAAAAACACAGAAGGAGAGAAGAGGAGGAGATGTGACTGCCCTCGCCGAAGTCCCAAGATGATTTTGGATGTTACACTGTTACCGTCATCTCGACACAAACAAAATGGACTAATTTTAATATTATTTTGTTTTATTTCTTTGTGGCTGACTGGATAATATATACCCCCAGGGGAACCCGAGAGGGGGGGAGGATGAGGTCCCCAGCCGGACAGATTCAAGGTTAATGAATAACAGCAATGGACAAACATTGATGAGTAGAGAGTGTTGTGTGGAAAGATCTGCAAGAATGAGAAGGGCTTAAAGATCCATCAAACAAAGATGAAATGTAAGGAGCATCTGCAAGCACAACAATGCACAGGTTTAGCGCATGGTGAGACAGAGGAGGAGCTGGGCCAAGAAGCACCCCACAGAGCCCAGAGCCTCCAAGTGGTGAGAACAGTCCCTCCGAACAGGCAGTCTGAGAAGAGAAGGATCAGATGGCCCCAAGCCTCTAAAATAGAGTGGTACATGTTTGATGAGGACGCAGACAAGGTGCCTCTCAACAGCCAAAGGGGATGTTGAGAGGAGGCTTCAGACTATGATGACCATCATAGTGAGCATGGCTGCTGAGAGGTTTGGTGTTGAGGAGGAAAGAGCAGCCAAGCAGCCTTACACCAAGAACCAGAGGGCAGTCAAAATCCATAACATCAGGAAAGAACTGAAAGCCCTGAAGAAACAGCACAAGGCAGCCATTGAAGAGGAGCATGCACCACTGGCAGAGCTCTGTCTCGTTCTCAGAAATGCAGAGCAGAACAACACAGGAGACGGCGGAGGGAGAGGGCTTGGAAGCGGGCTGCTTTCATCAACAACCCATTTGGCTTCATGAAGGGGTTCTTTGGAAAGAAACGCAGTGGACGCCTGGCCTGTTCAAAGGAGAAAGTCGACACCTCCACGACACCTTCAGCAACCCCAACCGAGACCAAGAGCTTGGACAGTGCAAGGCTGTAATTGCACCACCAGAGCCTGCTGAGGCCTTAGATCTGAGGGAGCTACTCCTGAAACAAGTTCAGGAGGTGGTGTGGAAAGCAAGGTCTAGGTCAGCACCAGGACCAAGTGGAACGCCCTACAAGGTCTATAAGCATTGTCCCAAGTTGTGACACCGGCTCTGGAAGATCTTGAGGATCATCTGGAGGAGGGTGAAGCCAGCGCAGCAGAGACTGCGGCCTGCTCCCGTAGACGTGTCCATAAAAATCATACAGAGATATGCTTTGCAAACTTAATACCCATTACTATATTGGATCATGTTGAAATTGAGGATGGCCCAGTGGTTGTTCCAGTAATAGCAAAGATTTAGTGTCTGCTACCTACAACGCGCATGGAATGTCTCAAACCTAAACCTACTTCTAGGCATCTTATATATGCTACTCTGGAACCACCCCTAAACCCAAACAGTTTAACTGTCAACCCCACTGAGATCCTTAGACTGGGTCTCATTAACATAAGATCACTGTCCTCAAAATCATTGTTGATTAATGATTTAATTATTGATCATCACTTAGATATGATTGGGTTATGTGAAACCTGGCTTAAACCTACAGCTGTCCTCTTAAATGAAGCCTGTCCACCAGCATATACATTTAGTCAAGTCCCTCGTGATGTGAAGCAAGGCAGGGGTGTTGCTCTTATTTATAAATCTTGGTTTAGCTTATTAGCTGTTGGGGGTCACAAATATAACTCGTTTGAGCATCTGATTCTCCGCTCCGCTCAGGATATTACGCATTGCCAAGGTCAGAAGAATAAAAATCAGCCGTATTACTTTGTCACTGTATATAGGCCTCCTGGCCTATATTCTGAATTCTTAGATGAATTTGTTGTGTACATCTCTAACTTGTCAACTAGTGCAGATAACATTCTGATCGTTGGTGACTTTAACGTTCATATAAATAAGCCTTCTGATCCCCTCTGCAAATCATTTATGGAAATTGTGGATGCATTAGGATTTCGACAATGCATTCGGGATTCGACGCACATTAGTGGAAATATCCTGGATCTGGTTCTCGCACGTGGTATTGCTGTCACGAATATTGACATCATGCCTCTTACATCAGTGGTCTCTGATCACTCACTTATTAAGTTTACAGTTTCGCTGCCGTGTTTAGTGGAACAACAACCTTATTTATCACTGCAGTGATGCATCAACTCCTCAACTATGACTGAACTAGAAGCTAGACTGCCTGATGTTTTAGCCTCACTTTTGACAAATACCCAGTCAGTAGACAGACTTGTGGATAGTTTAAACTCAGTGCTCAAAACAACACTCGACATGATTGCACCACCTGTGTTGAAACCGCGCTCCCCCAAATCGCAGTCACCTTGGTTCAATGATTACCTGCTTGACCTCAAGCATAAAGAAAGAGGTCTAGAACGGAAATGGCGTTGTTCAAAATTAGAAGTATTCCACCTTGCGTGGCGTGAAGCTATCTTAGACTATAAGCATGCATTATTGGCTACAAAGTGGACATATTACTCTGATTTGATCAACAAAAACAAGCATAACTCAAAGTTCTTGTTCGACACGGTGGCAACACTTATTCATGGACAACCACCTGTAGCTCGCTCTCCTTTTACAGCACAAGATTTCCTAGATTACTTTGAGAAGAAAAAAGATATTAGGTTGAACATATCCCAGCATGCCTTAACCCAGGCACTACACCCTGCTATTGAGGTGGGTGCCACTACTGAGGTATTACCTAGACTTACAGAATTTGATAGTACCTCTCTTGACATGCTGACGAAACTCGTAACGTCAACAAAAAGCACAACCTGTTTATTTGATCCTATACCAACAAAACTGTTTAAGGACCTGTGGCCCACTCTTGGGCTGATTGTGCTGGAAATTATTAATCTTTATTTAACTTCTGGATCTATTCCTAAACATTTCAAATCTGCAGTGATTAAACAATTACTTAAGAAACCTAATCTTGACCCTAGTGTATTGAAAAACTATCGGCCGATATCAAATCTATCATTTTGCTCTAAAATTCTGGAAAAAGTGGTGTCACGACAGCTCGTAGACTATCTTACTGAGAATAATCTCTTTGAGCCACTGCAGTCTGCTTTTAGAAAATATCATTCCACTGAGACAGCTCTCACTAAAGCGGTGAATGATCTTCTGCTTACAATGGACTCGGACACCACTACGGTTCTGCTGCTGTTAGGTCTCAGTGCTGCATTTGATACAGTGGATCAGCTTATTCTACTTGATAGGCTGGAGAATCATTTTGGGATTACTGGGAGTGCCCTTGCAGGGCTGATGTCATACTTGACCAGTCGTTCTCACTGTGTTTTGTACAGTAACATTACCTCTAACCTTAGTGACATGAAATTTGGGGTTCCTCAGGGGTCTGTCTTAGGCCCCCTGCTTTCTCCCTTTATATAGCATCCCTTGGGAACATATTGCGGCGTTTTGGGATTACCTTTCACTGCTATGCAAATGATACTCAGTTATATATGCCGATAACTGCTGGTAATCTCATTCACATAAAATCCTTAGAAGATTGCCTCGCAGTAGTGAGAAGTTGGATGTCTAGAAACGTCCTACTTTTAAACTCTGAAAAGACTGAAATGATGGTTTTTGCTCGAGTGAGTCATCGGCATCAATTTGACCAGTTAACACTCAGCCTAGGCTCGTGTGTCATGCATCACACTGACAAAGTGAGGAACCCTGGGGTAATTTTTGATCCTTCTTGTCCTTTGGCCTCCATATTAGAAATACGAGGTCTGTTAGAAAAGTATCCGACCTTTTTATTTTTTTCAAAAACCATATGGATTTGAATCACGTGTGATTGCATCAGCCAAGCTTGAACCTTTGTGCGCATGCGTGAGTTTTTTCACGCCTGTTGGTTGCGTCATTTGCCTGTGAGCAGGCTTTGTGTGAGCAGTGGTCCACCCTCTCGTCGTTTTTTTATTGCAAATAAATGTCTGAACGATTTGGAGCTTTGCTGCATCAATTTTTTTCCAGAAACTGTGACAGACCTCCAGGTGGACACTGTTCGGAAAATTAATATGGCTTTCAGGGACGATTTTATGGGGATTACACAGATTAAGGAGTGATCCAGACGGTTTAAAGACCACCCACAACTGCTGAGAGCGCGCCGCGCTCCGAGCACCGATCGACAGGCTCAAACCCTGCTGAAACAACCAGATCATTTCCAACGTGAAGGCTTTGTTGATCCGGGGCATCCCATCCTCTCTATGGCTGATGCTGAGACCCTGATCCATGCGTTCATCTCTTCTAGATTGGACTACTGCAATGTTCTATTTTCTGGTTTACCGCAGTCGAGCATTAGGGTTCTCCAATTGGTTCAAAATGCTGCAGTCAGACTTTTGACACGAAGCAGAAAGTTTGACCACATTACACCCATTTTGGCATCTCTTCACTGGCTTCCTGTCCCAGTGAGATCAGATTTTAAGGTTCTACTACTAACCTATAAAATTATTCATGGATTGGCACCTCCCTACCTAGCTGACCTAATTAAACCTGATGTACCGGCCCGGGCTTTATGTTCTCAGGGTGCAGGACTACTTTGTGTCCCTAGGGTGAATAAGAAGTCTGCGGATCACAGAGCTTTCTCTTATCGTGCCCCTGTTCTGTGGAATGGTCTCCCTGCATCAATAAACCAATCAGATTCTGTGGAGACTTAAGACACACTTATTTTCCCTTTCATATGGCTAGCATACTGGTACAGTTTTGTTTTACGCTTTTTAAGCCCAGGTTACACATAGACGGTTTTGTCGGCGGGTAGTACGTAGACCGAAGTTCGCAGTAGTTCCGGCTGTTTTTGCGGTGGAAAGTGGCGGAGCATTTCGCCGGCGTTTTGACCGCCGTACTAGCCGCAAATACACGGATAAAATGCCGCTAAATCCGCCGAATAAAGCGGCGTTTTGACGCCGTAGCATCCGGCACACGTCAGACAATGGGGTTAATACCCAGTTCTATTCTTTACAATCGCAGGTTAAGACGCGCGTGAGAACGGCGGTGTTCTGCTGCCGCCGATAATGCCCTGTGTACCGTTGGTTTTATCCAGGCAAATCCTGCGTTACTCCAGGAACTTTTGCATATAGGCACCGCCCTCAGAGTATAATAGGCTGAAGCAGCAGGGATACATGCCTCTGTCACTGCAGGGGGAGGGAGCTCATCCTCAGCCTTCTCTTCTCCTTTCCTTTCCCCCTCCTCAACGTGTTGCTCGTCTCCACCACAAGCCTCCCCTCTGCTTCTAAACCAGACCTCTTGGTAAGTCCTTGCCGCTGCCAATTTTCTTTGAGGAGGCATACCGGAGCTTCTCTGCAAAAATATCTGGAGCTGGCCGCGAGTGAGAGGCCTGCATGCAGCGCGCTAGCATTTTTATACTGACCGCCACCTATCGGCCGTTTGGAACGCCGTTAACCGGGAGGTGGCGTTTAGAACGGTGTACTGTCCGCTAGCGACGCCATTTTGTCTGTCTATGTCACCGGTTAAAACGCCTTTGAGGACGCCGATGTGGGCCCTTTCGCCGTTTTACACGCCGTTGGTTAGGGATACAACGCCGGCCGCCAATTATGGCGGTGTAAACTGCGGCACTACAGGAAGGGGCAAGATGAAATGGCGATTAAAAGTATGAAACGCCGTTGTTCGCGTTGTCTCCGTCGTCACGCGAATTCTCCGGGAGCGCTCCCGGAATTATTCGACATGTTGAATAATTTTTTCAACAATTCCCGGTAAAGCCGGAACTAAGCCATGCCCCCTAGTGCCAGCGTTAACAATGGCGTTTGATCCTTAAGACAGCCAAAAACTCTTCCGGGACGCTTCCGGGAGCTCTTACCGTCTATGTGTAAACGGGGCTTTACTCTTTTAATTCATGTTATTAGTAATTGGAGAGGGCCGCAGCCTCAACTTCACCTAAATTCTGATCAGCTTAGTATTTCTTCTGTTTTTCTTGTTGATTAATGCTGGCAAATTATACCGTATTTTTTGTCTTTCTGATGCCTGATTCTGTTTTTTCTCTGTTTAAGGTGCAGCTCCATCCAGAGATGGGAGTTGTGTTTGTGTTGGTGACCCTCTGGTCCTGTGCACCAACAGCAATTCTTGTATATTCATCCGTGAATTGTTCTGTGAATTATTTCTGTAATTTATGTTTGTAGCATGGCCCAAGCAGAGGGTCACCCCTTTGAGTCTGGTCTGCTTGAGGTTTCTTCCTCAGAGGGAGTTTTTCCTTACCACTGTTGCTCTGGGGGTTGGTAAGGTTAGACCTTACCTGTGTGAAGTGCCTTGAGGCAACTCTGTTGTGATTTGGTGCTATATAAAGGAAAATAAATTGAAAATTAAATTGAGGAGGACTCCAAGAACATCAGCCAGTTCAGAATAATTTCGCTTCTCAGTTTCGAAGGGAAGATTTTTTCAGCATTGTATCTAAGTGACTGGCTGATTTCGTCCTCAAGAACGGATACATAGAGACCTCCATGCAGAGAGGCGCCATCCCCAGGGTACCAGGGTGCTTAGAGCACACTGGCATGGTCACTCAGCTCCTCAGAGAGGCAAGGGAGAACAAGCGTGATCTGGTGGTGCTGTGGCTAGATCTGGCCAATGCCTATGGCTCAATGCCCCACAATCTGGCCCTTGAAACCCTGGAGAGGCACCAGCTGCAGAAAGAGACCTCATCCTGGATTGCTACGGTGACTTCAGCCTGAGGGTCTCAGCAAGATCAACAACATCTGAGTGGCACAGACTGGAGATGGGACTCATCACATGCCGTACCATCTCAGTGATCCTGTTCGCTCTGGCAATGAACATGATGGTGAAATCTGCAGAACCAGAGTGCAGAGGTCCCAAGTCTAAGTCTGGGATCCACCAACCGCCAATCCGTGCCTTTATGGATGACCTGATAGTGACCACCGAGTCAGTGCCTGGAGGCAGATGGATTTTGACGGGGCTGGAGAGGCTAATGGGATGATCCAGGATGTCATTCAAGCCTGCAAAATCAAGATCCTTGGTCTTGAAAAAGAGCAGAGTGGCAGACAAGTTCTGCTTCTCTATCACAGGAACACCGCTCCCTACCATCTCTGAGAAGCCGATAAAGAGCTTGTGAAAGTTCTTTGATAGCAGCCTGCCGGCAGCTGGAGCTCATTGTGCTGTGGGAAGAACAAATGGGGGAGACCTTTGAGCGGAAGAAGGAGAAGTATGACAACCTAGTCAGCGACTGCCACAGACAAGGCTGGAAGGCTAGGTGCTTGCCTGTGGAGGTAGGGTGCAGAGGATTTGCTGGACAGTATCTGTGCAGGGCCTACACGGCACTTGGCATCAAAGGAGAGAGAGAAGGAGGAGGGCCATCCATAACAACACAGAAGCAGCAGAGAAAGCCTCAAGGTGGCTCTGAATAAAGAGGGTGGATCCGTGGTCAAGTGCTGCTAGGGTACAAGTTGAGGCCTGATCAACCTCAGATGGGTCACCTGAGAGAGGGTGTCTGATGTTCGAAAGACCGGAAACACCCAGTGACCTCAGGTACCTCACTGATGATGTGCCCTGGCTACGCATCAGAAGATGTTTCATGACAAAAAAAAAAGGGGCCAAGACTCGGTGGGAGAGAGCTCTCATGGCGCAGCTGTGTTACAGAGGAACTTTTCTTCACCATTTTAGACACCATTTTGGATAATCGGGACGCTTTATGTGGATTATTTTCTTCATGAATCCAACTGAAACTAACAGGAAAGAATTTATATTTACTACGTGTCATTTACTTTGCCAATCAATGCATTAATAGACATATTTCGGTTGTCTAAGCGACAGGGTTCAAAGCGAGTGAAAAAAGCAGCAGCTTTTAGTGCGTAAATGACAGTGTATCTAATACTGAGATAAATTGTGACTTCTAATACTGTTTTACCGCTTTTGAAAGAACATGACATGACAGTGTTTGGGGTTTTATTTTTTTATTCATTTTTCGTGCGTTCTTTTTGTGTTTGTGATCCTTGAATTTACCCAGCAGTGAAAAGTTAAAGTGAAACTGGTTTATCAGAAGCCGACAACAGGCCGATTAGCAGAATCCCAACAGCTGTGTGTGTGCAAGGCAGCTTCTATGTGTGCCTTCAGTCATCTGACTGATCATTTTAATGCATAATTTATGTGGATTCATGATTGGAATCAGGAAACTGAAAGATAATCAGCCATACATTGTGGTCTACAAATCCACCTGAAACACCCCAAACACGTGGCACATCTGAGACCTGATTGTGTCTGTTTACTGATTCAAGACAAAAACCCAACCGCAATGAGAACTCCAAAAAGATTCCTGCTGCTCCTCGGGTATGTGACCATCACACTTCCTGTCATGTATTACTACTGGAACACCAAATCACATGACAAGACAGGTAACAAGAAAAAACAGGGCGGGGCGGGGTGTGTGGGTGTGTGTGTGTGCAGATGCATAAGATGATAAGGTCCTGCTCAGCACGGATGTGGTTCGTTTGAATAATTATTTACTTTTTCTGCTCACTGCTGTAAGATATGTTTGTATGTTCAAGGATGGGTACATGGTAAACAGTTGTGTTATGTGACGTGACTCACATAATCGTGACTGAGGTGCCACTCCTTAAAGCAAAAGACACCACCAAAAAAGGAATAATTTATAGTTTATTAGTAATTTAGGGACAAGAACATCTGATTTACTAAACTCCTAGAAGCCGTCACACAGAAACATTTCCATTCTTCTTGAGGTCTGGAAACAGCGGAAGGAACTGAGAAAGCAGCTGAATACACACGTGCAAAACTGACAAACAGGCATTTTCCCAGATGAAGCAGAATTTGGAAGATCTAACCAGCAAGGAGCTGGAAAACGTCATTGAGAATGATGAACATGAAGTCATCTACTGCTACATTCTCAGTGCCCCTGTCCATGTGATGGCGCAAACACATTCATCGTCGGCCAAAGGGCTGTTCTTTTTTATGTCTCTGATGCATCTTGGGATCACCCACCAGGCAATTAAAGACTGGCCACAATGACATACTTTTTCTAGGGGAAATTGGTCAACTTGGTCTGTAATGGCTTCACCTCCAGTGACCCTTAATTGGAGTAAGTGGGTACAAAAAATGGATGGATGGTCTGTAATGACACAGCACAACCTGAACAGGCCAAGAAATATCATTTTACTGTCAGGGATTCATCTTGGGATGTCCTAAAAACCCAGTGAAGATTAAAAACTACAAAACCATTGTATCACCTGAACAAGATGTTTGATGTTTATTATAGTAATGTTGCCTTTTGGTTGGAGAAAACACCAACTGAAAATTGATGGCCTTTTTCCTGGGACATTTGGCTGCTATTACCTCGCAAGAGTTGAGGTGTTCCATGTTGTGTTTTTCTCTCTAACTGTAACTGTGGTGCACTATAGATCTGCGATTTGTGCTAACCCGAAAGCAATTCCACCAGAAGACAACATGTTAAAGAAAGTGATTCATTACATAAGTTACTGCAGAGTTACGAATCTGATTCGACTTTATTCCCCGTTGGAGCGGTGGGATGAGCCAAGATGAGCTACAGTCCTGATGATGGAGGAGGGAGAGGGCAAACCCCAGCCCCCATGGCAGACAAGGCCCAACTGGTGGTGGTGTGGCGGCAGAGGGATCACCAGGCAGGGAACTGAAAAACAGCGAGAGGTGAAATGTGTTGAAACTTTGAAAAGATGTGCCTGTGCCCGATTGGTTTGTGATGACTGTTAATGGTGGTATGTGTTTAGGATTGTGCATGTGGCTTTAGTCAGTAAGCTGACTGTGATAGATGCTAAACTGTGTCTTCTGGGGGAATTTGTGCTATGTTTCATTTCTCGAACCTGCCCAGCCATGATCAGGTCCTAGTTTGGTGCCGCTGGGCCTAACTGCGTCAAAATCCGATTGTGATGGGAAAATTACTGCATTGCAAATATATATTTTGAAGGAGCTGTTTGTGGACTGCAAAACATCCTGTTGTGTTTACAGTGATGGGTATCCAGGGAAAAAAAGAGTCTTTTGAAAATAACGACAACTTTATTTACAGCTATGTACACAGAATCCACCTGTTGCTTATCCGTCTTCTCCAACACTAAGAACTCCGTCAGAGGCAGATCCAGCCTTTAATAGGGGGTGAGGCCCCCTACTGGTTTTCTTCTGGACACCACACATACTTTCTTGCGTCACTGTTTGCACAGGTGATGTGTACAAACGGGAAGAGGCTGACGATTGTCTTGAACCAGATCAAGCCAGATCAAGATACTGACATTCAGATACTGACATTGCTCCTAGCTATAAGTTCACTTTCTTGAATCAACTCCCAAAACCAGAGCAACAGGTCAGTGTTAACGAACTTCAAAACTTACATACTCACAGGTTCTTTCTTATGTATTGTCTGAAAGCGAGTTTCAGTCTCGTTGGCAACCTTTAATGTAACCAAAGTTAGGACACATTGAAGGATAAATTCAGGTTTGCTTTGGGGGTTTTTTTCAATGCAGAGTACAGCAAACAATATAATAAATGCAAAATCAGGCAACAGAAATAACAAATATGCAACAAAATACAGTGCAAACATCTCGGGTAAGATAGCCAGGGCAAACCAGCAAAACATTTTTGAATTATAAAATGCAAGAACATTAATAACATTAATGTTAACATTATTTAACCAAGCTTCAGAAAAAAAACATTTTGATTGATGATTTACTGCCACCTGCTAGAAAGGTGTGCGAGTCCAAAATGTAATTAGCAATGTCAGCTAATACTCATTGCTTCTCCAAAACTATTAGTCCAATCAGTGCTATGTTTTGGTCCCGTTTATCCTTAATCCAAAACAGCATGTCAAACAGCAAATGACAACTGTGCTCTGTTTGTTCCTTGTCAAAGTTGCACACACGCACGCACGTGGTTTTAATTTGAGAAACAAAGACTGTGCCTGAAGACATTGAAACCACAAAACATTTCACTCATGGTAACAACATGAAACTTAAGTCACTCATGGTAATACAACCCCAATTCCAATAGAGTTGGTGTTATGTGGGCCGCCCAAAGAGGAGGTACTGCTGGCCAACGCCAGAGGGCGCCCTGCCTGTTGTCGGGTTTCAGGCACCAGAGGGCGCAGTTGCCATCCAGGAGCCAGGACTGACAGCTGTCAGCAATCAACATCATCATCACCATAAAAGCCTGGAGGAGACACCACATCTCTGCTGAGATATCAGCTTACCACGCAGGTAACCTTTCTCAGCCGTTTTTATGCCGTTCGCACATTACTTGCTACTGAGTTTGCAGTCGTAACCTTTGTATGCTCGCAGCTTGGAGCTGGGTTTGTGGAGGTTGGAGGGAGTTGGCGTTTCCCACTCCTCACTTTCCTGATCATTAAGCATACTATTGGTACTGCACGTTCTCAGCGTTCCTGTTTCTGGGAGTGGTAGATTTTCCCCTCAGCTGACTGCTTACTGGGTGTCCACACACCCACCATTAACCTGTTTTTGTTCCTGCCAGGAGTAACGGATCTGACAGCTGGAAGCAGAGGCCACCTGGGGACTCAGGACTTGGCGGCTGCAGGTCTCCGTTGGCGGTGGAACCTTGTGGGTCCCGGCTCTTCTCTGGATAGGCGTCTCCTACCCTCGGGCCTGTCCACATGTCACCTGTTGTATTTTGTGATTGACTGACTAAAAGCAGTATCTGACCTGTTGTGCACATTTGCTGCAATAAATTGTATTTATTGGCTTATCTATTGCCCGTTCATTTACGCCCCCTGTTGTGGGTTGTGCATTACACTTTCCCCAACAGGATATCTCGGCCAGCGTCATGGACTCCGTGGGGCACATACCATCTGTTGAACGATCAATGGAGATGCAAGGTGCACAGGCTCCAGCAGGAGGCAGATTGGGTGAGTTGCAGCAAATATTAACCACCCTCACTACTCGGCTGGATTTGGTGACCGAGCAGAACATACTGCTCGATTGTAGGATGGAGGCTCTCACTGCTCAGGTGGAAGCGCGTGCACAGGGCGCGGCTGCTGCTCCTCCCCCTGCGGACCTGTTGCTAAACAGAGACCCTCCAGTGGTCGTTCAACGAACCCCCCCCCCTTGAAGCATACATTAGCCCCCCGGAGATGTACGGAGGTTGTGTTGAGACGTGCGCGGACTTCTTAATGCAGTGCTTGCTTGTCTTTGCACAGCGTCCCGTCATGTACACGTCTGACTCCAGCCAGGTGGCTTATGTCGTTAATTTGCTTCGAGGTGAGGCACGCGCCTGGGCTACGGCACTTTGGGAACAGAGTTCATGGCTTCTAACCACTTACACTGGGTTTGTGAGGGAGTTCAGACAGGTGTTTGATCACCCGAATCGAGGCGAAACTGCTTCAAATGTGCTGCTGTCAATACGGCAGGGGCGTCGGAGCGCCGCTGAGTATGCAGTCGACTTCCGCATCGCGGCAGTGAGGGCCGGCTGGAATACGGTAGCGCTCCGCGCCGCCTTTGTAAATGGACTGTCTCCGGTCGTTAAGGAGCACCTGGTGGCTAAGGACGAGCCGCGGGAATTAGACGGGCTTATCGACCTCGTTATATGGTTAGACAACCGATTAGAGGAACGTCGACGGGAGCGAGGCGAGGGGCGTGGCCGGACACGAGCCGTCCCTCTTCCTTCCGGGTCCGAAAAGGCGCCGCCTTCCCCACGCTCCAAAGCCAGAGCGCTCCGCGTGACGACAGCTCCCCCTGCTGATGTTGCTATGGAAACGAGCAGGGCCAAGATAAAATCAGAAAATAGACAAAGGAGGCTGGTCAGTGGGGAGTGTTTTCACTGCGGCTCGAAGGAGCACACGCAGAAAAACTGCCCCAAATGGTCAAAATGTCAACACTCGCCCTTAGAGACTGGGCTAAGGGTGGGCCATAACACACACACGGGGAGTGCATGTAAATCCGCACGAGTCCCAGTCATGATCCTCAGTGGGGATTTAACCCTTCATGCTCCAGCACTTATCAACACGGGGTCAGAGGGGAATCTGCTGGACAGCAGATGGGCTAAGGAGGTAGGGCTCCCTCTAGTGGCCCTTCCTTCTCCAGTGAAGGTACGGGCACTCGATGGCACCCTTCTTCCATTAATCACACACCAGACCCAGCCCATAATACTGGTTGTGTCTGGAAACCACGGGGAGGAGATCGTGTTCTTTGTAACACCTTCTACCTCCAGAGTTATTTTGGGCTATCCATGGATTAGTAAGCACAATCCCCGGATCGATTGGCCATCTGGGGTTGTGGCTCAATGGAGCGAAACCTGCAACCGGGAGTGTTTAAGATCCTCGGTCCCACCTGGTGCTACTGCTAAAGAGGAGGTTCGAGTCCCTCCCAATCTCACGGCGGTGCCGGCTGAGTACCACGATCTTGCTGACGTTTTCAGCAAAGATCTGGCACTCACGCTTCCCCCGCATCGACCGTATGATTGTGCCATTGATTTGATCCCGGGCGCTGAGTATCCGTCCAGCAAGCTGTACAACCTCTCACGCCCCGAGCCCGAATCAATGGAGACCTACATCCGGGACTCTTTAGCTGCCGGGTTGATCCGGAACTCTTCCTCCTCGTTAGGTGCTGGTTTCTTTTTTGTGGGCAAGAAGGACGGCGGACTCCGTCCATGCATTGATTATAGAGGGCTGAACGAGATCACGGTTCGCAACCGATACCCGTTGCCCCTATTGGATTCAGTGTTCACGCCCCTGCATGGAGCCAAAATATTTACAAAATTGGATCTTAGGAATGCGTATCACCTGGTTCGGATCCGGAAGGCAGACGAACAGAAGACGGCATTTAACACCCCGTTAGGTCACTTTGAGTACCTGGTCATGCCGTTCAGCCTCACTAACGCCCCCGCAACGTTCCAAGCATTGGTAAAGGACGTCTTGTGGGACTTCCTGCATCGGTTCGTCTTCGTATACCTAGACGATATTCTCATCTTCTCCTCGGATCCTGAGACTCATGTGAAGCATGTACGTCAGGTCCTGCAGCGGTTGTTGGAGAACCGGCTGTTTGTGAAGGGCGAGAAGTGCGAGTTCCACCGTACTTCTTTGTCGTTCCTGGAGTTCATCATCTCCTCCAACTCCGTTGCACCCAATCCGGCCAAGGTAGCGGCGGTGAGAGATTGGCCCCAACCGGTAAGCTGAAGGAAGCTGCAACAGTTCCTCGGCTTCGCAAATTTCTATCGGAGGTTCATCAAGGGCTATAGTCAGGTTGTTGGTCCCCTTACAGCCCTGACCTCCCCAAAAGTTCCCTTCACCTGGTCGGATCGGTGCAAAGCCGCGTTTAGGGAGTTGAAACACCGGTTCTCTACTGTGCCAGTTCTGGTGCAGCCCGATCCTAGCCGCCAGTTTGTTGTGGAAGTAGATGCCTCTGACTCAGGGATAGAAGCTGTGCTGTCCCAGAGTGGGGAGTCCGATAAGGTTCTCCACCCCTGTGCCTATTTCTCCCGCAGGTTGACCCCGGCAGAGCGGAACAAGACGTCGGCAATCGGGAGCTCCTGGTGGTGAAAGAGGCCCTGGAGGAGTGGAGACACTTGTTGGAGGGAGCTGTGGTTCCATTCACGGTTTTCACTGACCATCGGAACCTGGAGTATATTCGGACCGCTAAGCGTCTGAATCCCAGGCAAGCCCGTTGGTCTCTATGTTTTGGACGTTTTGACTTCAGGATCACCTATCGCCCCGGGACCAAGAACCAGCGGTCAGATGCACTGTCCCGGGTGCATGAAGAGGAAGTCAAAATGGAGCTGTCGGATTCACCTGAAAACATCATCCCGGAGTCCACTATCATCGCCACACTGACGTGGGACGTGGAGAACATCGTCAGGGAGGCCCTGACGCGTCACCCGGACCCTGGCGGTTGACCACCAAACCGGTTGTACGTCCCACCAGACGCTAGGACTGCAGTTGGACTTCTGTCACGGTTGTAAGCTCACCTGCCATCCAGGGGTGCAAAGGACCATGGCAGTGGTCCGGCAGCGGTTCTGGTGGGCGTCTATGGAAGCCGACGTCCGGGAGTATGTCCGGGCCTGTACCACCTGTGCCAGGGGCAAGGCAGTCAATCAACCGGAGAAGGGACTCCTCCAGCCGCTGCCAGTGCCTCGTCGCCCCTGGTCCCACATCGGCCTGGACTTTGTCACGGGTTTCCCTGTGTCCCAGGGAATGACAACCATCCTGACGATAGTGGACCGGTTCTCCAAGGCGGCCCACTTCGTGGCCCTCCCGAAGCTCCCGACGGCCCAGGAGACTGCAGACCTCCTGGTCCACCACGTCGTACGTCTGCATAGTATCCCTGTGAACATCGTCTCGGATCGTGGGCCCCAGTTCTCCTCGCAAGTCTGGAGGAGCTTCTGTATGGAACTGGGGGCCACCGTGAGCCTTTCGTCCGGGTACCACCCACAGACCAACGGACAAGCAGAGCGGGCCAATCAAGAGCTGGAACAGGCCTTGCGATGTATGACCTCCATGCACCCGACGGCCTGGAGTCAACATCTGGCCTGAATCGAGTACGCTCATAACAGGCAAGTCTTGTCTGCAACCGGCCTCTCCCCGTTTGAAGCGTGTTTGGGGTACCAGCCCCCATTGTTTCTGGCTGTGGAGGGAGAGGTCGGGGTTCCCTCAGTCCAGGCCCACCTCAGGAGGTGCCATCGGGTATGGCGAACAGCCCGCTCTGCCCTGCTGAAAGCCCGGATGAGGGCGAAGAGCCATGCAGACCGCCGACGCGCCCCGGCCCCAGAATATCAGCCCGAGCAGGAGGTCTGGCTGTCAACAAAGAACATCCCGCTCAACACGGAGTCGCCAAAACTGATGGATATATCGGACCATTCAAGATCGCCAAAATCATCAGTCCAGCAACAGTGAAGCTGGGAGTTTCAGCTTCACTGCGGATCCATCCAGTTTTCCATGTCTCCAAACTCAAACCATACCACACCTCGGAACTTTGCACCCCCAGACCAGCGCTGCCTCCTGCCCGCATCATCAATGGCGAGCCTGCGTGGACAGTCCGCAGGCTCCTGGATGTTCGCCGGAGGGGTCGGAGTCTCCAGTATCTGGTGGACTGGGAGGGTTACGGACCTGAAGAACGCTCCTGGGTGAAGAGGAGCTTCATCCTGGATCCGGCCCTCCTGGCCGAGTTCTACCAGCGACACCCCGACAAGCCTGGTTGGGCGCCAGGAGGCGCCCGTTGAGGGGGGGGGGTCCTGTTATGTAGACCCTCGGGCCTGCCCACACATCACCTGTTGTATTTTGTGATTGACTGACTAAAAGCAGTATCTGACCTGTTGTGCACATTTGCTGCAATAAATTGTATTTATCTATCTATTTATTTATCTATTTATCTGTATCTATTGACCGTTCATTTACGCCCCCTGTTGTGGGTCCGTGCATTACACTTTCCCCAACAGTTGGGACATTGTGTGAAACATAAATAAAAACAGAAAACAATGATTTGCAAATCCTCTTCAACATATATTCAATTGAATACACCACAAGGACAAGATATTTAATGTTCAAACTGATAAACTTTGTTTTTGAGCAATATTTGCTTAATTTGAAATGGATGCCTGCAACACGTCTCAAAAAAGTTGGGACAAAAGACTGGGAAAGTTGATGAATGCTCAAAGAACACCTGTATGGAACATTCCACAGGTGAACAGGTTAATTGGAAACAGGTTGTCATGATTGTGTATAAAAGGAGCATCCTCAAAAGGTTCAGCCGTTCACAAGCAAAGATGGGGCGAGGATCACCACTTTGTGAACAACTGCGTGAAAATCGTCCAACAGTTTCAGAACAATATTTCTCAATGTTCAATTGCAAGGAATTTAGGGATTCCATCATCTACTGTCCATAATATAATCAGAAGATTCTGAGAATCTGGAGAACTTTCTACACGTAAGCGGCAAGGCCGAAAACCAACACTGAATGCCCGTGACCTTCAATCCCTCAGGCAGCACTAAATTAAAAACCAACATCATTGTGTAAAGGATCTTACCGCATGGGCTCAGGAACACTTCAGAAAACCATTGTCATTTAACACAGCTCATCGCTATTAAAACTCTACCATGAAAAGCGAAAGCCATACATTAATAACATCCAGAAATGCCGCCTCCTTCTCTGGGCCCAAGCTCATTTGAATTGGACAGACGCAAGTAGAAAAGTGCGCTGTGGTGTGATGAGTCCACATTTCAAATTGTTTTGGAAATCATGGACGTCGTGTCCTCTGGACAAAAGAGGAAAAAGACCATCCAGATTGTTACCAGCGCTAAGTTCAAAAGCCAGCATCTGTGATGGTATGGGAGTGTGTTAGTGCCCATGGCATGGGCAACGTACACATCTGTGATGGCACCATCAATGCTGAAAGGTACATCGAGATTTTGGCGCAACACATGCTGTCATCCAAGCAACATCTTTTTCAGGGACGTCCCTGCTAATTTCAGCAAGACAATGCCAAGCCACATTCTGCACATGTTACAACAGCGTGGCTTCGTAGTAAAATAGTGCGGGTACTAGACTGGCCTGCCTGCAGTCCAGACCTGTCGGCCATTGAAAATGTGTTGCGCAGTATGAAGTGCAAAATACGACAACGGAGACCCCGGACTGTTGAACAACTGACGTACATCACGCAAGAATGGGAAAGAAATCCACCTACAAAGCTTCAACAATTAGTGTCCTTAGTTCCCAAATGCTTATTGAGTGTTGTTAGAAGGCAAGGTGAAAGTACAGAGTGGTAAACATACCACTGCCCCAGCTTTTTTGAAATGTGTTGCAGGCATCCATTTCAAAGTGAGCAAATATTTACAAAAAAACAAACAATAAAGTCTGTCAGTTTGAACATTAAATATGTTGTCTTTGAGGTGTATTCAACTGAATATACAGAGAAAAGGATTTGCACATCTTTGTATTCCATTTTTCTTTACATTTTACACAACGTCCCAACTTCATTGGAATTGGGGTTGTAGCAACATGACTCTTATCTAAACTGACTAAACCAACTGAGCAACAAAAATACAACAAATTAAGAACACAAACAACACTGTTAAACTAACATAAACCACAATAACATTTAAAACCTCAAAACCCTGAACTCCCATGGTCCATTGCACCACAGCATCCACTGTTTACTGGTTCGCTAAAATTGCTGAGTTCTCCAAAAATGTTTGACCTATAAACTTTCCATTTTTGCAGCAATCATGCTTGACCCAAAACACATAGGCATGCCAAATGGCAAATGCGAGTTCTTCCCGGTTTTTGCGTGATTGAAGCCACACACACACACACACACACACACACACACACACACACACACACACACACACACACACACACACACACACACACACACACACACACACACACACACACACACACACACACACACACACAGGCCACTTGGCTATTATAATGTAGATTAGATGGGTTAAATATTTAATGACTGACTGCATGATCCCAGATTTCTCCATTATTCAAAACAGCTGTTAGAACATGCCGTAAGGTCAAATTTAGTCTATATAAAAACAGTTGATTTTAGATTTCAACTGCACAATTTTAGGAAAATCTGTCCAACCAGAGCTGCACCTTTCTGGCAAGAGACAGTTCTGTGATCAGAGCATTGAAAGGAAGAGGAGGAGAAAATCTTGCACACTGTCATCAGTGTCCATGGGTGTGTGCAGTCATCTCAGATCAGGCTTATCTAAATGAACTGTCACTTTGGTTCGAACAACAGAATAAACCACATAAGTGTGGACACGATCAAGTGACTGAGCTTTGACCTTTTGTGCCACATGAAGGACAGGTCTCAGTGAAACAGACAGTACATAATAAAACTCACACCAAAACAAGACTGACCTGTACAAGGGAAACTGAAGCAGCAGCGAGCGCAGGCAAACTGTTTTTATTGGTTTTGTTTTGTTTTAAATGGCCAAAATGGATTGCGGAAAAAACAAAACCCTGTGTATAATTAGTGATTGGAGACATGTGTGAGTGTTTGAGTAAAAGATGTGTTCAAGAGAGC
Organism: Thalassophryne amazonica; assembly: GCF_902500255.1. Taxonomy (NCBI): domain Eukaryota; kingdom Metazoa; phylum Chordata; class Actinopteri; order Batrachoidiformes; family Batrachoididae; genus Thalassophryne; species Thalassophryne amazonica. The sequence continues at coordinate 22,014,775 of NC_047125.1, read as the reverse complement.
TGAGAAAAATTAATGATGCAACCAAAACCTGAAGCCCCCATATTTATTTTTGCTAAATTTGAGGAAAAATGGGGTTTATATCACAAAATGCAAATGTAGAAGATGAGTCGTGCACTTAAAGGCTTGGCAACAATATTTTAATATGACTAAAGTAAAAAAAATTAAATTGTCCTTTAATATGACTGTTATATTAAAGTTTTCAAGTCCTTCTCTTAACGACAGATAAAACTGAAGCACTACACCAAGCTCCTGTTTGTTCGAGACCTTCTGCCTTTCAAGACAAGTTGCAGAAGTTCAACTGGCCTTATTATAAACGTTATGCCTAGAACTCAGTCACATGGGTGTGCAGCCAGTACATTCTGAGTGCCAGTCCCAAGCCCAGATAAATGAGGAGGGTTGCATCAGGAAGGGCATCCGGCGTAAAACAAGCCAACCCATCTATGCAGACTAAGAATCGAATTTCCATACCGTTTCGGTTGAGGCAAGGGTTAACAACGTCCGCCACTGGTGCTGTTGCCCAACAGGGTGCCGGTGGAAACTGAGCTACTGCTGGGCCAAGACAATGAAGAAGAGATGGATGTGCTGAGGGAGGACATGCAGGTGGTTGGTGTGACAGAGGAAGATACAGAGGACAGGGTGAAATGGAAACGATTGATCTTCTGTGGCGACCCCTAACAGGAACAGCCGAAAGACAAAGAAGATAAACGTTATGCCTGGCATATGTTGAGTCTTTTTGGTCATCTACCTGAACCAAAACCTTCTGTGCGTGAGACGTTTACATCAGGTCTGTTCCCATCATTCAATAACTTCGTTCAGTACCTGCTGGACCCTCAGACGGAGAAGAACGTGCCCTTTGAACCTCACTGGAGGCAGATGCATTGCCTGTGCCACCCTTGCCACATACACTAAGGTGATTTATGAAAACTAACATTTAAAACATTGGGTGTATTAGGAAGTAAACTCATGCAATGAGAAGAACTACAATTGATTCTGCTCTACAGTTATGTTTTCTGTTTTTGTCCTCAAGTTTGATTTTATTGGTCATCAGGAGACTCTCCAAGATGATGCTGAAGAGCTGCTCAATCTCTTAAACCTTCAGGATGACATTAAGTTCCCCCCGTCCTATGAAAACATGACTTCCCCCAACATGGTGTTGGACTGGTTCAGAACTGTGCCCCTAGAGGACAGAAGGAAGCTCTACCATATGTACAAGGAAGACTTCAGGCTGTTTGGATATGAAAAACCAAATTCTCTGCTTGATGAATAAGCCACTTCAACATCCATTTTAAGATGCTTGTGGATCCTCTCTGTAAAGCTTTTTAGGTTGATTTGTATATGTTTGGACTGAGTAATTTTTCTCCAATTTTAGGATGTGGACAAAATAAGGCATTTTGATTTTATTTATCATGAGATGACTCTGGGCTCCTGAAAACACTCAATGAAATTGTTCAGTATTTTTGGACATTTTAGGCTTGGCCTCATTGAATGGAACATTCCAACTTGCACCTCATGAAATATTTGTACCACTGAACCCATAAACATTCATTATTTGTTTAATATACACACACACACACACATACATACACATGCTGAGGCAAAGTAGCCTCAAAGTAATTCCGGCAAACTGTCAGGTGACACAGGACAGAGAGGCAGATCTTGGCCCAAACTGTGTTTAGCAAGGGACATAGAGCTGCTAAACTAGTGTTAATTTTGTCACCTGTTTTTTTTTTTTTATTTGGTCATAGTCTTTTGTCAAAAGTCATTTTAGTTTTAGTCTTTCACATACCATTTTTATTTTGTCATGTTTTAGTCAAAGAAAATCTGTTCATTTTAGTTTTAGTCAAAAAAAGAACTGAATGTATTTTAGTCGAGACACTTTAGTCGTTGATAAAAAACATTTCTGTTTACCATTTCAGTCAATAAATTGTTTCAAAAAGTGCTGTTGTGGTGCAGGTCTTTTGAAATGAAACATCTGTTGGGTCTCGTTTTTCTATTTGCATGTTTTCATAACCACAACTTGAGACACTTTAATTTTAATATAAGGGACACTTCATATTTCATTCTACTTCTTCTTTCGGCTGTTCCTGTTTGGGGTCGCCACAGCAGATCAATTCCATCTCACCCTGTCCTCTGTCTCTTCCTCTCTCACACCAACCACCTGCATGTCCTTCCTCACCACAGCCATAAACCTTCTCTTTGGCCTCCCTCTTCTCCTTCTGCATGGTGGCTCCATCCTCAGCATCCTTCTCCCTATATACCCTGGGTCCCTCCTCTGCACATGTCCAAATTCTGACTTCATCGCCAAACAATGACACCTGAGCTGATTGTAAATTGGTTGGTAAATTGAGAGTGTTGCCTTGTGGCTCAGTTCCTTTACTACAATGGTCTGGTACAGTGTCCACAAAACATCAGATGCCACCCCAATCTGGCTATTGATCTCGCACTGTAACTTACCCCCCACTCGAGAACAAGACACAGAGATACTTAAACTCTTCCATTTGGGGCAATAACACTCCCATAACACAGAGGGAGCAATCCTTTTTTCTTCCAACAGTGCACCATGGTCTCAGATTTAGAGGTGGTGACTCTCATCTCATTGACTTCACACTCATCCTCAAACCTGCTTAGTGTGCATTGGAGGTCACTGCCTGATGAAACCAACAGAACATTATGGGAAAGAGTAGTAGAAGCTAGGCTGAGACAACAGCTGGTCTGTGAGCAGCAACATGGTTTCATGCCGAGAGAGCACTAAGGATGCAATGTTTGCCCTGAGAATACTGATGGAGAAGCAGAGAGAAGACCAGAAGGAGTTAGTGTGTTTGTGGATTTAGAGAAAGCTTATGACAGAATGCTAAGAGAAGAGTTGTGGTAGTGTATGATGAAGTCTGGAGTGATTTGCAGGTCAGATAGTCAGGGAATAAAACTCCAACCCTCAACCACCTCTGTGTTTGCTCAGTTCAGTGTTGATGCAGTATTAAAGCTGCACTCAGCCACTCTGTCGCTTTGGAATCAGTCCATCTCAAACCGTAGGGTTTTAACTACCTGTGTGTGTGTGTGTGTGTGTGTTTGTGTGTGTGTGTGAAGTAACGTGCAGCTGCACAATAAAGGAGTCTGACTTGTGGACACTACAGCTCTTTGAAAGCGTTGCATGATACGGGTGAGTAGAGAAACAACAGGCTGCTTTTTCTCTCTGCTGTTCAATACTGAATCTATTTGTACAAAGATCGATAATTTACCTGTTTTTGGGAGCGCCATCATCCCCCCCCCCCACGTTTAACAAAGGGCAGCTGAAAGGTCTCTCTGCTGCTCCACTTTTATCTTTTGCTTTCCATTGTTCTTTGACTTTATGCTGTAACTTAAGTATTTATTGCTTCCAATATGGTTTTCACATGATCTGAAATAAAGTTAACTATGAATGTTATAACCTTTTTTTTTTTAAAAAAAAAACAAAAAAAAAAACATTGTGTGTGTGTATATATATATATATATGTGTGTGTGTGTGTGTGTGTATGTGTGTGTATACAGTGGTGGGCACAGTTCAGCTAATCCGATAGCAGATAATTTTCAAAACTAATGTTTTTGCTATTGGATTAGCCATGGAGATACAGACCTGGAATGGACGTGCGCACCTCAAGCTATTAGCGTCGCTCAAGACAGGGCAGTACCATTGCTAAGGGTGGAGATGTGCAGATCATAAATAATAAACTGACCGCTGGGGAAATTATGACAAACTGTGCTGCGTTTCTCATTCTATTGTCCTATTTTTAATAAAAGTAGGCTTGTTTTAAAGTCCTTTAATTGCTCTTTATAATGAACCCGTACATGCCTGGGTAGAAAAAAAAAGTTTTATGTAAAGTGTGGAAATTTGGGGAAAAATATGCCATTCTGTTCATTTACTGTTGTTTTTTTCCTGTCATCATAATTCTCAATGGCTTTTTATAAATGAAGCCTTGTAAGTTGGATTCAAGCTGATTAAAAGCTCTAATGAATCCATACATGCATGGATAAAAAATCCTTATTTATTAAAATATAAATCTGAAGTATGCCTTGCCATTGTGGTCATTTACCTTGCTTCGTTTTCCACTGTAATATTATTGCTAGTCTTTTAATGACAACAACATATATATGATTTTTACGAACATTTTATTACAAGTAGATATAAAGCCATTCAGAATTTATGACTTTTGACCCTCAGTCAGGGTAAAAAGTACAATCCCCATCCCCTTCAACCACACTGTTAAAATTTAAATGCCGCCTGTGACCACCATGTACATATCATATTAAACAACTGCAAGTGTATATATATATATATATATATATATATATATATATATATATATATATATATATATATATATATATATATAACATTTTTGTGTCCGTATCTGTATTCATGTGAACACAGCTTAATGAAAACATTAAGGCTATTATACCGTTCATTTTAGTGCAGTTGATGGCGAAGCACTGGCTGCTTTTTTCCTCTCATTTCGCTTCTGTTTAACAGGTGCCATAACTGGCTCAAGGCGCTCTCTCCACCCTTAGTAATGGCGCCGTGCGGCATGCCACAAGTCACGTGACATCCATTCCAGGTCTATATTTCCATGGGATTAGCTTTTCAGATAAGTTTTAAAACCATCATCGGACCAATTATCTTCCGATAAATTTAGTTCCGATAACTTTCAATCTGATAAAATTTTTTTGCTGGTAAAGTTTAACGGTCAAAAACATTTGTAAAGTCTAAAATCAAACATTTTAGTCCATTTGTTGTGTTTTTAGCAGACTGGCTGGCTGTCACTTGCTGGTGACATCATCATTAAGTGCAAAACGTGATTGGCCGCTCAACGCAGGAAGCATTGTGGGTAGTGTAGTTCAGGTTCACTTTGGACCTTACAGTGACTCGTCCTATCGACACAAAAACAAAACAGACTAATTTTCACATTATTTTATTTTATTTCTTTGTGGCTGTAATTTAATAACCAAGACTCGGTGGGGGAGAGGAGCTCTCACTGCACAGCTGTGTGTACAGAGGGAGGGACTTTTCTTCACGTTTAGACACTTTTAGATTTTTAAAAAGGACGCTTTATGCAGATTATTCATTCAGATGAATCCCAGTGAACCTAACACGTAAGAATTTATATTTACTACTTCTATTTTATTCTGCCAATCAATGCATTAATGGATGTATTTCGGTTGTTTAAGCCGCAGGGTTCAAAGTGTGTGGAAAAAAACCAGCAGCTTTTAGCTCGTAAATGACAGTGTATCTTATACCGAGATAAACTGTGACTTCAAATACTGTGTTTTACTGCTTTTGAAAGATGATGACAGTGTTTGGGATTTTATTTTTTATTTATTCATTTTTCACATTTTCTTTGTGTTTGTGATCCTTGAATTTACCCAGCAGCCCCTGCGGCACTTAAAGCGAAACTGGTTTATCAAAAGCCGACAGTGTAATCTGATGTGGCCTCGTCCAAATCAATACTAATAGTTATCGGTTCTCGGCTATCTGTAATAAAGATAATTTTTTTAGCAGTTTATCGGTTTGGCATCATAAAAGATAACTTTCCAGATATCTGATTAATGGTTATCAAAGCTAACTTTTTGGTTAGCTGTGCCCACCACTGTGTGTGTGTGTGTGTGTGTATATATATATATATATATATATATATATATATATATACACACACACACACACACACATACATACCTTGGAAAATATTCAAGGTCAAAGTCCTGTTAGAAGTGACTTTTCATATGCTAAATTAGATGTGATCAAATGTCAGGAGTATGCCTTTCGTTCATGCACTTGAATCAAAGTTTATTTGTGGTGATTTTGGGTTGTTCCCCCCAACTTTTTTGGTTTCTGAATTCTTTTTCAGATAATTTTGCAGAGATAACATTGGTTATCTCTGCAATGCATAATTTGTCACTGCTTTTTGGCACTTGGTTTCCAACTGATAACTGGAAGACAAACAAACATAAAATTGGAACCTCCATCCAATGTTTGAGGTGTAGGTAAATCCATAACAGAAAAAGTACAGTGATTGAAGCACTTTTGGTCATGCAAAATGTACACCAAACAGTCTTTTCAATATTCAATTCAAACGTCCACAAAATCCACAATCTGGGCCACATTTGATAAAGATATAATGCAAAATATACTTAAATGGGATTTTCAATTTTAATTTTAAATGGCCACAAAATCTGTAACCCAGATCAGACCTGGATCAAACTTTGTCAGTCAACAAAGGATACCTTTCTACACAAAGATCTCAAATATGAATGAAACTCCATCTTTTTTGACAGTTATGAGTTGTTGAAAATTCTTTCAGTGTTAAATGATTGCAATTTTTCCAATTTTCCAAGATTTTTCCTGACTTTGACTATCAATATGCAATCAGTATGAATCCCCTGTAAAACAAAACAAAAAAACTTCATAACGATACATGAAACATTGAGAGTTATGGGCTGTTCACAAACAACCAAACAAATAGGGGTGAAAACATAACCTCTGCCAAATTTTACTGGTGGAGGAAATAACAATTAACAGAAATATAATCCCTTAATTGATTGGTCATGCGGAGGAATAGCCTAACTGGTCTGAATTTTTCCTTTTTGATGGCGGACATGGTGACAAACGGAACAAGAGCAAACACAGATTCCTGACATCCACCAATCTGGATCTGGATCACCTCCAAAATTCAGTGGAGTCTTCCATGCCCTATATGTATCTGTGGTGCAAATTTAGTGAGAATCCTTGAAGTAGTTTTGACGTAATCCTTCAAAACCTATATAAAGTGAAATTTGATCCAGAATCCAGATCACCTCCAAATTGTAATGGAGTCGTCCATGGCCGAATATCTATCTGTGGTGAAACTTTAGTCAAAATCCGTGCAGTAGTTTTGAGATGTAATCTTGCTGAACAGGCAGTAATACAAAATCCAAAGCCAGGGACTGTCCAAGGTCATACACAGGTGGACAATAAACAGGTGTGATGGTTAGCACAACATTTACCAAGAACAGGCCGGAGTTTGTGATATCACATCTAACACAAGCTGGGTTTCCATTACAGATTGTGCAACAGCTGAGCAGAATTCTCAGAATGCTGACAAACAGAATCGCAAAATGTCTGTTTTTCCATGAGGTGAACATGACTGCTGGGTTCTGTGATCTGGTGAGAACTGTAATCTCAGCTGGAACGACACAGAATGGAAAGGAACAAGAAATAAGACTGTCACCCGATAAAGGAATAATTATCATTTTAGACACTTACAAAAAAGTCTTTGGCTGCCTGTGATTCGTTCAAAAAACATAAACATGCTCAATCTGTGCATTTATTAACCCCAACATCTGAGGCATCACTTTGGGGTAAAAATAACCAGCCTTCACTTGGAATATTTTCACAGTCGTTGCACTCGCACAAGTGTGTGTGCAGGGCAGCTTCTCTGTGTGTTTTCAGTCATCTTACTGACTATTTCAACATATAATTTATGTGGATTCATGATATGAATCAGAAAACCTAAAGATAATCAGCCATACATTTTGGTCAACAAATAAACGTGAAGCACCCCAAACACCTGATTCTGTCTGTTTACTGATTCAAGGCAAAAACCCAACAACAATGACAACTCCAAAAGGATTCCTGCTGCTCCTCGGGTTTGTGACCTTCACACTTCCTGTCACATATTACTACTGGATCACCAGATTACATGACAAGACAGGTATAACAAGAACAAACAGGGCATGGGGGGGTGGTGGTGTTTGGTGGTGGTGCTGCAGATGCATAAGATGATTTTTGTTTGAGATCCTGTTCCTGCTCAGCACGGATGTGGTTGGTTTGAATAATTATTTACTTTTTTTATGCTCACTGCCTGTTTTTATGTCAAAAGATTAGCAAATGACAAACAGTTGTGTGACTAAGGTGCCAAGTCCTTGCACAGGTATAAAACAGATTCCAGAAAAGGCCACGAGGGTGCAGGTTTTGGAATCACTTTGACACCAAAGGAAAAGACACCTTCATCGAAGGAATAATTTATAGTCTAGTAAATTAGGGACAAGAGTATCTGATTTACTAAACTCCTAGAAGCCGTCACACACTGAGACGTTTTCATTTTCATTCTTCTAGAGGTCAGAAAACAGCGGCAGGAACTGAGAAAGCAGCTGATTATACAAATGTGCAAAACTAGCAAACAGGCATTTTCCCAGATGAAGCACAATTTGGAAGATCTAACCAGCCTGGATCTGGAAAACTTCATTGTGAATGACGAATATGCCGTCATCTACTGCTACATTCCCAAGGTGAGGAACACGTGGATACACACCTACAGCATTGCTGTAGGTGTGTGGGTATTGATAAGATTTTATCAATATCAATGCCATTATCTATTCTGCTTATCGATCCGATTCTTTACCGATTCCCTTATCGATACCTCTTGTGAATTTACTGTGTACTAAAAGTAGGCTTTACAGGTTTTCGATATCAACACCATTTTAAATTGGTCACTGGATCCTTGATCTCTGGACATAAATAAAAATAAATAAAATCTATAGTTTTTCTCAAAATTTCCTTTCAGATATTTTGGCATGAATGTCACTCCATATAGCAATGAGCTGAGCTCAGCTGGCTGCTGCACAGCGCAGGATGACTCATTTTGGGAGGGAAAAAAAAAGAAACATTTTGATCGATTGCAGCTTGTTTCTATTACAACATTTGGAAAGAGGAGTACAATTCTCGTTTCTTCCTCGCAACAAGACAGGAGTCCCAGTTAGTGACTTTAATTGGCACAAAAGTGACTCACGATTGACATATTCAGGGATGAAAGTGGTGGAAAAACAAAAAAAGCTGAAACACAAAACTACCCCACAACACCACCCACATGAAAATTGTTGAATTCTAGACCCTCTGAAATCCAATCGGGGGCGGTGTCAGGGGTGCGTTCCAGCGCTGCCGGGCCGCTCCCCTGTTGGTTCGTCATGCTGGCCCAGTAGCTCTGATGGCTGCCCGCCCTGGCCCCTGTGCCCTTCTGCCTTTTTCTCCTGGTTTCTCCTGGGGCCCTGCGTCCTGGACCCATTTCTGTTGTTGCTTGCGGTCGACCGTATGGCTTCTGATGTGCCGGAGTGGTCCATGTCATATGGTGGATCTGTACTTTTGTCTTGGCCCAGCATACCAGCCACAGTAGTGATTGAATATTTAGCTGTGATCTGGGTCTCTGTGCGTGGATGGTTGTGTGTTTGTGGGCGTCACCACAATTCAGTTTTGGGTGTTCTCAAGAGGATCAAAACTCTGGTGTCCTAGATTCGGGTATGGATGATCACTAATTAAACAACAGACTGTTGCTGTCACTACTTGTCCATGTGTGGTTGTTTGTCCTGGTATGTTGTATGGTTGGGGCCCCGTCTCCTCGGTGTCTCACTTCACAGCTATTGCCTTCATCACTTGTCTTTCGTCCTTGTCTTTCTTTGTGTTGTTTTGGTGGTCGGCCCTTCCTGATAGAAGTTGGCGGTATGGCTTTGAGTAGGATGTTGTTGTTGGGAAAGTGTAGGTACACGGACCCACAACAGGGGGCGCAAATGAACGGACAATGGAGGAGGTCAAATAACAACACTTTACTGTTGTGAATGGGCACAACAAATACAACAGATTACAACAATGGACAAAAAGCCAAATCACAAAAGGTGTCGTGTGGGCAGGCTCGAAGATAGGAGACGTCTGTCCAAAGCAGAACCGGAACCACACGATTTCCTCCACCACCACACCCCGGGAATACTGGAGCCGCCAAGTCCCGAACTCCCAGGTGGCCACTGCCTCCGCGTGTCGGACCTGGTACTGCTGGCGAGGAACAAAAAAACAATTAAATGTGGGCGCGTTTGCACCCAGCAATCCGCACGGCAGGAAAACTACCTCCACCTCTCGTTGGAAAAGGAGTCTGCTATACAACGCACAAAAGTCACAAAAGGTTACTGTCACACAGTCAGCTGAGAACGTTACCTTCCAGGTAGAACGATATCTCAGCAAAAGAGGTGGAGAGGTCGTCCTGCTGATGTACCCCTGCTGATCGGATGATTGGTAACAGCTGTTGCAGGTGATGCGTGACAGCTGTCACCCTGGCTGCTCCTGTGAGGCGGCTGCGCCCTCTGGTGCCTGGAGCCCGCACTCCAGACAGGGCGCCCTCTGGTGGTGGGCCAGCAGTACCTCCTCTTCTGGCGGCCCACACAACAGTTGTAGCCTGATTGGGAAGGGCGGATGGGGGTGACACACGCACACCACGTTCACTCATGCACTACATACCTTCTGTATTGCAAGAATAAATTGCATATATGTGTATTAATGCTCATAAATGGTTCTGCCAGTGTGGCATTTACCATTACTATATATGCAGACGGGGGGGGTGCAGAGATGTGAATAGCTTATTGCTAACTTTAATATTGAAAATGCCACAGACACGCTAACGCGTTAGCATCGGTCCCGTTTTTAAGTTATACAATATAGCTATCAACTGTCAGAAAACCATAATAGGTCAGTTTAACATAAAAAAAGGTAAATATTACTCACAGAAATATGCTCTTCGGGGTTTTAGCAGGGACAAATTACGATAAATTTAAATAAAACAAAGAACCAATGAAGCAGCAGATCGAAGCACTGCTTCATTAATTAAAGGTTCAAAGCAAAGCCGCGCTGCAGAAAGGGTTGATTACAGACCCGCTGCAGGGTCTGTAATCAATATAGAGAAATGGTCATTTTCCTGACACCCCCAAAAAGAATGGCCACTCTAAAGGACCGATAATGGAATCGTTAAGCAAAAAGGCTATCAATGTCAATGGATCGAATCATTTCTTAACGATACTCGAAAAGAACTGGTTCCCAATACCCATCCATATAGAGCACACAAAGTAGACAAACAGCCTTTCAGCACAGTTAAAGTGATCTCCTGGAGAACTTTGAGCTTTCTGGTAAACATGCATGCAATTAAAATTGCAATTAAATATTTCCGCTGTTAAGTCAGCAGGTTTTTCGGAATTGACACGTCATCAGTCCCCCCTGTCCATGTCATGGCGTAAACACATTCAGTGTTGGCCAAAGGGTTGGTTGCTCCTTTTGATGTCTCTGATACATCTTGGGATTTACCACAAGGCAATTAAAGATTGTCAGGGATTCATCTTGGGATGGCCCAAAAACTCAATGAAGATTGATAACTACAAAAACATAATGAATAGTAAATGGACTGCATTTATATAGTGCTTTTCCGTCTTCATCAGATGCTCAATCTGCTTTACAATTATGCCCCACATTCACACTGATGTCAGGGTGCTGCCATCTAAGGCACTCACTATACACCGAGAACAACTTGAGGATTAAGGACCTTGCCCAAGGGTCCTTAGTGATTTTCCAGCCAGGCTGGGGTTTGAACTGAAGATCCTCTGGTCTTAAGCCCAATGCTTAACCATGAGACCATCACCTGCCACATAATATCACCTGAACAAGCTATGGGATGTTCATTATAGTAATGTTGGTGCCTACTGGTTGGAGAAAAAGCCAAAACAAAATTGGTGGCTTTGACGTACTTTTCCTGAGACATTAGGCTACTATTCCCTCACATGAGTTGAGGGGTTCCATGTGCAAAGGCATGTTGTGTTTCTCTCTGTATCTTTCAGTGTGGTGCACTTTAGAAGCACTACAGTGCTAATCTGAAAGCAATTCTACCAGAAAACTCAACAGGGTAAAGAAAGTGATTAGTGACATAAAAATTTGGGTTGGTTTCAGTCGTTGTTGGAGAGGTAGGATGAGCCAAGATGATCTTAAGTCCTGCCAATGGAGGAGGAAGGAGGGAAACCCCAGCCCCCATGGCAGAAAAGAACGAACTAGTGATGTTAGGGCGGCAGAGGGATCGCCAGGCAGGGAACTGAAAAACAGCTAGAGGTCAGCGAGATGTCAAAGCTTTTAAAGGACCTGCATGTGTTTGACTGGTTTGCGATGACTTCACACGGGCGCACCAAAATAAACTTTAACGAATTACATTATTTGGAATGAATGCCACTTCAATCGGAGGCACCAGTTTAATGTAGTGAATAAGTAGTTAAGCCTCGCAATGTCTTACTGGCCTCACAGAGCACCAAAAATATGTAGCGAAAGTATTGTTAAACTCCCAAATTGAATTAAATTGGTCTTGACCTCATTTAATGAGTCACCAAAATAATTAACAATTTTAGGGGTTAATAATTATTATTTAATTGGAATAATATCTAAATACCTCAGCGCACCACCTATTTAAAGCATAGGTACTTTATATTAAACATTATTAATCAGTCTCAATTTAATTAATCAGTCTCTGGTCTGAAAGTTTGAATTCTATGATACGATTGACTAAGGGTTTCCTTCTGAACACAAAATGAACCACAGCAGAAATATTTATATTTTATTTACAAGTATCCAAGAAATGAATAGTTTACTGGCATTTTTGTGGACAGTGATTAAATATGTTCATTTATGGACACAATTTCCTTACTCATGAGACGCTGAAAGAATGTAGAGAGATAAAGCTTAAAGACTATGTAAATAAATCTGATTAGAATTTAGGGATGAAATTTGAAGTCAATTATTATTAAGAAAATTATTAAACAATTATATGAATATGTTTAAAAGAAGCCACAGAGCATCCATTGACAACAAAACCCTTTTTCTGGACCCTTTAACTGGGTCACTTGGCTGATCCATTGAAGAAATGGCTCGGCTGAACCATCTGTCCGTCATTGATGTTTTAGGCTCTTTGCAGCATGAGCTCACTTGGGTCAGGGGTTAAACCGGTGGCCTCCCCAGGCGGTCCCAAAGGCTTCGTGTCGTCTGGCTTTACCAACAGGATGGCTGCTTGCAGTCAGGTCGGCAGCTTGCTGGACCCCAGAGTTGGAAGGCGTTTGTTGAAAATGGGTTCTGGTAGTTTTTAAAAAGTTTTTTGGAGCCAGATTAAAAGCCTTTGTGAATTTAGAAAAAAAAGTTAAAACTTTAAGAGCAGCGTTGTACAATACAGAAAAGGAAAGTCGCTTTTCTGTAAATTCAATGATTTAATTCAATTTATGATTTCGAAAAGTTCAGATTAAAGTTCTCTTAAAAAATCGAAAGACTTGACAAACGTGAAAAGTGTCAGGCTATTAATTTGTAAAGAGGTTATCAAGGAATAACAACAAATGAATGCCACATGATAGCTCAGCTTGGCTAGCATGGGGCCTTGTTGACCCATAAATAACGTTAAGCGTTTTAAGAATAGAGAGAGAGAAGAGAAAAAGGCAGAAGTGTTCCAAGAAAGTTGAGAGAGAGAGGTTTGAGAGCAGAAACTCTGTACTAACTTTTTAAAGGGGACTTATGTCATTAAACTCCGCCCGTTTAGGGTGTGTAATTTCACAGAAAACTTCATGTGCAGAGAAAGGCAGACAAAGAAATGATTCAATTATTGAAACACATTAACTATTTTGGCATAGTATTTGTTCTAAGACATTTTTGGGATGAATATAACATTATTAAAGGCTTAAACACATCCAACACACACCACTTAGTTAACAGAATATTCCATTATCAAAACATGGATAAGTCAGAAACATCACATTTAAACACAACAGCAGTTCCAAGGAACACATGTCAATTAAATGGAATACATGCAAAGCATTTGCTTGAATAATCAACACAGACAACATTAAATGTTTATATATGGATAAAAGAACACTGATGCAATTTTATTTTTATTTTAAGCAAAATTCTTTTCCTTCACTTAGACCTAGAAATAATAGCTGGTTGTCAAGGCTCAAAGTTTATGGCCACATCTTATCATGGAAGAGATCTTCCTGCAGTGTCTGGAGAGGTTCTGACCTTGGCGTGAAACCATAAAAGGTCGATTCGCCTGGCCTGGGGAAGTTCAGATTCTGATGTGATGCAATTATAATGTCATGTAATTCATAGTGACAACAAGCAAGGGCTCCTTTGAAGAACTCTGAGTTACAGTTCTGTAGTGATGTGGAGCAAGAGTTGGGGCCCACGGAGATGTCTCCAGATGGACCAAGGAATTTCCCAGTTTGGAGTAAAACACAGTCTGTCCTCAGTTCAAAACCTCAGGTTTTTTTTGAGAAAGCATTAATGTATTTTTTTAATTAGAGCAAATCGAGGCCATGCGCTACATGACCGTTAACGGTGGTCTGTGTTTAGGATTGTGTATGCGGCTGAAGTCAGTAAGCTGACTGTGACAGATGCTAAATTGTGAATCTTCTAGGGGAATTTGTGCTGTGCTTCATTTCCTAAACTGGCCCACGCATGATCAGCTCCTAGTTTGGTGCCGCTGGGTCTAATTACATCAAAATCCGATTGTGATGGGAAAATGATTGCATTGCAAATAAATATTTTGAAGTCGCTGTTTGTGGACTGCAAAGAACATACTTTCCTGCTTCATTGTTTGCACAGGTGGCGTGTACAAACGGGAAGAGGCTGATGATTTCCTTGAACAAGGGGAAGCCATATCAAGACCTCATGTCCATACATTCCGACATTGCTCAGAGTTATAACTTCCCTTACTTGAGTCATCTCCCAAAACCAGAGCAACAGGTCAGTGTTAATGTACTTCAAAACTACACTGTTACACACTCACAGTTTGTTTCTTGGGTATTGTCTGTTTTAGTCTAGTTGGCAACCTTTAACGTAACCAAAGTTAGGACATACTGAAGGATAAATTCAGGTTTGTTTGTTTTTTCAATGCATAGCACAGCAAACAGTACAACCCCTGGCAAAAATTATGGAATCACCAGCCTCGGAGGAGGTTCATTCAGTTGTTTAATTTTGTAGAAAAAAAGCAGATCACAGACATGACACAAAACTAAAGTCATTTCAAATGGCAACTTTCTGGCTTTAAGAAACAGTATAAGAAATCAGGAAAAGAAATTGTAGCAGTCAGTAAGGGTTACTTTTTTAGACCAAGCAGAGGGAAAAAAATATGGACTCACTCAATTCTGAGGAATAAATTATGGAATCACCCTGTAAATTTTCATCCCCAAAACTAACACCTGCATCAAATCAGATCTGCTCAGTCTGCATCTAAAAAGGAGTGCTCACACCTTGGAGAGCTGTTGCACCAAGTGGACTGACATGAATCATGGCTCCAACATGAGAGATGTCAATTGAAACAAAGGAGAGGATTATAAAACTCTTAAAAGAGGGTAAATCATCACGCAATGTTGCAAAAGATGTTGGTTGTTCACAGTCAGCTGTGTCTAAACTCTGGACCATATACAAACAACATGGGAAGGTTGTTAAAGGCAAACATACTGGTAGACCAAGGAAGACATCAAAGCGTCAAGACAGAAAACTTAAAGCAATATGTCTCAAAAATTGAAAATGCACAACAAAGCAAATGAGGAACGAATGGGAGGAAACTGGAGTCAACGTCTGTGACCGAACTGTAAGAAACCGCCTAAAGGAAATGGGATTTACATACAGAAAAGCTAAACGAAAGCCATTATTAACACCTAAACAGAAAAAAACAAGGTTACAATGGGCTAAGGAAAAGCAATCGTGGACTGTGGATGACTGGATGAAAGTCATATTCAGTGATGAATGTTGAATCTGCATTGGGCAAAGTGATGATGCTGGAACGTTTGTTTGGTGCCGTTCCAATGAGATTTATAAAGATGACTGCCTGAAGAGAACATGTAAATTTCCACAGTCATTGATGATATGGGGCTGCATGTCAGGTAAAGGCACTGGGGAGATGGCTGTCATTACATCATCAATAAATGCACAAGTTTACGTTGATATTTTGGACACTTTTCTTATCCCATCAATTGAAAGGATGTTTGGGGACGATGAAATCATTTTTCAAGATGATAATGCATCTTGCCATAGAGCAAAAACTGTGAAAACATTCCTTGCAAAAAGACACATAGGGTCAATTTCATGGCCTGCAAATAGTCCGGATCTTAATCCAATTGAAAATCTTTGGTGGAAGTTGAAGAAAATGGTCCATGACAAGGCTCCAACCTGCAAAGCTGATCTGGCAACAGCAATCAGAGAAAGTTGGAGCCAGATTGATGAAGAGTACTGTTTGTCACTCATTAAGTCCATGCCTCAGAGACTGCAAGCTGTTATAAAAGCCAGAGGTGGTGCAACAAAATACTAGTGATGTGTTGAGCGTTCTTTTATTTTTCATGATTCCATAATTTTTTCCTCAGAATTGAGTGATTCCATATTTTTTTTCCCTCTGCTTGGTCTAAAAAAGTAACTGTTACTGACTGTCACAATTTTTTTTCCTGATTTCCTATAGTGTTTCTTAAAGCCAGAAAGTTGCCATTTGAAATTAATTTAGTTTTGTGTCATGTCTGTGATCTGCTTTTTTTCTACAAAATTAAACAACTGAATGAACATCCTCCGAGGCCAGTGATTCCATAGTTTTTGCCAGGGGTTGTATAATAAAAAGCAAAATCAGGCAACAAAAATAACAAATATACAACAAAATATAGTGCAAGACCCTCTGCTTGGACAGCCAAGGCAGACCAGTAAAACATTTTTAGTCATAAAATGCAAGATGTTAATAACATTATGTAACCAAGCTTCAGAAAATAAAGTGGTTTTGAGTTGTAGAACTCGACTGCACACATCCCACTGATAATCATCTCTAATGGCCCCTTCACACATATCACGATTGATTCCAAATGGCACATGAAGGAGGATTCGAATGGCACTCATGAAAAATTGGAGCTGCCTCGAACAGAAGTCGCCACATCCATTTGGCCACAGCACATACACTCTGCATTCGTGTGTCACTCGCGCCGGAAACACGTTCGAATGGTGAGCAATATGAGGTCGCACTGAAATCTGATCGCTTTTGCAACATCCGCATTGTTTGTTTTTAATTTTCACAATGTCATGAAAGCCTGTGCACACGTGGTTCGCAGTGGCGTGTGGAGAGGTTATGTTCTTCATGGCACGATATGTGTTCTCCAGCTGTGAGCTGCTCCGGACAGGTAAGCGGTGAACAAATCGTGATGTGAAGAAGAACATCACCTCGCAACACACCACCACGATGCACATGTATCGGCATGCTCTCCTGACATGGTAAAAAATAAAAACACATCATCACCTTTGCAATGCATTCAGCAGCGCCTTAGTGCGCACGGCAGACTCCATCAGTCAGGCTGCCCCATGTGAATATATCTGTCTGATCATGTGAACGGTCAGCTGGCGATCCAAATGTACTGTTCACCACGTGAGTTAGAGTTAGTGATGGGCACAGTTGCGCTAATCCGCTAATTATCAAAGCTAACTTTTTTGTTCGCGAATTAGCTTTTCAGCTAACTTCCAAAACCATCAGTGGACCAATTAGCTTCCAATAAATTTAGTAATAAACAAGTCATGTTGCTATTACCATGAGTTCAATTTTGAGTGGTTTGAATGTCTTCAGTCACTGTCTTTGGTTGTCAAATTAAAACCACCTGCTTACAGCAGCTGTGTGTGCGTGCATGCGTCTTGCTAATGACTTTTTGGACTCACGCCATTCCAGCAGGGGGCGCTAAGTCATCTTTATATTAAAAAGTGGGTGTGGTGAGTAATTTTAAGTTCCATGTAAGTACATAATATCATTGTAAATATGTCAAAAATACATGGATGACACAAGAAAGTGAAAACATTTCCATTGTGGTCCACTGTAAAAATCAAATGACAAAATACAAGTAGAAATAAAATAAAACTGCACACATCAGTGGTGTCCTGCTGGTTGTACTACAGCACTCAGTTTGGAAAAATGTGCAAAAACATAGTTTTAGTGAATTTTATTGCTCATTTTATGACTTATTTTAAGTAGCGTCTCTTTTTGTTTTTGCACTTTGTAGATGGTTCCTATGCTTACGTTTCTGCTTGTTCAGATCAATGTTATTTTTCAGGTGTGAATATATTTTTTCTGTGAATATCTTTCTAACTTTAGCGGAGCATCCAGGGAAGTTTTCTGTCCTTCCTGAGTTTGACACCTACATTACTATTTGAGGGTTTGTGATAAAGAAACTGAAATATGTAAACTACTTAAAGTGAAAAAAAAATAGAAAAGGAGAATGGCTGGTGCAACACAAGCGGGTGCAAAAAAGTTTATTAAGGTGCCAAAAGCACTGAAGAGACTAACGTTTCGATGTAAAAATTACATCTTCGTTAGAGTCCTTGAAAGGTCTGGTATGGTTAACGCCCCTTTATGCATGATGACACCTGGCCCTGATTAGTATTATGGCTGTACCATCCATGTCTTTCAAGGACTCAGAGGAATTTTTATATTGAAACGTTCGTCTCTTCAATGCTTTTGGCACCTTAATAAACCTTTCTGCACCCACTTCTGTGTTGCACCAGCCGTTCTCCTTTTCTAGTCTAAGTCTATCCTGACCTGGCTACACCGGATTGTTGTGTTTGACAGAAGCACGGGGAGCTTTCCCTTTTTGCATTGAAAAAAATATATATTTTGCATGATTTTTTGGATGTTTTGTGAGATATTTTTTCAGTATTAACATTTTGCAATTCACAGTTTGTGGACAATTCACAATTTGCAGCAGATTCATGTTTTGGGGTTTAACATCAGCTATCACTGAAATATAATGTTTGATCAGTAGTTTGGGACAGTCACCCCCCTGCTTTGCAGCAGGAACAGAGAACATTTCTAATGGCTGCAGACTGGATGACTGCTCTCAACCCAATCAGAGAGATGTTCAGATTTTCTGGAAATCAGAAGATTAACAACAACCAACCTCATATATGTATTTTTGTCAGTGTGGAGCAGCGGTGTCCAAAGTATTCCAGAAAGGGCCAAGGAGGTGCAGGTTTTTTTGCAGCCACTGATACTCTCTGCTCAAGAGTATGAATCATGTGTTTTCGTGCTCCTGACCAAGTAACTGTCAAATCATGTATTTCTTTTCACAAATATGGGAATGATAATCAAAAATGCGTAGTTTTATGTAAAACGGTATCAAAATTATCCACCGGCTTAACGGCCGGCTTTGGTGGGACCCACTACAATTTCTCTTCATTGGGCCAAAAATTCCTGGCGGTGCCCCTGTTCCAGCTCATTATACAAGCTTTGTTTAATTTATTGCCACCCTTACCACAAAAATGTCTGCTATAAATTTTATAAACACGACCCAATCTCGAGCCTGTGGCTCTACACGGGCAACACTTAAGTTTAATTGAATTCTCACTTGGTTTCGAACAACAGAATAAACCACATTAATCTGAACACCATCAACTAACTGAGCTTTGACCTTTTGTGACATATGAAGGACAGGTCTCAGTGAAACAGACAGTACATAATTGCTTGTTTGTCTGTTTTAATGGCCAGACAGACTGAACCGTATGTCCATATGAAGATGAGTCATGCACTCAAAGGCTTGGCAACAATGTTTTAATATGACTCAAGTAAAAAAATAAATTGTCCTTTAATGTGAGTGTTATATTAAAGTTTTCAAGTCCTTTTCTTAACTCCAGATAAAGCTGAAGCACTACACCAAGTTCCTGTTTGTTCGAGACCCCTTCACCCGTCTCATCTCCGCCTTCAAGACAAGTTGCAGACGTTCAATTGGCCGTATTATGAACGTTATGCCTGGGATATTCTGCGTTTTTTTGGTCATCTACCTGAACCAAGACCTTCTGTGCGTGAGGCGTTTAGATCAGGTCTGTTCCCATCATTCAGTAACTTCGTTCAGTACCTGCTGGACCCTCACACGGAAAAGGACGTGTCCTTTGACCCTCACTGGAAGCAGATGCATCACCTGTGCCACCCTTGCCACATACAGTAAGGTCATTTATGAAAACTAAGATTTAATTCACTAGGTGTATTCGGGAGTAAACTCATGCAATGAGAAGAACTACAATTGATTCTGCACTACAGTTATGTTTTCTGTTTTTTGTCCTCAGGTTTGATTTTATTGGTCATCAGGAGACTCTCCAAGATGATGCTGAAGAGCTGCTCAATCTCTTAAATCTTCAGGATGACATTAAGTTCCCCCCATCCTATGAAAACATGACTTCCCCCAACATGGTGTTGGACTGGTTCAGAACTGTGCCCCTAGAGGACAGAAGGAAGCTCTACAATATGTATGAGGAAGACTTCAGGCTGTTTGGATATGAAAAACCACATTTTCTGCTTGATCAATAAGTCATGCTTATAAGCCTTACGTTGTTGGAAAACTTCAACTTCCACATTAAAAGCTTGTGGATCCTCTCTGTAAAGCTTTTCTGGTTGATTTGGATACATTAGGATTTAGTCATTTTTATACAGGTTTAGGATGTGGACAAAATAAGGCATTTGATTTTGGTGATCAGGAAGTGACTCCAGGCTCTTGAAAACACTCATTGAAATTGTTCACTATTTTTGGACTTTTTATGGACAAAACAACTAATCAATTATTTGACTGATTAATCATTATGAAAATAATTGTTTGGTGCAGCCTGACTGGCTATGTCTTTGGATACCACTTGAGTGCTGCTGGCGTAACATTAATTTAAATAGTTTGTCTGAAATTAGTTTCTTTAAAACTTTAACCATAAGTTAAAACTGTATGCCTCTGGATGACTTGGGTGATACTGCCGGTGAGTTGTAGGGTGTCAAGAGAATTTTTTTTTTTTTGGCTTTAAAATCTTTGATATCAGACTTGTTTATTAATTGTTAAAGCTTTATTCACGAAGCTTGCAAAAATATGTTAAACCTTTAAACCTCTCCAGGAGTGTAAGCCTAGACACCCGAGTGAGGATTCTGATTTCTGCAGTTTGTATCTGTGACCTTATTCTTTTGTCATTACCCAAAGGTGAGGATGGGAGTGTTAATCCACTGGTAAATTGAAAGTGTCTCCTTCTGGCTCAGCTCCGTCTTCACTACAATGGTCTGAAACAGTGTCCAGAAAACAGAATATCGATCTCGTGCTCCAACTTAACTCCACTCGTCAACAAGACCCAGAGATACTTAAACTCCTCCACTTGGGGCAATAACTCTCTCTTATCTCAGATTTGGAGATGTTAATTCTCATCCCATTCACTTCACACTCGGCCTCAAACATTTTCAGTGTTCACTGGAGCCAAGAGAATCATCATCTGCAAAAAGCAGAGATGCAACTCTAAGGTCGCCAAATTGGACACCCTCCAGTCCCAGACTGCATACTGAAATGCCATACATGAACATCACGAATAGCATTGGCGACAAGAGCCAGCCCTGGTGGAGTCCATGACCCAAAGAAATGGGTCCAATGCAATGCTGAGAATGTGGATGCAGCTCCTACCCCCCCCTCCCCCATCCCCCCACAGGACACCCTGAGGGGCCCAGTCAAACACCTTTTCCCAGTTCCACAAAGGAAATGTAGACTGGTTGGTCATGCTCCCAAGACCCTTCTAATATCCTTGCAAGGGAAAGAAATGCTCCACCATTCCATGACAAGGGTGGAACCAACATTGCTCCTCTTGAATCTGCGGTTTTACAAGGGAACATCTAGAATTGGAACACACTCTCCAGTCCCCTGTTTTTTGTTTGCTTAATGATGGAGACCACCAACCCACGTTGCCAATCCAGAGGTACTGTCCCCGACTTCCATGCAATATCATATAAGCATGTCAGCCATAATAGCCCAACAACATCCAGACTTCAGCATCTCTGAACAAATCTCATCATTCGACTATCGACCAAGCCCTACCTTCCAGCACCCTGAAGTAGACTTTACCAAGGAGGCTGAGTAGCGTGATGCCCCTGTAATTGGCAAACATTCTCTAGTCCCCTTTTTAATTCTGAGGACAACCACTGCAGTTTGCCACTCCTTAGGCACTGTCCTAGACCTCCACACAATGTTGAAGAGACTTCTCATCCAGGACATCCTTCCACACCAGGGCCTTCAGTATTTCTGGGTGGATCTCATCAACCCCTGGGGCTTTGCCACTGCAGAGTTGTTTGACTAAGTCAGTGACTTCCACCAGGGAAATTGATGATGATCCCTCATTAGCTTCCCACTCTGTTCTACTACAGATGGCGCTCCAGTCTGATGCAGTAGTTCCTCAAAGTGCTCCTTACAGCGCCTGATTACCTCCTCAGTTGAGGTCAACAGAGTCCCATCCAAACTGTAAACAGCTTGGATGGTGTCAGAGTGGGCGGGAGCCCGTCACCAGGAGCTGCTGGACCCGCAATGCAAACTCCCAGACAAGGCTTTGGTGTAGGAGAAATCATGTTCTTTATTCCAGGCTTGGTTTCGGTACACATGTAATCAGTCAGCGTGGCAGAGGTACAAACAGGATCAGGCTGAGACGCAGTCACAAACGAGCAGGGTTCAGAGGCACGAGCAAACTCAGACATCTGGAATGAAGCAAAAGGCATGGTCGAGGTAAACAGAGCAAGGTTCAGAACACGGCAAGACAAAAACAGGACTGTGAAGGGCGCTGGAAAGTGTACTAAGACAACAATCTGGCGGGGAAGTGAAGGACTGTGGGGTTTAAATACAGGTGGACTAATTCGTGAGAAGCGAGGGGCAGGTGGTGTAAACGAGGTGCACGTGAGGAACAATCTAGAAGGGGGTGTGGCTAGTGAACAAAGATAAAGCACAGACAAGATTGTGAGGAGGGGAGTACACAAACTGAAGTGATGTAATTCACAAAGATACGTGAGCTGGTGCAAGAGTTGGAGTGAAATGGGAACACAGAATCAAAGTGAGGAAAAACATAATTGCAGGTGCAGGGCGTGAAGTGAACATAAATAACCGGGCATGAGACGAGGAACGAAGACATGATGGGAGGTGCGGAGTGGAAACAAATGCCAAAAACAGAACAGAGCTAAAATGGAAATCAGGGACAGAAAATAATGCAATAGCAAACCAGGCATGATAAACACCAAGCCAAAACTGAACTGGAACTAACTAAGAAAACAGAGTGGTAAACCAAACCAACAGTAAAACCTGACACCAAAGCACAACAGATAATATAACAAATGAGAAGAACAAACATAAACAAATGGTAAACAATGGAAACTCAAACTGGCTGAACTGAACTTGAACAGAACAATGGCTAAAGTATGAAAAGTAACAAAGTGATAAGAAAAATATAACAGAATAACTCATGATGAAAATAATTATCGATAAATCAAAGCCGAAGCAGATGGAAAACCACAACAAGGGGAAAAACAAGGGCTCAGGGCCCTGACCCGGCCAAATCCCTGACAGATGGTTCACCATTTTTTTCTCCTGTGGTGCCTCACAGATCGCCAGAAGCGACTGTCCTTCTCCGTGGTTACTCCGAACTCCACCCTCACCCGCTGCTTTTCCTCCCCTACAACAGAGGCTGCCACCCTTCAGGCCTGTCAGTACCTTGCAACTGTCTCTGGAGTTGTCCAAGATAGCATAAACTAGAAGGACTCCTTCAGTTGAACAGCTTCCCTGACCGCTGGTGTCCACCACGGTGTTTGACGGTTGCTGCCCCTTGAGGTACTAAAGACCTTCAGGCCACAGCTCCCCACTGCAGCTTCAGCAATGGAAGCTTTGAACATTGCCCATTTTAGTTCAATGCCCCCAATCTCCATAAGGATGCCAGAAAAACTGGAGGTGTGAGTTGAAGATCTGTCAGACAGTGGGCCCCTCCAGACGTTCCCAGTACTATCTGTTTGGGCTTACCAAGTCTGTTCAAAGTCCTCCCCCACTCTCTGATCCAACTCGACACCAGATGGTGATCAGTTGACAGCTCTGCCCCTCTCTTCACCAAGTGTCCAGAACATATGGCCTCAGAAAAGATGATACAATCATAAAATCAATCATCGACCTTCGCCCGACACAGTAAAACATTTGACAAATGGTTACTTAAAAAAAAAAAAAAACTGTGGCAACAAAGCGACACATATCATTGAATAAATTCTGGTTTGGGAATGCCTCGGGATGCCCTGGGAAGAGTTAGAGGACTTGGCCTAGGACAGGGAAGTGTGGGTTGACTGCTTGGTCTTGCGGCCTAGATCCAGATAAGCAACAGCAAATGAATGAATGAATCTATGTGTGTGGTGACCAAGCACACATGCACATACACACACCCCAAAAAAGAATTTGCTCTTTTATAAGCACAATGTGTCTGTCAAAGCTTTTTGATGAGCTCATCTTGTTGTTCTGCTGTTACACATGAAAAATACACATCCATCATCTTCTCCCTGTTCAGAACAAGACTGCCAGCCTGCATTCATGCCCTTCATACCATTCCAGTTTTGTTGAGATGCAAAATAGATTACAATGGCTTTTTGTTGAAACTAGACCACTTTGGTCTTAAAATGTTTCTAAAATAAAGTTACAACTCATTTCTTGTGCTGGAGAAACTTTGGTCTTACTCAGCCAAATTATTTTTAACTGTTCTTTTTTTTTTAATTGAGCTTATAATATCAGATAATTAACCTGCACTTACATCTTTAAAAAAGCCCACCTGAAAGACTGTTTTTGAATAACCATATGATTGATTCGATCATTTTTATTATTTTTTTTTGCTGTTTGGTTTTTCAGGGTCATTTTATTGAGTATTGATGATGGTGCTGTTGTTTTTATCTGGTTTTTCAGGGTCATTTTATTGAGTATTGATGATGGTGCTGTTGTTTTTACCATGATGAATTTATTTGCATTGTTGCACATTGTGGTTTGGCTTTAAGTGTGAGATTTACTTTTGAGTAAGGGCCCAATGAGGATTAGAAGCTGCCTCGACAGAAGCTAACAGAGATCCCAATAAATAAAACATTTGCTCAAAAATGGGATTCGGTGTTCTGAAGACAACTTGCTGATATTCAAAGACAACAATGTGATCTTCTGATGGTGTCTGATGGTGTTACCAACATAATCAGCTGTCCCAACAGGTTGGACACTTAAGTTTCAATTTTGAGAAGGAAATAAGTGGTGTCTGAAAAACACCTCTCTCTTTCTCTCTCTCACTCTCACACTCACTCAAAAACTTTTGAACGGATTTTGATGAAAGTTTGTGGTTGGAAATGACAAGAGGAACAAGTGATTAAATTTTAATGGTGATCCGGATCACGATCCGGATACCGATGCTAACACGTTAGCATGTCTATGGCATTTTCAATGTTAAAAGTTAGCATTAAGCAGTTGCAGCTGTCATCATGTTCGGGTGCATTTGTTACCTCAGCCAAGGAGGTTATGTTTTCGGTCACGTTTGTTTGTCTGTCTGTTTGTCAGCAGGATAACTCAAAAGGTTTTGAACGGATTTTGATGAAATTTTGTGGAGTGGTTGGAAATGACAAGAGGAACAAGTGATTAAATTTTAGTGGATCACGATGCTAACGCGTTAGCATGTCTACGGCATTTTCAATGTTAAAAGTTAGCATTAAGCAGTTGCAGCTGTCATCATGTTTGGGTGCATTTGTTTTCAAATAGTAATATTTCTTAAATTTATTTTTGTTTATATATTAATAATCTAATGATTATTATATACAATTTTAGAGAAAGAGACAAAAAGAAATAGATCACTGTGCCAAGGAGGGAATCTCTTTAGGGTCAGTGACCCTATGGCCTTGAGAAGTGTTTCATAAATGTTAAAAAATTCATATATTTGCAGTTTAGTTGAATAATAAATTGAATTTTGTCTATAAGCACATGCAATATCAATATCAGTGCTCAGATGACAGTAGCTTCTGGGAAAGGTGCAAGTTGCAATAAACTGTGATGCCAAGCGCTAAGGATACATGCTATCCAGTCACAGCAGATGAAACTTTTTTTTACTACTGAGCAAACATCATTGTTAGACTTTTTTAGGTTCAATGATTCCACGGCGTGTAGATGTTATGGCGTCAAAGACCTCATGGCCTTGGCGGAGGTTTGCACTCTGAGTGCTTCTAGTTATTGTTAGTATGGAAAACTCCAGAACAAGCTGTGGCCCAGACAGTATGCACCGCCCACCAGACCCAAGAGAGATAGGGAAAGACAGCCCAAGCAGGAAAAACTCAACAAGAGAAATCACACACAGACAAAACCAAAATAACGGAACTAAACAAGATTAAACAAAGCAAACATAACACAAGTCTAGATCATGACAGAAAACTGAACTAGTTCTTGCTTATCATGATATGAATTTACAGTAAAACTTTCATAACAATGTGAAAAATTGTGGGATCCAAGCTGTTCACAAACAGACAAATAAAACGTCAGTGATGCATGGACAAGTCTTGTCGAAAGGTCTTTTTGCTCTATTTGGTTTTTACCAGTTGGTGGATTCATCACAGTTCATACAGTTGTGCTCATAAGTTTACATACCCTGACAGAAAAATGGAAAAGTGACAAACAGCCATGAATGCCACAAATACATCACATTCAGTCACGTATCGTCAAAAATCCACCAAAAAAAAAAACCAAAAAAAAAAACTAAACATACACACAGTTTGGTTTATATGTTTGTCTTTTGGTTTGTTTATATGTGAAGGATAAAGGATTTATATGCAGTTGTGCTATTAAGTTTACATATTCTGGCAGAATTTTAGATTTTCTGGCCATTGTTCAGAGAATATAAATGATAACACAAAACTTTTTTCACTCATGGTTAGTGGTTGGGTGAAATCATTTATTGCCAAACAACTGTGTTTTTTCATCATAATGACAACAGAAACTACCCAAATGACCCTGATCAAAAGTTTACATCCCCCTGTTCTTAACACTGTGTGTTTCCCCCTTTAGCATCAATGACATCTTGGAGTCTTTTGTGGTTGTTGTGGACGAGGCTCTTTAATTTTTTCTGATGGTGAAGCTGCCACTGAGTATGTCTTGGACATCAATTATGAAGAAATACAAACAGTAAGGCACTCTATGGTAAATCTGTGTGGAGTTATACAGCTTCATGATGCATCTTTTCTAAAAAAAAGACCTGATGGTTTAGCTACAAATTTCCAGAAGGTAAATCTGAGATGCAAACCTAGATTTGATTTGTTTTGGTGAAAGAATATCCTTCTCCGGTCTAACCCCACTATGAAGCTGAGAGTGGTGATGCAAAATGCAGAATTTACACTGTGCACAATTTCTCCAATCACAGCCAAAGAAGCCTTGAACTTCTTCTGGGTTGTTTGGGTGTCTTGGTGTCTTTCTTCACTCTTCTCCTTCTTGCACATTCAGTTTTTGAGAACTGTTTACTCCATGCAGATTTACTATCGAGTGCCATACTGGTTGTATTACTTCATAACTGATGTAAATAAAGTCCAAGACATATTCAGTGGCAGCTTCACCATCACAGAGCCTCGTGCACAACGACCACAAAACACTCCAAGCTGTCAGTGATGTTAAAGGGGGTAACACACAGTTATAATCACTGCCCAGTGTTTTAGTTCTGTATGTTTTATAAATAATTTACAAGAGATCACGATTTCTTCCACACAGTAGTTGACCTTTTCATGGTATCACGACACACACTGAAAAATATGATTCCATATGGGCTTCCCAATATGACTACCATGATTCACAATACAGCATTACACCTCTGATGATGCCATTTTTTTTTTTATCAAAGTCTGCACTGTTCCCCTGTATATTCCATCAGGATGGATGTTGACAGACAAAATCTTGTACGACTGGAAAGAATTAAATCCTTTCTTCACCTGTTCTGGGGTGTTGCAGTGACAGCAAGCAAAGATATGCTGAGCAAGTCGGGGTCATTTGCTGGGTGATGTCGCAATTTAACAAATGAACACGGGAATCCTGTGAACTCTGTGCATTCTCTTGGGAACTGTACTGTCATTACTGCCATTTAGAACAACAAGTTATAGACAAACAGTATGATGACAGTAATGTCATCCTTTGTAATGTGTTACACCCAGTACAGTTATTTGTCAGTGGTTTTTGGTTTGTTGTCACGGTTCCTTCTCAGCATCCTCATAGTTGTCTGGTTGAAGTCTGAATTCCATCTTGATTGTCTGTGTTCTGTCTATCTGGTGAACCAGCATTGCCCTCTTCTGGACACATAAGAGTTATGAGAAAAATGCAGAGAAACGTCTGTAGAATTAATAACTGTGATATTTTTTCTTCTGGGGCAGGTGGCATGTTGCCACATTGGGTTGGCTCTCACTGCGGTATTGTATCACTTCCTGTTCCGGAGCACAGCGGTGTTTTGCTGTATCTGTTAGCTGTTTAATCTGCACAGTTAGATTGATCTAGTTACCTAGATAACGATTTGTTTCACAGTGTAATCTTCAGGTGCCTTAAATAAAGCACTCCCTCTGCTGAATCACCTCTAAATTATTTACACATTATTCACTTTGTGTGTTTTTAGGAATCCGCTAGCTTAGCGCAGCTACTAGCTCTTAGCTGGTTTAGCATGGCGGCTTCTCCTGTCTCTCCCGCACTTTTCTGCTCTGGGTGTGAAATGTTTAGTTATTCCTCGGCCTCCTTTAGCAGTAATGGTACTTGTAATAAGTGTAGCTTATTCATAGCTTTGGAGGCCAGGCTGGGCGAATTGGAGACTCGGCTCCACACCGTGGAAAATTCTACAGCTAGCCAGGCCCCTGTAGTCGGTGCGGACCAAGGTAGCTTAGCCGCCGTTAGTTTCCCTCTGGCAGGCCGACTGGGTGACTGTGAGGAGGAAGCATAGTTCTAAACAGAAGCCCCGTGTACACCGCCAACCAGTTCACATTTCTAACCGTTTTTCCCCACTCGACGACACACCCGCCGAGGATCAAACTCTGGTTATTGGCGACTCTGTTTTGAGAAATGTGAAGTTAGCGACACCAGCAACCAGTCAATTGTCTTCCGGGGGCCAGAGCAGGCGACATTGAAGGAAATTTGAAACTGCTGGCTAAGGCTAAGCGTAAATTTGGTAAGATTGTAATTCACGTCGGCAGTAATGACACCCGGTTACGCCAATCGGAGGTCACTAAAATTAACATTGAATCGGTGTGTAACTTTGCAAAAACAATGTCAGACTCTGTAGTTTTCTCTGGGCCCCTCCCCAATCGGACCGGGAGTGACATGTTTAGCCGCATGTTCTCCTTGAATTGCTGGCTGTCTGAGTGGTGTCCAAAAAATGAGGTGGGCTTCATAGATAATTGGCAAAGCTTCTGGGGAAAACCTGGTCTTGTTAGGAGAGACGGCATCCATCCCACTTTGGATGGAGCAGCTCTCATTTCTAGAAATCTGGCCAATTTTCTTAAATCCTCCAAACCGTGACTATCCAGGGTTGGAGAGGAAATGGCGTCTCACTAATTTAGAAGATCTTCACTTAGCCTGGAAAAAGAGTCTGTTGCTCTATAAAAAAGCCCTCCGTAAAGCTAGGACATCTTACTACTCATCACTAATTGAAGAAAATAAGAACAACCCCAGGTTTCTTTTCAGCACTGTAGCCAGGCTGACAAAGAGTCAGAGCTCTATTGAGCCGAGTATTCCTTTAACTTTAACTAGTAATGACTTCATGACATTCTTTGCTAATAAAATTTTAACTATTAGAGAAAAAATTACTCATAACCATCCCAAAGACGTATCGTTATTTTTGGCTGCTTTCAGTGATGCTGGTATTTGGTTAGACTCTTTCTCTCAAATTGTTCTGTCTGAGTTATTTTCATTAGTTACTTCATCCAAACCATCAACATGTCTATTAGACCCCATTCCTACCAGGCTGCTCAAGGAAGCCCTACCATTATTTAATGCTTCGATCTTAAATATGATCAATCTATCTTTATTAGTTGGCTATGTACCACAGGCTTTTAAGGTGGCAGTAATTAAACCATTACTTAAAAAGCCATCACTTGACCCAGCTATCTTAGCTAATTATAGGTCATCTCCAACCTTCCTTTTCTCTCAAAAATTCTTGAAAGGGTAGTTGTAAAACAGCTAACTGATCATCTGATGAGGAATGGTCTATTTGAAGAGTTTCAGTCAGGTTTTAGAATTCATCATAGTACAGAAACAGCATTAGTGAAGGTTACAAATGATCTTCTTATGGCCTCAGACAGTGGACTCATCTCTATGGTTGTTCTGTTAGACCTGAGTGCTGCTTTTGATACTGTTGACCATAAAATTTTATTACAGAGATTAGAGCATGCCATAGGTATTAAAGGCACTGCGCTGCGGTGGTTTGAATCATATTTATCTAATAGATTACAATTTGTTCATGTAAATGGGGAATCTTCTTCACAGACTAAGGTTAATTATGGAGTTCCACAAGGTTCTGTGCTAGGACCAATTTTATTCACTTTATACATGCTTCCCTTAGGCAGTATTATTAGACGGCATTGCTTAAATTTTCATTGTTACGCAGATGATACCCAGCTTTATCTATCCATGAAGCCAGAGGACACACACCAATTAGCTAAACTGCAGGATTGTCTTACAGACATAAAGACATGGATGACCTCTAATTTCCTGCTTTTAAACTCAGATAAAACTGAAGTTATTGTACTTGGCCCCACAAATCTTAGAAACATGGTGTCTATCCAGATCCTTACTCTGGATGGCATTACCCTGACCTCTAGTAATACTGTGAGAAATCTTGGAGTCATTTTTAATCAGGATATGTCATTCAATGCGCATATTAAACAAATATGTATGACTGCTTTTTTGCATTTACGCAATATCTCTAAAATTAGAAAGGTCTTGTCTCAGAGTGATGCTGAAAAACTAATTCATGCATTTATTTCCTCTAGGCTGGACTATTGTAATTCATTATTATCAGGTTGTCCTAAAAGTTCCCTGAAAAGCCTTCACTTAATTCAAAATGCTGCAGCTAGAGTACTAACGGGGACTAGAAGGAGAGAGAGCATATCTCACCCATATTGGCCTCTCTTCATTGGCTTCCTGTTAATTGTAGAATAGAATTTAAAATTCTTCTTCTTACTTATAAGGTTTTGAATAATCAGGTCCCATCTTATCTTAGGGACCTCATAGTACCATATCACCCCAATAGAGCGCTTCGCACTCAGACTGCAGGCTTACCTGTAGTTCTGAGGGTTTGTAAGAGTAGAATGGGAGGCAGAGCCTTCAGCTTTCAGGCTCCTCTCCTGTGGAACCAGCTCCCAATTCGGATTAGGGAGACAGACACCCTCTCTACTTTTAAGATTAAGCTTAAAACTTTCCTTTTTGCTAAAGCTTATAGTTAGGGTTGGATCAGGTGACCCTGAACCATTCCCTAGTTATGCTGCTATAGACTTAGACTGCTGGGGGGTTCCCATGATGCACTGAGTGTTTCTTTTTATTCACCTCTTTTTGCTCTGTCTGCACCACTCTGCTTTTAATCATTAGTGATTGATCTCTGCTATCTTCCACTGCATGTCTTTTTCTTGACTCTCTCCCCTCAGCCCCAACCAGTCCCAACAGAAGACTGCCCCTCCCTGAGCCTGGTTCTGCTGGAGGTTTCTTCTTGTTAAAAGGGAGTTTTCCTTCCCACTGTCGCCAAGTGCTTGCTCATAGGGGGTCGTTTTGACCGTTGGGGTTTTTCTGTAATTATTGTATGGCTTTTGCTTTACAATATAAAGCGACTTGGGTCGACTGTTGTGATTTGGCGCTATATAAATAAAATTGATTTGATTTGATTTCTCGCAATCTACCTGTGGGGCATATGCACTGATGACATTCATTATCACCCCTCCAGCTTCACACTTCTGGCCCTGTCAGGAATTTGCATAACCTTCAACACACTCTCAATCTACTCTTCCTTTTGAATGATGCAAACACCATTTTTCCTCCCATCCCACAGTGTAATACTGATTAACATGACATTGATTAATATTTATATTCAATCACACACTTTGAAAAGATTACGGAATTGAAAATGTCACATTGATTAGAGTGCATATTTGCCAGCTTTCTGTTACACTGGTGTCACTGGAAATGGAACTCCGCAAAATCAGCATTAATATAGCAAATATTTGCAACAGTTAAACTGGTCTTGTGTTAAAATGTGTATTTCATTGCAGATACCAAAAGGAGACAAGACTATGTGATGTGAATCTGACTCATTCATTATCAGCCGTCAGGAAACTCTGGAGAACTCTGAAGAACTGTTGGACGTGTTGCACCTGAAGAACGTCATTAAGTTCCCTCCTGCCTATGCCAATATCACTTCACCCAATTCAATAAAAAATGGTTTGAGGGAATGCCGCTAGCAACTAAGAAGAAACTCTAAGATTTCTGAAACAGACTTCAGGTTTTTGGCGATAACCGACCAGATTATTTAATTAATGAATGACATGAAATCACAAACAAATGTGACTTCATGACCGTTACTGAGAAGAATTGTCAGGGTCAATCAGACGTTGCCCTGGTAATAACGACCAGCCTTCAGTGCGACTTCACAAGGCAAGAATTACATTGAAATTAGACCAAATTTTGCATTTTTAAAGAAATGCAAGAGATTAACATGAATGTTAATCTCTTGCATGATGCAGTTGCAGAGTATAAGCATGCACTATGGACTACAAAGGGGGTTTACTATTCAGATTTGATCAGTAAAAATAAGCACAACTCCAAATTTTTGTTTGATACTGTAGCATTTCTTATCCATTGTCGGTCACCTGTTAGTCCTTCTCCATTTATAGCTCAAGACTTCTTGGAGTACTTTGAGAAGACATTAGTTTGAGCATATCTAAACATGCTTTGGCTCAATCTCTGCACCCTGCTGTGGAGGTGGGAGTTAATAATGAGGTGACACCTAGATTTACAGAATTTGATACTATTTCACTAGACGCGCTAGACTTAGACTGCTGGGGGGTTCCCATGATGCACTGAGTGTTTCTTTCTCTTTTTGCTCTGTATGCAACACTCTGCATTTAATCATTAGTGATTGATCTCTGCTCCCCTCCACAGCATGTCTTTTTCCTGGTTCTCTCCCTCAGCCCCAACCAGTCCCAGCAGAAGACTGCCCCTCTCTGAGCCTGGTTCTGCTGGAGGTTTCTTTCTGTTAAAAGAGAGTTTTTCCT
Source organism: Thalassophryne amazonica (assembly GCF_902500255.1). Classification (NCBI taxonomy): domain Eukaryota; kingdom Metazoa; phylum Chordata; class Actinopteri; order Batrachoidiformes; family Batrachoididae; genus Thalassophryne; species Thalassophryne amazonica. The sequence goes on along the minus strand of NC_047125.1, from coordinate 21,981,887 downwards.
TCCCACTGTCGCCAAGTGCTTCCTCACAGGGGGTCGTTTTGACCGTTGGGGTTTTTACGTAATTATTGTATGGCCTTGCCTTACAATTTAAAGCGCCTTGGGGCAACTGTTTGTTGTGATTTGGCGCTATATAAATAAAATTGATTGATTGACCTTTCTAATTTTAGAGATATTGCGCAAATACAAAAAAGCAGTCCTACATATTTGCTTAATATGCGCATTGAAGGACATATCCTGATCAAAAATGACTCCAAGATTTCTCACAGTATTACTGGAGGTCAGGGTAATGCCATCCAGAGTAAGGATCTGGTTAGACACCATGTTTCTAAGATTTGTGGTGCCAAGTACAATAAGTTCAGTTTTATCTGAATTTAAAAGCAGGAAATTAGAGGTCATCTGTTGTGAAAGTGTAGGAACACGGACCCACAACAGGGGGCGCAATGAACGGACAATGGAGGAAGATAAATAACAAGGTTTACTATTGTGAAACAAGCACAATAAGTACAACAATCACAATTTGGGGTCGAATTTGCTGGTGTCGTGTGGGCAGGCTCGAAGGTAGGAGACGCCCGTCTCAGTCGAACCGGAACCACCCCGATCTCCTCTGCCACCGAACCCTGGAAATACTGGAACCGCCAAGTCCCGAATTCCCAGGTGGCCACTGCCTCCGCTCGTCGGATCCGGTACTGCTGGCAGGAGAGAGCAACAACACACAGGTGTGATGCGACAGCACCCAGTAACGAAGAGGGGAGAAGCCACCTCCACCTCTTGTCAATGCACAACAGGAAGGTGAGTACTTATCCAAGCAATATAGCTTTTAGCAGTCAACAATCCTGAAAAGGTTTAACAAATGATTAGCTGGTTAATCAGAATAAGAATGCAGAGATACTACCTCAGTCTTAGGCGATATCTCGGCACTGAGGTGGAGACGCCGTCCTCCTGATATACCTTGGTGCCGAGTAGAAACAGCTGTGTCCAATAATGGGTGACAGCTGTCACCCTGGCTGCTCATCTCAGGTGGCGACGCCCTCTGGTGCCTGGAGCCCGCACTCCAGGCAGGGCGCCCTCTGGTGGTGGTGGGCCAGCAGTACCTCCTCTTCAGCGGCCCACACAACAGTCATCCATGTCTTTATGTCTGTAAGACAATCCTGCAGTTTAGCTAATTGGTGTGTGTCCTCTGGCTTCATGGATAGATAAAGCTGGGTATCATCTGCGTAACAATGAAAATTTAAGCAATGCTTTCTAATAATACTGCCTAAGGGAAGCATGTATAAAGTGAATAAAATCGGTCCTAGCACAGAACCTTGTGGAACTCCATAATTAACCTTAGTCCGTGAAGAAGACTCCCCATTTACATGAACAAATTGTAAGCTATTAGCTAAATATGATTCAAACCACTCCAGCGCAGTGCCTTTAATACCTATGGCATGCTCTAATCTCTGTAATAAAATTTTATGGTCAACAGTATCAAAAGCTGCACTGAGGTCTAACAGGATGAGCACAGAGATGAGTCCACTGTCTGAGGCCATAAGAAGATCATTTGTAACCTTCACTAATGCTGTTTCTGTACTATGATGAATTCTCAAGCCTGACTGAAACTCTTCAAATAAACCATTCCTCTGCAGATGATCAGTTAGCTGTTTTACAACTACCCTTTCAAGAATTTTTGAGAGAAAAGGAAGGTTGGAGATTGGCCTATAATTAGCTAAGATAGCTGGGTCAAGTGATGGCTTTTTAAGTAATGGTTTAATTACTGCCACCTTAAAAGCCTGTGGTACATAGCCACCTAATAAAGATAGATTGATCATATTTAAGATGGAAGCATTAATTAACGGTAGGGCTTCCTTGAGCAGCCTGGTAGGAATGGGGTCTAATAGACATGTTGATGGTTTGGAGGAAGTGACTAATGAAAATAACTCAGACAGAACAATCGGAGAGAAAGAGTCTAACCAAATACCAGCATTACTGAAAGCAGTCGAACATACGAGGTCTAGTAGATAATAAACCGACCCTTTTATTTTTTTTAACTATATGGATTTGAATGACATGCGATTACACCAATCATGCTTGAACCCTCGTGCGCATGCGTGAGTTTTTTCACGCGTGTCGGTGACGTCATTTCCCTGTGGGCAGGCCTTGAGTGAGATGTGGTCCCGCCCTCTCAGCTGAATTCCTTTGTTTCACACGCTGCTCGAGACGGCTCGCGTTGCTTTATCAAAATTTTTTCTGGACCTGTGAGGAATATCCGAGTGGACACTATTCGAGAAATTAAGCTGGTTTTCGGTGAAAAGTTTAATGGCTGATGAGAGATTATGGGGTGTTTCTGTCGCTGTAAGGACTTCCCACGCAGCGGGACATCGTGCAGCGCTTCCAGGCGCCATCGTCGGCCTGTTTCGACCTGAAAACATCCTAATTTAAGGCTTAATTCACCCAGGACGTCGTGAGAGAACAGAGAAGATTCAGAAGAGGCCGGCATGAGGACTTTATGCAGACATTCCACTGTTTAAGGACATTTTGTAATGCAAGACGTGTGCGCAAATTCGCTGAGTCGTTTCTGTGACGACTCTGCAAATCTGTGTACGCCGCGACAGGAAAAACACCTGCGTGTTGAAAACCATTTGTAAACTTCAGGCGGCTTTTGATGGCTTTCAACAAGTGAGTAACTGAGAAATAGTTTAACAGCTTGGGCATGTTCCAACTTGCCCGTTAAGGTTTCCAACGGAGGTGTTTTTCCTGTCGCGACCCCCCGCGGTCGAATCCGGCCCGACATGCCACTCTGCCGGCACGTTCTTTCATTACAAAATGTCCGTTAACAATGGAATGTCCGAATAAACTCCTCATGCTGACTTCTTCTGAAAGTTCTCTGTTCTCTGACAACTTCCTGGGTCAACAGAGCCTGAAATGTGGAAGTTTTCAACTTGAAACGGCGAGACGCTGCCACCTCGAAGCGCAGATCGCCGTCAGGCGCCGTGGGCCGTCCTTAAGGCGACACTACCAGACCAAAATCTCTCATCAGCCGTTAAAATTTTTACCGAAAACCAGCTGAATTTATCGAATGGTGTCCACTCAGTTGTGCCTTACAGTTTTGAAAAAATTTTGATCAAACAAAGCAGCAGTCTCTGAGCCATTCCTAAACAATGAAAAAATCTACGAGAGGGTGGGCGACTCCTCACTCAAAGACTGCCCACAGGTGAATGACGTAACCGACAGGCGTGAAAAAACTCTCGCATGCCCACGAGGGTTCAAGCATGTCTGATGTAATCACACGTGATTCAAATCCATATGGTTTTTGAAAAAAATAATAAGGTCGGATACTTTTCTAATAGACCTCGTAAAGATATGTCTTTGGGATGGTTATGAATAATTTTTTCTCTAATAGTTAAAATTTTATTTGCAAAGAAAGTCATGAAGTCATTACTAGTTAAAGTTAAAGGAATACTCGGCTCAATAGAGCTCTGACTCTTTGTCAGCCTGGCTACAGTGCTGAAAAGAAACCTGGGGTTGTTCTTATTTTCTTCAATTAGTGATGAATAGTAAGATGTCCTAGCTTTACGGAGGGCTTTTTTATAGAGCAACAGACTCTTTTTCCAGGCTAAATGAAGATCTTCTAAATTAGTGAGACGCCATTTCCTCTCCAGCTTACGGGTTATCTGCTTTAAGCTGCAAGTTTGTGCGTTAAACCACGGAGTCAGGCACTTCTGATTTAAGGCTCTCTTTTTCAGAGGAGCTACAGCATCCAAAGTTGTGCTCAATGAGGATGTAAAGCTATTGACGAGATAATCTATCTCACTCACAGAGTTTAGGTAGCTACTCTGCACTGTGTTGATATATGGCATTGAAGAACATAACAAAGAAGGAATCATATCCATAAACCTAGTTACAGCACTTTCAGAAAGACTTCTAGTGTAATGAAACTTATTCCCCACTGCTGGGTAGTCCATTAAAGTAAATGTAAATGTTATTAAGAAATGATCAGACAAAAAGTGGTTTTCAGGGAATACTGTTAAGTCTTCAATTTCTATGCCATATGTCAGAACAAGATCTAAAGTGTGGCTAAGGTGGTGGGTGGGCTCATTTACATTTTGAGCAAAGCCAACTGAGTCTAATAATAGATTAAATGCAGTGTTGAGGCTGTCATTCTCAGCATCTATGTGGATGTTAAAATCACCCCCTATAATCATCTTATCTAAGCTAAGCACTAAGTCAGACAAAAGGTCTGAAAAACCACAAAGAAACTCACAGTAACGACCAGGTGGACGATAGATAATAACAAATAAAACTGGTTTTTGAGACTTCCAATTTGGATGGACAAGACTAAGAGTCAAGCTTTCAAATGAATTAAAGCTCTGTCTGGGTCTTTGATTAAGTAATAAGCTGGAGTGGAAGATTGCTGCTAATCCTCCTCCTCGACACGTGCTTCGAGCATTCTGACAGTTAGTGTGACTCGGGGGTGTTGACTCATTTAAACTAACATATTCATCTTGCTGTAACCAGGTTTCTGTAAGGCAGACTAAATCAATATTTTGATCAATTATTATATCATTTACTAACAGGGACTTAGAAGAGAGAGACCTAATGTTTAATAGACCACATTTAACTGTTTTAGTCTGTGGTGCAGTTGAAGGTGCTATATTATTTTTTCTTTTTGAATTTTTATGCTTAAATAGATTTTTACTGGTTATGGTTGGTCTGGGAGCAGGCACCGTCTCTACGGGGATGGGGTATTGGGGGGATGGCAGGGGGAGAGAAGCTGCAGAGAGGTGTGTAAGACTACAACTCTGCTTCCTGGTCCCAACCCTGGATAGTCACGGTTTGGAGGGTTTAATAAAATTGGCCACATTTCTAGAGATGAGAGCTGCTCCATCCAAAGTGGGATGGATGCTGTCTCTCCTAACAAGACCAGGTTTTCCCCAGAAGCTTTGCCAATTATCTATGAAGCCCACCTCATTTTTTAGACACCACTCAGACAGCCAGCAATTCAAGGAGAACATGCGGCTAAACATGTCACTCCCGGTCCGATTGGGGAGGGGCCCAGAGAAAACTACAGAGTCTGACATTGGTTTTGCAAAGTTACACACCGATTCAATATTAATTTTAGTGACCTCCGATTGGCGTAACCGGGTGTCATTACTGCCGATCTTACTGACTTTTGCTCAGCCTCAAAGTAATTCTGGCAAACTGTCAGGTGACTCTGGACAGAGAGGCAGATCTTGGCCCAAACTGTGTTTAGCAAGGGACATAGAGCTGCTAAACTAGTGTTAATTTTGTCACCTGTTTTTTTTATTTGTTCATAGTCTTTTGTCAAAAGTCATTTTAGTTTTAGTCTTTCACATACCATTTTTATTTTGTCATGTTTTAGTCAAAGAAAGTCTGTTCATTTTAGTTTTAGTCAAAAAAAGAACTGAATGTATTTTAGTCGAGACACTTTAGTCGTTGATAAAAAACATTTCTGTTTACCATTTCAGTCAATAAATTGTTTCAAAAAGTGCTGTTGTGGTGCAGGTCTTTTGAAATGAAACATCTGTTGGGTCTCGTTTTTCTATTTGCATGTTTTCATAACCACAACTTGAGACACTTTAATTTTAATATAAGGGACACTTCATATTTCATTCTACTTCTTCTTTCGGCTGTTCCTGTTTGGGGTCGCCACAGCAGATCAATTCCATCTCACCCTGTCCTCTGTCTCTTCCTCTCTCACACCAACCACCTGCATGTCCTTCCTCACCACAGCCATAAACCTTCTCTTTGGCCTCCCTCTTCTCCTTCTGCATGGTGGCTCCATCCTCAGCATCCTTCTCCCTATATACCCTGGGTCCCTCCTCTGCACATGTCCAAATTCTGACTTCATCGCCAAACAATGACACCTGAGCTGATTGTAAATTGGTTGGTAAATTGAGAGTGTTGCCTTGTGGCTCAGCTCCTTTACTACAATGGTCTGGTACAGTGTCCACAAAACATCAGATGCCACCCCAATCTGGCTATTGATCTCGCACTGTAACTTACCCCCCATTCGAGAACAAGACACAGAGATACTTAAACTCTTCCATTTTGTTGTGAAAGTGTCGTGACACGGACCCACAACAGGGGGCGTTAATGAACGGACAATGGATAAGCCAAAAAGTAACAATTTAATGTTGTGAATCGCACAACAACGTACAGACAATAACAATATGGTGGACTGTCAATCATACACCAGGTGACGTGTGGGCAGGCTCGACGATAGAAGACGCCTGAAGAGAGAAGAGCTGGATCCCCACACAGCTTCCAACACCAACGGAGCTGAAGAACACCGGAGCCGCCAAGCCCTGCGCCCCAGGTGGCCGCTGTCTTCAGCAGTCAGACCCGGTACTGCTGGCAGAGAACAGAGACAGTCCAGATGAGTGTGAGTTCGCACACTCAGTAATCCCACAGTCTGTATTAAGTAAAGGAGGGAAAACCTCCACCTCCAATCACACACACTCGTGCAGCTCCTGGTCAACCACTTATCTGATTTGGGGTGTGAGGCGAAGCTGTCGCTGTCACACCAAACGCCAATCCTCCAGATAAGGAAAAAACTCCAGGAAAACGGCTGCAAATAGAAGTTCAGGTTAAACACACACAGTGTCAGGCAGCAGAGAAATTACCTGAATGGTAGTTGATTTCTCAGCGAGGAGGTGGAGTTGCAGTCCGGTCTTTGTAGTGGTGGTGATGGGTGACAGCTTGTGTTGATTAATGACAGCTGTCACCTCCAGCAAAGCCGACGCCCTCTCGTGCTTGAAGCCTGCACTTCAAGCAGGGCGCCATCTTGTGGTGGTGGGCCAGCAGTACCTCCTCTTCAGCGGCCCACACAACACATTTGGGGCAATAACACTCCCATAACACAGAGGGAGCAATCCTTTTTTCTTCCAACAGTGCACCATGGTCTCAGATTTAGAGGTGGTGACTCTCATCTCATTGACTTCACACTCATCCTCAAACCTGCTTAGTGTGCATTGGAGGTCACTGCCTGATGAAACCAACAGAACATTATGGGAAAGAGTAGTAGAAGCTAGGCTGAGACAACAGCTGGTCCGTGAGCAGCAACATGGTTTCATGCCGAGAGAGCACTAAGGATGCAATGTTTGCCCTGAGAATACTGATGGAGAAGCAGAGAGAAGACCAGAAGGAGTTAGTGTGTTTGTGGATTTAGAGAAAGCTTATGACAGAATGCTAAGAGAAGAGTTGTGGTAGTGTATGATGAAGTCTGGAGTGATTTGCAGGTCAGATAGTCAGAGAATAAAACTCCAACCCTCAACCACCTCTGTGTTTGCTCAGTTCAGTGTTGATGCAGTATTAAAGCTGCACTCAGCCACTCTGTCGCTTTGGAATCAGTCCATCTCAAACCGTAGGGTTTTAACTACCTGTGTGTGTGTGTGTGTGTGTGTGTGTGTGTGTGTGTGTGTGTGTGTGTGTGTGTGTGTGTGTGTGTGTGTGTGTGTGTGTGTGTGTGTGTGTGTGTGTGTGTGAAGTAACGTGCAGCTGCACAATAAAGGAGTCTGACTTGTGGACACTACAGCTCTTTGAAAGCGTTGCATGATACGGGTGAGTAGAGAAACAACAGGCTGCTTTTTCTCACTGCTGTTCAATACTGAATCTATTTGTACAAAGATCGATAATTTACCTGTTTTTGGGAGCGCCATCATCCCCCCCCCCCACGTTTAACAAAGGGCAGCTGAAAGGTCTCTCTGCTGCTCCACTTTTATCTTTTGCTTTCCATTGTTCTTTGACTTTATGCTGTAACTTAAGTATTTATTGCTTACAATATGGTTTTCACATGATCTGAAATAAAGTTAACTATGAATGTTATAACCTTTTTTTTGAGAAAAAAAAAACATTGTGTGTGTGTATATATATATATATATATATATATATATATATATATATATATATATATATATATATCGTATTTTCCGGACTATAAGTCGCACTTTTTTACATGTTTTGGCCGGGGGTGCGACCTATACTCCGGTGCGACTTATAAATGAAAAATATACCGGTAGGATCTCAATTAATTTACTGTAACAAAACAATTTTACGTGACAGAGTCGATCTATGTTTTAAAATGGCCACCGGAAAAGGAAATGCAATGCATCATGGGCACTGTAGTATGACGGCCATCCTATAGTTCACGCTGGTCGCGATAACCAATCAGAGGACAGAACTTTGGATGCGTATTCCTCACCTCACCCACAGCGTGTGAAGCTGACGAACACGGTGCTTGCTGTTAGTCCGGCTTGGCGAACAGAACAGCTTCAACCCTTGGATATCAATGTGAGCAGAGTGTTTAAGTTGACGCTGAGAGCTGCGTGGGAGTATTGGGTGAGCGACGGTGGAGGATTAGCGTGTGCACTTGGAAGGAGCTGGCGTCGATGATTGTGAAAAGCGTTTGAAGCAGACGAACATGGTGTTTATTCCGGGACGGCTAACAGCTTCAACCCTTGGATATCAGTGTGAGCAGAGTTGACGCTGAGAGCTGCATGGGAGCGCTGAGCGACGGCGGAGGATTAGCGTCTCCACTTGGAAGGAGCTGGATCGACACCGCTGGGAGGTCATGAGCTGCGCAGGTAGGTGCTGCATGGTTCGGCTCGCAATGTGGTCCGCAAAATACAAACATATCCGTAGGTAAAATGCAGCTCACGAGAGGGCACTCGAGGCTTGTGTGACTGTTCCTGCGACTTCTGACTACCATAGAAAAATAAAAATTTTAACGTTACTGATAACATAACAAGACAACGGAGAAGGCCCGAAAAAATGCCACCAAAAAGAAAATCATACTCTGCAGATTACAAGTTGCGACTGGTGAAATATGCATCCGTCACAGTATTATCATCTGAACTTTTCATGTTAACATACCTGTATGTCCATGGGACTTATAGTCCAGTGGACCTTATTTATGGTTTATTTTTCTTTATAATGGATAAAGTGGCCGGTGCGACTTATACTCCGGTGCGACTTATTTATGGTTTGTTTTTCTTTATAATGGATAAAGTGGCTGGTGCGACTTATACTCCGGTGCGATTTATAGTCCGGAAAATACGGTGTATATATATATATGTATGTGTGTGTGTGTGTGTATACAGTGGTGGGCACAGTTCAGCTAATCCGATAGCAGATAATTATCGAAACTAATGTTTTTGCTATCGGATTAGCCATGGAGATACAGACCTGGAATGGATGTGCGCACTTCAATCTATTAGCGTCGCTCAAGACAGGGCAGCACCATTGCTAAGGGTGGAGATGTGCAGATCATAAATAATAAACTGACCTCTTTTTTGGCACTAGCGTCACCATTTCTTAATGGATTTTAATAAATGTAGGCTTGTTTTAAAGTCCTTTGAAAGCTCTTTCCAGTGAACCTATGGATGCATGGGTGAAAAAAAAGTTAAGATAAAATGCAGAAATTTGGGGAAATTATGACAAACTGTGCTGCTTTTCTTGTTCTATTGTTGCTATTAGTTAAGAATTTTTAATAAAAGTAGGCTTGTTTTAAGGCCCTTTAATTGCTCTTTATAATGAACCCATACATGCCTGGGTAGAAAAAAAAGTTTTATGTAAAGTGTGGAAATTTGCAGAAAAATATGCCATTCTGTTCATTTACTGTGATGTTTTTTCCTGTCATCATAATTCTCGATGGCTTTTTATAAATGAAGCCTTGTAAGTTGGATTCAAGCTGATTAAAAGCTCTAATGAATCCATACATGCATGGATAAAAAAATCCTTATTTATTAAAATATAAATCTGAAGTATGCCTTGCCATTGTGGTCATTTTGTTGTGAAAGTGTAGGAACACGGACCCACAACAGGGGGCGCAAATGAACGGACAATGGAGGAATCAAATAACACTGTTTTTACTGTTGTGAAAACAGGCACAACAACACAGCCGATTACAATATTGAGACTGAGTCCAATAACAACGGTGTCGTGTGGGCAGGCTCGACGATAGGAGACGTCTGTCCAAGTCGAACCGGAACCAACCCGATTTCCTCTGCCACCGAACCCCGGGAATACTGGAGCCGCCAAGTCCCGAATCCCCAGGTGGCCACTGCCTCCGCTCGTCGGATCCGGTACTGCTGGCAAGGAACAAAAACAGTCAGGTGTGGATGCGGCTGCACCCAGTAACACGGAGGGTGGAGAGTCCACCTCCACCTCTCGTTAACAACGATACAGGAGTGTAGGAAGGTGAGTACTTATCCAAAAGTTGTTCAGTAGTCAGCTGTCCTACAAATGCTCCACAAGAAATACAACAATGGTTAGTTATATGTATGGGCAGAGATTGTTACCTCTTTGGTCAGGCGATATCTCTGCAAATGAGGTGGAGATGCCGTCCTGCTGATATACCTCCGTATTGATTGGGATCAGCTGTCTCCAGTGATGGATGACAGCTGTCGTCCTGGCTGCTCCCGTAAGGCGGCAGCGCCCTCCGGTGCCTGGAGCCCGCACTCCAGGCAGGGCGCCCTCTAGTGGTGGTGGGCCAGCAGTACCTCCTCTTCAGCGGCCCACACAACACATTTACCTTGCTGCGTTTTCCACTGTAATATTACTGCTAGTCTTTTAATGACAACAACATATATATGATTTTTACTAACATTTTATTGCAAGTAGATATAAAGCCATTCAGAATTTATGACTTTTGACCCTCAGTCAGGGTAAAAAGGACCATCCCCATCCCCTTCAACCACACTGTTAAAATTTAAATGCGGCCTGTGACCACCATGTACATATCATATTAAACAACAACTGCAAGTATATATATATATATATATATATATACACACACACACAGATTTTAACATTTTTGTTTCCGTATCTGTATGCATGTGAACGCAGCTTAATGAAAAGAACTTATGGAGTTGAGTTATAGTCTCAGAATATGGATATTAAATTGCGACATAACGACTTTAAAATAGACATTTGTTTACATAATTACTCTACATTAAGGCTATTGTACAGTTCATTTTAGTGCAGTTGATGGCGAAGCACTGACTGCTTTTTTCCTCTCATTTCGCTTCTGTTTAACAGGTGCCATAACTGGCTCAAGGCGCTCTCTCCACCCTTAGTAATGGCCGCCGTGCGGCATGCCACAAGTCACGTGACATCCATTCCAGGTCTATATCTCCACGGGATTAGCTTTTCAGATAAGTTTTAAAACCATCATCGGACCAATTATCTTCCGATAAATTTAGTTCCGATAACTTTCAATCCGATAAAACATTTTTGCTGGTAAAGTTTAACGGTTAAAAACATTTGTAAACTAAAATCAAACATTTTAGTCCGTTTGTTGTGTTTTTAGCAGACTGGCTGGCTGTCACTTGCTGGTGACATCATCATTAAGTGCAAAACGTGATTGGCCGCTCAACGCAGGGAGCATTGTGGGTAGTGTAGTTCAGGTTCACTTTTGATGTTACACTGACTCGTCCTATCGACAAAAACAAAACAGACCAATTTTCACATTATTTTATTTTATTTCTTTGTGGCTGTAATTTAATCACCAAGACTCGGTGGGGGAGAGGAGCTCTCACTGCACAGCTGTGTGTACAGAGGGAGGGACTTTTCTTCACATTTAGACACTTTCAGATTTTGTAAAAAGGACGCTTTATGCGGATTATTCATTCAGATGAATCCCACTGAAACTAACAGGTAAGAATTTATATTTACTACGTCTATTTTATTCTGCCAATCAATGCATTAATGGATGTATTTTGGTTGTTTAAGCCGCAGGGTTCAAAGTGTGTGGAAAAAAACAGCAGCTTTTAGCTCATAAATGACAGTGTATCTTATACTGAGATAAACTGTGACTTCTAATACTGTGTTTTACTGCTTTTGAAAGATGATGACAGTGTTTGGGGTTTTATTTTTTATTTATTCATTTTTCACATGTTCTTTGTGTTTGTGATCCTTGAATTTACCCAGCAACCCCTGCGGCACTTAAAGTGAAACTGGTTTATCAGAAGCTGACAGTGTAATCTGATGTGGCCGCGTCTTAATCAATACTAATAGTTCTCGGTTCTCGGTAATAAAGAAAATTTTTTTAGCAGTTTAGCGGTTTGGCATCATAAAAGATAACTTTCCAGTTATCTGATTAGTGGTTATCGAAGCTAACTTTTTGGTTAGCTGTGCCCACCACGAGGTCTGTTAGAAAAGTATCCGAGCTTTTTATTTTTTGCAAAAACCATATGGATTTGAATCGTGTGATTGCATCAGCCAAGCTTGAACCTTCGTGCGCATGCGTGAGTTTTTTCACGCCTGTCAGTTGCATCATTCGCCTGTGAGCACGCTTTGAGTGAGCACTGGTCTGACCCCCTCGTTGGATTTTCATTGTGAGGAAAACGGCTGGAGCAGCGCTGCATCAAATTTTTTCAGAAACTGTGAGAGACAGCCAGGAAAATTCAGATGGCTTTCAGGGACCATTTTATGGACATCACACAGATTAAGGAGTGTTAAAGCCGGTTTAAAGACGGCGCACAATAGCGGAAAAAGTAGGAAAGGGGGTGTTCACAATAATAATAGTGTGGCATTCAGTCAGTGAGTTTGTCAATTTTGTGGAACAAACAGGTGTGAATCAGGTGTCCCCTGTTTAAGGATGAAGCCAGCACCTGTTGAACATGCTTTTCTCTTTGAAAGCCTGAGGAAAATGGGACATTCAAGACATTGTTCAGACAAACAGCGTAGTTAGATTAAAAAGTTGATTGGAGAGGGGAAAACTTATACGCAGGTGCAAAAAATTATAGGCTGTTCATCTACAATGATCTCAAATGCTTTGAAATGGACAAAAAACAGAGACGCATGGAAGAAAATGGAAAACAACCATCAAAATGGATAGAAGAATAACCAGAATGGTAAAGGCTCACCCATTGATCAGCTCCAGGATGATCAAAGACAGTCTGGAGTTACCTGTAAGTGCTGTGACAGTTAGAAGACGCCTGTGTGAAGCTAATTTATTTGCAAGAATCCCCCGCAAAGTCCCTCTGTTAAATAAAAGACGTGCAGAAGAGGTTACAATTTGCCAAAGAACACATCAACTGGCCTAAAGAGAAATGGAGGAATATTTTGTGGACTGATGAGAGTAAAACTGTTCTTTTTGGGTCCAAGGGCCGCAGACAGTTTGTGAGATGACCCCCAAACTCTGAATTCAAGCCACAGTTCACAGTGAAGACAGTGAAGCATGGTGGTGCAAGCATCATGATATGGGCATGTTTCTCCTACTATGGTGTTGGGCCTATATATCATATACCAGGTATCATGGATCAGTTTGAATATGTCATAATAATTGAAGAGGTCATGTTGCCTTATGCTGAAGAGGACATGCCCTTGAAATGGGTGTTTCAACAAGACAATGACCCCAAGCATACTAGTAAACGAGCAAAATCTTGGTTCCAAACCAACAAAATTAATGCCTCGCAGATGTGAAGAAATCATGAAAAACTGTGGTTATACAACTAAATACTAGTTTAGTGATTCACAGGATTGCTAAAAAAAGGAGTTTGAATATAATAGTTTTGAGTTTGTAGCGTCAACAGCAGATGCTACTATTATTGTGAACACCCCCTTTTCTACTTTTTTTTACTAATAGCCCAATTTCATAGCCTTAAGAGTGTGCATATCATGAATGCTTGGTCTTGTTGGATTTGTGAGAATCTACTGAATCTACTGGTACCTTGTTTCCCATGTAACAATAAGAAATATACTCAAAACCTGGATTAATCTTTTTAGTCACATAGCACTACTATTATTCTGAACACTACTGTAATTTATGTGGATTCATGATATGAATCAGAAAACTGAAAGATAATCAGCCATACATTTTGGTCAATAAATTAACCTGAAGCATGCCAAACACCTGATTCTGTCTGTTTACTGATTCAAGGCAAAAACCCAACGACAATGACAACTCCAAAAGGATTCCTACTGCTCCTCGGGTTTGTGACCTTCACACTTCCTGTCACATATTACTACTGGATCACCAGATTACATGACAAGACAGGTAACAAGAACAGGGCGTGGGGGGGCGGTGTTTGGTGGTTGTGATGCAGATGCATAAGATGATTTTTGTTTGAGATCCTGTTCCTGCTCAGCACGGATGTGGTTGGTTTGAATAATTATTTACTTTTTTGTGCTCACTGCCTGTTTTTATGTCAAAAGATTAGCAAATGACAAACAGTTGTGTGACTAAGGTGCCAAGTCCTTGCATAGGTATCAAACAGATTCCAGAAAAGGCCACGAGGGTGCCGGTTTTGGAATCAGTTTGACACCAAAGGAAAAGACACCTTCTAAGAAGTAATAATTTATAGTCTAGTAAATTAGGGACAAGAGTATCTGATTTACTAAACTCCTAGAAGCCGTCACACACTGAGACGTTTTCATTTTCATTCTTCTAGAGGTCAGAAAACAGCGGCAGGAACTGAGAAAGCAGCTGATTATACAGATGTGCAAAACTAGCAAACAGGTATTTTCCCAGATGAAGCACAATTTGGAAGATCTAACCAGCCTGGATCTGGAAAACTTCATTGTGAATGACGAATATGCCGTCATCTACTGCTACATTCCCAAGGTGAGGAACACGTGGATACACACCTACAGCATTTTATCAATATCAATGCCATTATCTATTCTGCTTATCGATACGACTCTTTACCGATTCCCTTATCAATGCCTCTTGTGAATTTTCTGTGTACTAAAAGTAGGCTTTACAGGTTTTCGATGTCAACACCATTTTAAATTGGTCACTGGATCCTTGCTCTCTGGACATAAATAAAAATAAATAAAATCTATAGTTTTTGTCAAAATTTCCTTTCAGATATTTGGCATGAATGTCACTCCATATAGCAATGAGCTGAGCTCAGCTGGCTGCTGCACATCAGCGCAAGACGACTCATTTTGGGAGGGAAAAAAACCCATTTTGATCGATTGCAGTTTGTTTGTATTACAGCATTTGGAAAGAGGTGTCATTTGATTTAAACGGTGTTTCACTTTGAAGTTAACAGTTTCAAGTGGATTCTCTTGTTCTAACTTGACTCAGCAGAGAGCGGCGCAGCATTTGGAGCTGTGTGAACAGAATGGAGTACGATTCTCGTTTCTTTCTCACAACAAGACAGGAGTCCCAGTTAGTGACTTTAATCCACACAAAAGTGACTCACGATTGACATATTCAGGGATGAAAGTGGTGGAAAAACAAAAAAAAACCTGAAACACAAAACTACCACACAACAACACACGCATGAAAATTGTTGAATTCTAGACGCTCTGAAATCCAATTGGGGGTGGTGTCAGGGGTGTGTTCCAGCGCCGCCGGGCCGCTCCCCTGTTGGTTTGTCGTGCTGCCCCAGTAGCTCTGATGGCTGCCCTTCCTGGCCCCTGTGCCCTTCCGCCTTTTTCTCCTGGTTTCTCCTGAGGCCCTGCGTCCTGGACCCATTTCTGTCGTTGCTTGCGGTCGACCGTATGGCTTCTGATGTGCCAGAGTGGTCCATGTCATATGGTGGTTCTGAACTTTTGTCTTGGCCCAACATACCAGCCACAGTAGTGATTGAATATTTAGCTGTGATCTGGGTCTCTGTGCGTGGATGGTTGTGTGTTTGTGGGCGTCACCACAATTCAGTTTTGGGTGTTCTCAAGAGGATCAAAACTCTGGTGTCCTAGATTCGGGTATGGATGATCACTAATTAAACAACAGACTGTTGCTGTCACTACTTGTTCATGTGTGGTTGTTTGTCCTGGTATGTTGTATGGTTGGGGCCCCGTCTCCTCGGTGTCTCACTTCACAGCTATTTCCTTCATCACTTGTCTTTCGTCCTTGTCTTTCTTTGTGTTGTTTTGGTGGTCGGCCCTTCCTGATAGAAGTTGGCAGTATGGCTTTGAGTAGGATGTTGTAGCCTGATTGGGAAGGGCGGATGGGGGTCACACACACACACCACGTTCACTCATGCACTATATATCTTCTGTCTTGCAAGAATAAATTGCATATATGTGTATTAATGTTCATAACTTCCTTTTCTCTCAAAAATTCTTGAAAGGGTAGTTGTAAAACAGCTAACTGATCATCTGCAGAGGAATGGTCTATTTGAAGAATTTCAGTCAGGTTTTAGAATCCATCATAGTACAGAAACAGCATTAGTGAAGGTTACAAATGATCTTCTTATGGCCTCAGACAGTGGACTCATCTCTGTGCTTGTTCTGTTAGACCTCAGTGCTGCTCTTGACACTGTTGACCATAAAATTTTATTACAGAGATTAGAGCATGCCATAGGTATTAAAGGCACTGCGCTGCAGTGGTTTGAATCATATTTATCTAATAGATTACAATTTGTTCATGTAAATGGGGAATCTTCTTCACAGACTAAGGTTAATTATGGAGTTCCACAAGGTTCTGTGTTAGGACCAATTTTATTCACTTTATACATGTTTCCCTTAGGCAGTATTATTAGACAGCATTGCTTAAATTTTCACTGTTACGCAGATGATACCCAGCTTTATCTATCCATGAAGCCAGAGGACACACACCAATTAGCTAAACTGCAGGATTGTCTTACAGACATAAAGACATGGATGACCTCTAATTTCCTGCTTTTAAACTCAGATAAAACTGAAGTTATTGTACTTGGCCCCACAAATCTTAGAAACATGGTGTCTAACCAGATCCTTACTCTGGATGGCATTACCCTGACCTCTAGTAATACTGTGAGAAATCTTGGAGTCATTTTTGATCAGGATATGTCATTCAATGCGCATATTAAACAAATATGTAGGACTGCTTTTTTGCATTTGCGCAATATCTCTAAAATTAGAAAGGTCTTGTGATGCTGAAAAACTAATTCATGCATTTATTTCCTCTAGGCTGGACTATTGTAATTCATTATTATCAGGTTGTCCTAAAAGTTCCCTGAAAAGCCTTCAGTTAATTCAAAATGCTGCAGCTAGAGTACTAACGGGGACTAGAAGGAGAGAGCATATCTCACCCATATTGGCCTCTCTTCATTGGCTTCCTGTTAATTCTAGAATAGAATTTAAAATTCTTCTTCTTACTTATAAGGTTTTGAATAATCAGGTCCCATCTTATCTTAGGGACCTCATAGTACCATATCACCCCAATAGAGCGCTTCACTCTCAGACTGCAGGCTTACTTGTAGTTCCTAGGGTTTGTAAGAGTAGAATGGGAGGCAGAGCCTTCAGCTTTCAGGCTCCTCTCCTGTGGAACCAGCTCCCAATTCAGATCAGGGAGACAGACACCCTCTCTACTTTTAAGATTAGGCTTAAAACTTTCCTTTTTGCTAAAGCTTATAGTTAGGGCTGGATCAGGTGACCCTGAACCATCCCTTAGTTATGCTGCTATATAGAGAGTGTTTCTTTCTCTTTTTGCTCTGTATGCACCACTCTGCATTTAATCATTAGTGATTGATCTCTGCTTCCCTCCACAGCATGTCTTTTTCCTGGTTCTCTCCCTCAGCCCCAACCAGTCCCAGCAGAAGACTGCCCCTCCCTGAGCCTGATTCTGCTGGAGGTTTCTTCCTGTTAAAAGGGAGTTTTTCCTTCCCACTGTCGCCAAGTGCTTGCTCACAGGGGGTCGTTTTGACCGTTGGGGTTTTTCCGTAATTATTGTATGGCCTTGCCTTACAATAAAAAGTGCCTTGGGGCAGCTGTTTGTTGTGATTTGGCGCTATATAAATAAAATTGATTTGATTTGATAAATGGTTCTGCCAGTGTGGCATTTACCATTACTATATATGCGGACGGGGGGGGGGATGTGAATAGCTTATTGCTAACTTTAATATTGAAAATGCCACAGACATGCTAACGCGTTAGCATCGGTCCAGTTTTTTATTTATAAAATATAGCTATCAACTGTCAGAAAACCATAACAGGTCAGTTTAACATAAAAAAGGTAAATATTACTCACAGACATATGCTCTTTAGGGTTTTAGCAGGGAAAAATTAAGATAAATTTAAATAAAACAAAGAACCAATGAAGCAGCAGATCGAAGCACTGCTTCATTAATTCAAGGTTCAAAGCAAAGCCGCACTGCAGAAATGATTGATTCCAGACCCGCTGCAGGGTCTGTAATCAATGTAGAGAAATGGTCATTTTCCTGACAAACACCCCCAAAAAGAATGGCCACTCTAAAGGACCGATAATGGAATTGTTAAGCAAAAAGGCTATCGATGTCAATGGATCAAATCATTTCTTAACGATACTCGAAAAGAACTGGTTCCCAATACCCATCCCTATAGAGCACACAAAGCACACAAACAGTCTTTCAGCACAGTTAAAGTGATCTCCTGGAGAACTTTCTGAGCTTTCTTGTAAACATGCATGCAATTAAAATTGCAATTAAATATTTCCGCTGTTAAGTCAGCAGGTTTTTTTGGAATTGACACGTCATCAGCCCCCCTGTCCATGTGATGGGGTAAACACATTCATTGTTGGCCAAAGGGTTGGTTGTTCCTTTTGATGTCTCTGATACATCTTGGGAGTTACCACAACGTAATTAAAGATTGGCCACACTGTTTTTCTGGAAGAAAACTGGTCACCTTGGTCTGTAATGGCCCCAACCTCCCCAGTGAACCTTAATTAGAGTAAGTGGGTACAGAAAATGGATGGATACTCTGCAATGACACAAACAGCACAACCTCAATAGGCCAAGAGATATTTATCATTTTACCGTCAGGGATTCATGTTGGGATGGCCCAAAAACCCAATGAAGATTGATAACTACAAAAACATAGTGAATGGTAAATGGACTGCATTTATATAGCGCTTTTACATCTTCATCAGAAGCTCAATCTGCTTTACAATTACGCCCCACATTCACACTGATGTCAGGGTGCTGCCATCTAAGGCTCTCACTACACACCGAGAGCAACCTGAGGATTAACGACCTTGCCCAAGGGTCCTTAGTGATTTTCCAGCCAGGCTGGTGTTTGAACCAAAGATCCTCTGGTCTTAAGCCCAATGCTTAACCATGAGACCATCACCTCCCACAAAATATCAGCTGAACAAGCTATGGGATGTTCATTATAGTAATGTTGGTGCCTATTGGTCGGAGAAAACGCCAAAACAAAATTGGTGGCTTTGACCTACTTTTCCTGAGACATTAGACTACTATTCCCTCACGTGAGTTGAGGGGTTCCATGTGCAAAGGCATGTTGTGTTTCTCTCTGTATCTTTCAGTGTGGTGTACTTTAGAAGCGCTACAGTGCTAGTCCGAAAGCAATTCTACCAGAAGACTCAACAGGGTAAAGAAAGTGATTAATGACATAAAAATCTGGGTTGGTTTCAGTCGTCGCTGGAGCGGTGGAATGAGCCAAGATGATCTTAAGTCCTGCCAATGGAGGGGGAAGGAGGGAAACCCCAGCCCCCATGGCAGACAAGAACGAACTAGTGATGTTAGGGCGGCAGAGGGATCGCCAGGCAGGGAACTGAAAAACAGCTAGAGGTCAGCGAGATGTCAAAGCTTTTAAAGGACCTGCCTGTGTCTGATTGGTTTGCGATGACTTCACACGGGTGCACCAAAATAAACTTTAACGAATTACATTATTTGGAATGAATGCCACTTCAAACGGAGGCACCAATTTAATGTAGTGAATAAGTAGTTAAGCCTCGCAATGTGTTACTGGCATCACGGAGCACCAAAAAATATGTAGCGAAAGTATTGTTAAACTCCCAAATTGAATTAAATTGGTCTCAGCCTCATTTAATGAGTCACCAAAATAATTATCAATTTTAGAGGTTAATAATTATTATTTAATTGGAATAATATCTAATCACCTCAGGGCACCACCTATTTAAAGCATAAGTACTTTATTTTAAACATTATTAATCAGTCTCAATTTAATTAATCAGTCTCGGGTCTGAAAGTTTGAATTCTATAATACGATTGACCAAGGGTTTCCTTCTGAACACAAAATGAACCACAGCAGAAATATTCATATTTTATTTACAAGCATCCAAGAAATGAACAGTTTACTGGCATTTTTGGGGACAGTGATTAAATATGTTCATTTATGGACACAATGTTCTTACTCATGAGAAGTTGAAAGAAAGTAGAGCGATAAAGCTTAAAGACTAAGTAAATAAACCTGATTACAATTTAGGGATGAAATTTGAAGCCAATTATTATTAAGAAAATTATTTAACAAATATATGAATATTTTTAAAAGAAGCCACTTTGCATCCATTGACAACAAAACCCTTTTTCTGGACCCTTTAACTGGGTCACTTAGCTGATCCATTGAAGAAATGGTTCGGCTGAACCATCTGTCCGTCGTTGATGTTTTAGGCTCTTTGCAGCATGAGCTCACTTGGGTCAGGGGTTAAACCGGTGGTCTCGCCAGGCGGTCCCAAAGGCTTCGTGTCGTCTGGCTTTACCAACAGGATGGCTGCTTGCAGTCAGGTTGTCAGCTTGCTGGACCCCAGATGTTGTGTGGGCTGCTGAAGAGGAGGTACTGCTGGCCCACCACCACCAGATGGCACCCTGCTTGGAGTGCGGGCTTCAAGCACAAGAGGGCGCCGGAGCCACTGGGAGTGACAGCTGTCACTCATCATCAGCACCAGCTGTCACTCAGTCAACTCATCGCCATCACCATAAAGGCCAGACTGCAACTCCACCTCCTCACCGAGAAATCAGCTACCTTGGAGGTAATTTCTCTGCTGACTTACAACATTGAGTAATAATCTGAACTTCTTTGCAGCCGTTTTCCTGTGGTGTTGCCTTATCTGTGGGATTGGCGTTTGGTGTGATCAACGACGGCTTCGCTTCACACCACAACCAGATAAGTGGTTAGACAGGAGCTGCACGAGTGTGTGACGGGAGGTGGAGGTGCTCCCTCCCAAAAGAACACAGACTGTGGGATTACTGAGTGTGTGCACTCACACTCACCTGTGCTGTTTCTGTTCTCTGCCAGCAGTACCAGGTCTGACAGCTGGAGACGGTGACCACCTGGGGACCCAGGACTTGGCGGCTCCGGTGTTCTTCAGATCCGTTGGCGGTGAGGGACGTGTGGGATCCAGCTCAGTTCTGGACGGGCGTCTCCTATCCTCAAGCCTGCCCACACGTCACCCAACGTGTAATTGACTATAGTCCCAAACTGATTGTTGTCTGTATTCCGTTGTGCACAATTTACAACATTAAATTGTTACTGTTTGGCTTATCCACTGCCCGTTCTTTTACGCCCCCTGGGTCCGTGTTCCTACACTTTCACAACAGGATTTCTCGGCCAGCGTCATGGATCCCGAGGGGCGTCAACCATCGCTTGACCAGCCAATGGAAGAGCGAGGTGCACAGACGCCAGCAGGAGGCGTGTTAGGTGAGCTGCAGCACATCTTAACCACTTTTACTGCTCGGTTGGACTTAGTTACTGAGCAGAGCATTGTTCTCAATCGAAGGATGGAGGCTCTCACCGCCCAGGTGGAAGCGCATGCTCAGGGCGCTGCTGCAGCACCTCCTCCTGCTGACCGAATGCCAGAGACAGACATTCCACTGGTCGTTCAACGAACCCCCCCACCTTCCCCTGAAGCATACATAAGTCCTCCGGAGCCGTACGGAGGCTGTGTGGAGACGTGCGCGGACTTCTTGATGCAGTGCTCGCTCGTCTTTTCACAGCGTCCCTTCATGTACGCGTCAGACGCTAGCCGGGTGGCTTACGTTATAAATTTGCTTCAAGGAGAGGCACGCGCCTGGGCTATGGCGCTCTGGGAGCAGAATTCACGGCTCCTAACGATTTACACTGAGTTTGTGAAGGAGTTCCGACAGGTGTTCGACCACCCTCATAGAGGCGAGACCGCTTCAAGCGTGCTGCTGTCGATAAGACAGGGGTGTCGGAGCGCAGCTAAGTATGCAGTCGACTTCCGCATCGCTGCAGTGCGAGCCGGCTGGAATGCTGTTGCGCTCCACGCCACCTTTGTAAACGGACTGTCCCTGGTCCTTAAGGAGCACCTGGTGGCGAAGGGCGAGCCGCGGGATTTAGACGGGCTTATCGACCTGGTTATACGGTTAGACAACCGATTAACAGAACACCGACAGGAGCGAGACGAAGGGCGTGGTCAGGCACAAGCCGTCCCTCTTCCTCCCGGGTCCGAAAGGGAGCCGACTTCCCCATGCTCCACAGCCAGGGCACTCCATGTGACGACAGCTCCCCCTGCTGACGTTGCTATGGAAACGAGCAGTGCCAAAAAGCGATCAGATCAGAGACAAAGGAGGCTGATCCGTGGAGAGTGTTTTCTCTGCAGCTCAACCGAGCCCACACAGAGAGAATGCCCCAAACGGTCAAAACAGCAGCACTCGTCCTTAGAGACTGGGCTAAGGGTGGGTCACAATACCCATGCGGGGAGACCCCGAAAATCTGCACGTATCCCAGTCACGATCCTGAGTGGGGATCTAACCCTTCACGCCCCAGCACTGGTGGACACGGGGTCGGAGGGGAATCTGCTGGATAGCAGATGGGCAAAGGAGGTTGGGCTCCCTCTAGTGGCCTTACCGTCACCATTGTCGGTGCAGGCACTAGATGGCACCCTTCTTCCACTAATCACACACCAGACACAGCCCGTGACTTTGGTTGTATGTGGGAATCACAGGGAGGAGATTGTGTTTTATGTAACACCTTCTACCTCCCGAGTGATTTTGGGTTTTCCATGGGTGTTAAAACACAATCCCCGGATTGATTGGCCGTCTGGGGTTGTGGTTCAGTGGAGCGAAACCTGCCACCGGGAGTGTTTAGGATCCTCAGTTCCACCTGGTGTGACAGCTAAGGAGGAGGTTTTAGTCCCCCCCAATCTGGCGGCGGTGCCAGCCGAGTACCATGACCTTGCTGACGTCTTCAGCAAGGATCTGGCACTCACGCTGCCCCCACACCGTCCGTCCGATTGTGCCATTGATTTGATACCGGGCGCTGAGTACCCGTCCAGCAGGCTGTACAACCTCTCACGTCCGGAACGCGAATCAATGGAGACCTACATCCGGGACTCGTTAGCTGCCGGGTTGATCCGGAACTCCACCTCCCCGATGGGTGCTGGTTTCTTTTTTGTGGGCAAGAAGGACGGTGGACTCCGTCCATGCATTGATTACAGAGGGCTGAACGAGATCACGGTTCGCAACCGATACCCGTTACCTCTGTTGGATTCAGTGTGCATGCCCTTGCATGGAGCCCAAATTTTCACAAAATTGGATCTTAGGAATGCTTATCACCTGGTTCGGATCCGGGAGGGAGACGAGTGGAAGACGGCCTTTAACACCCCATTAGGTCACTTTGAGTACCTGATCATGCCGTTCGGCCTCACCAATGCGCCCGCGACGTTCCAAGCGTTGGTTAATGACGTCTTGCGGGACTTCCTGCATCGGTTTGTCTTCGTATATCTAGACGATATACTCATCTTTTCTCCGGATCCTGAGACCCATGTCAAGCATGTACGTCAGGTCCTACAGCGGTTGTTGGAGAACCGGCTGTTTCTGAAGGGCGAGAAGTGCGAGTTCCACCGCACTTCTTTGTCCTTCCTGGGGTTCATAATCTCCTCCACCTCCGTCGCCCCTGATCAGGCCAAGGTTGCGGCGGTGAGAGATTGGCCCCAAACAACGAACCGTAGGAAACTACAACAGTTCCTCGGTTTTGCAAATTTCTACTGGAGGTTCATCAAGGGCTACAGTCAGGTAGTTAGCCCCCTGACAGCCCTGACCTCCACAAAAGTCCCCTTCACCTGGTCGGATCGGTGCGAAGCCGCGTTTAGGGAGTTGAAACGCCGGTTCTCGACTGCACCGGTTCTGGTGCAGCCCGATCCCAATCGCCAGTTTGTAGTTGAAGTGGATGCCTCTGACTCAGGGATAGGAGCCGTGCTATCCCAGAGCGGGGAGTCCGACAAGGTTCTCCATCCATGTACCTACTTTTCCCACAGGTTGACCCCGCCTGAAAGGAACTATGACATCGGCAATAGGGAACTTCTTGCGGTGAAGAAGGCTCTTGAGGAGTGGAGACACCTGTTGGAGGGAGCATCAGTACCATTTACGGTTTTCACGGACCATCGGAACCTGGAGTACATTCGGACCGCCAGGCGTCTGAACCCCAGGCAAGCCCGCTGGTCACTGTTCTTCGGGCGTTTTGACTTTCGGATCACCTACCGCCCCAGGACGAAAAACCAACGATCTGACGCCCTGTCCCGGGTGCATGAAGAGGAGGTCAAGACCGAGCTGTCAGACCCGACGGAAACCATCATCCCCGAGTCCACTGTCATGGCCACCCTCACCTGGGACGTGGAGAAGACCGTCCGGGAGGCCCTGACACGGAGCCCGGACCCGGGGACAGGTCCGAAGGACAAATTGTACGTCCCACCAGAGGCCAGGGCTGCGGTCCTAGACTTCTGTCACGGTTCCAAGCTCTCCTGTCATCCAGGGGTGCGAAGGACCATGGCAGTGGTCCGGCAGCGCTTCTGGTGGGCGTCTATGGAAGCCGACGTCCGGGAGTATGTCAAGGCCTGCACCACCTGTGCCAGGGGCAAAGCCGACCACCACAAGGCCCAAGGCCTCCTCCAGCCTCTGCCCGTGCCTCATTGCCCCTGGTCTCACATCGGCCTGGACTTTGTCACGGGCCTCCCGCCGTCCCAGGGCATGACTACCATCCTCACGATAGTGGACCGGTTCTCCAAGGTGGCCCACTTCGTGGCCCTCCCGAAGCTCCCAACGGCCCAGGAGACTGCAGACCTCCTGGTCACCCATGTCGTGCGTCTGCATGGGATTCCATCGGACATTGTCTCGGATCGTGGTCCTCAGTTCTCCTCCCAATTTTGGAGGAGCTTCTGCAGGGAACTGGAGGCCACCGTAAGTCTCTCGTCCGGGTACCATCCCCAGACGAATGGGCAGGCAGAGCGGACGAATCAGGAACTGGAGCAGGCCCTCCGCTGCGTGACCTCCGTGCACCCGACGGCCTGGAGTGACCATCTGGCCTGGATCGAGTATGCTCATAATAGCCAGGTATCATCGGCTACCGGCCTCTCCCCGTTTGAGGTGTGTTTGGGGTACCAGCCCCCATTGTTCCCGCTAGTGGAGGGAGAGGTCGGGGTGCCCTCGGTCCAGGCCCATCTGAGGAGGTGCCGTCGGGTGTGGCGTACCGCCCGCTCTGCCCTGCTCAAGGCCCGGACGAGGGCTAAGGCCCATGCAGACCGCCGGCGTGCCCCGGCCCCTACGTATTAGCCCGGGCAGGCGGTTTGGCTTTCCACGAAGGACATTCCACTACAGGTAGAATCCCAAAAACTAAAGGACAGGTTCATTGGGCCATTTTCCATACTTAAAGTCCTCAGTCCGGCCGCAGTGAAGCTGAAGCTACCAGCTTCACTGCGGATTCATCCAGTGTTCCATGTTTCACGAATCAAACCCTACCACACATCAACTCTCTGCACCCCCGGACCGGCGCCGCCTCCTGCCCGGATCATAGATGGAGAGCCTGCCTGGACCGTGCGCAGGCTCCTGGATGTCCGTCGAAAGGGCCGGGGGTTCCAGTATTTGGTGGACTGGGAGGGGTATGGACCCGAAGAATGCTCCTGGGTGAAGAGGAGCTTCATCCTGGACCCGGCCCTCCTGGCCGACTTCTACCGGCGGCACCCGGACAAGCCTGGTCGGGCGCCAGGAGGTGCCCGTTGAGGGGGGGGGTCCTGTTGTGTGGGCCGCTGAAGAGGAGGTACTGCTGGCCCACCACCACCAGATGGCACCCTGCTTGGAGTGCGGGCTTCAAGCCCGAGAGGGCGCCGGAGCCACTGGGAGTGACAGCTGTCACTCATCATCAGCACCAGCTGTCACTCAGTCAACTCATCACCATCACCATAAAGGCCGGACTGCAACTCCACCTCCTCGCTGAGAAATCAGCTACCTTGGAGGTAATTTCTCTGCTGACTTACAACATTGAGTAATAATCTGAACTTCTTTGCAGCCGTTTTCCTGTGGTGTTGCCTTATCTGTGGGATTGGCGTTTGGTGTGATCAGCGACGGCTTCGCTTCACACCCCAACCAGATAAGTGGTTAGACAGGAGCTGCACGAGTGTGTGACGGGAGGTGGAGGTGCTCCCTCCCAAAAGAACACAGACTGTGGGATTACTGAGTGTGCATACTCACACTCACCTGTGCTGTTTCTGTTCTCTGCCAGCAGTACCAGGTCTGACAGCTGGAGACGGTGACCACCTGGGGACCCAGGACTTGGCGGCTCCGGTGTTCTTCAGATCCGTTGGCGGTGAGGGACGTGTGGGATCCGGCTCGGTTCTGGACGGGCGTCTTCTATCCTCAAGCCTGCCCACACGTCACCCAACGTGTAATTGACTATAGTCCCAAACTGATTGTTGTCTGTATTCCGTTGTGCACAATTTACAACATTAAATTGTTACTGTTTGGCTTATCCATTGCCCGCTTTTACGCCCCCTGTTGTGGGTCCGTGTTCCTACACTTTCACAACACCAGAGGTGGAAAGCGCTTGTTGAAAATGGGTTCTGGTAGCTTTTAAAAAGTTTGTTGGAGCCAGATTAAAAGCCTTTGTGAATTTAGAAAAAAAGTTAAAACTTTAAGAGCAGCATTGTACAGTACAGAAAAGGAAAGTCGCTTTTCTGTAAATTCGTTATGATTTCGAAAAGTTCAGATCGAAATTCTCTTAAAAATTCGAAAGACCAAATGAACCTGAAAAGCATCAGGCTATTAATTTGTAAAGAGGTTATCAAGGAATAACAATGAATGAATGCCACGTGATAGCTCAGCTTGGCTAGCATGGGGCCTTGTTGACCCATAAATAAAGTTAAGCGTTTTAAGAACAGAGAGAGAGAAGAGAAAAAGGCAGAAGTATTCCAAGAGAGTTGAGAGAGAGAGGTTTGAGAGCAGAAACTCTGTACTAACTTTTTAAAGGGGACTTATGTCATTAAACTCCGCCCGTTTAGGGTGTGTAATTTCACAGAAAACTTCATGTGCAGAGAAAGGCAGACAAAGAAATGATTCAATTATTGAAACACATTAACTATTTTGGCATAGTATTTGTTCTAAGACATTTTTGGGATGAATATAACATTATTAAAGGCTTAAACACATCCAACACACACCACTTAGTTAACAGAATATTCCATTATCAAAACATGGATAAGTCAGAAACATCACATTTAAACACAACAGCAGTTCCAAGGAACACATGTCAATTAAATGGAATACATGCAAAGCATTTGCTTGAATAAGCAACACAGACAACATTAAATGTTTATATATGGATAAAAGAACACTGATGCAGTTTTATTTTTATTTTAAGCAAAATTATTTTCCTTCACTGAGACCTAGAGATAATAGCTGGTTGTCAAGGCTCAAAGTTTATGGCCACATCTTATCATGGAAGAGATCTTCCTGCAGTGTCTGGAGAGGTTCTGACCTTGGCGTGAAACCATAAAAGGTCGATTCGCCTGGCCTGGGGAAGTTCAGATTCTGATGTGATGCAATTATAATGTCATGTAATTCATAGTGACAACAAGCAAGGGCTCCTTTGAAGAACTCTGAGTTACAGTTCTGTTGTGATGTGGAGCAAGAGTTGGGGCCCACGGAGATGTCTCCAGATGGACCAAGGAATTTCCCAGTTTGGAGTAAAACACAGTCTGTCCTCAGTTCAAAACCTCAGGTTTTTTTGAGAAAGCATTAATGTATTTTTTTAATTAGAGCAAATCGAGGCCAAGCGCTACATGACCGTTAACGGTGGTCTGTGTTTAGGATTGTGTATGCGGCTGAAGTCAGTAAGCTGACTGTGACAGATGCTAAACTATGAATCTTCTAGGGGAATTTGTGCTGTGCTTCATTTCCTAAACTGGCCCACGCATGATCAGCTCCTAGTTTGGTGCCGCTGGGTCTAATTACATCAAAATCCGATTGTGATGGGAAAATGATTGCATTGCAAATAAATATTTTGAAGTCGCTGTTTGTGTACAAAGAACATACTTTCCTGCTTCATTGTTTGCACAGGTGGCGTGTACAAACGGGAAGAGGCTGATGATTTCCTTGAACAAGGGGAAGCCATATCAAGACCTCATGTCGATACATCCCGACGTTGTTCAGAATTATAACTTCCATTACTTGAGTCATCTCCCAAAACCAGAGCAACAGGTCAGTGTTAATGTACTTCAAAACTACACTGTTACACACTCACAGTTTGTTTCTTGGGTATTGTCTGTTTTAGTCTAGTTGGCAACCTTTAACGTAACCAAAGTTAGGACACACTGAAGGATAAATTCAGGTTTGTTTGTTTTTTTCCAATGCATAGCACAGCAAACAGTACAACCCCTGGCAAAAATTATGGAATCACCAGCCTCGGAGGATGTTCATTCAGTTGTTTAATTTTGTAGAAAAAAAGCAGATCACAGATATGACACAAAACTAAAGTCATTTCAAATGGCAGCTTTCTGGCTTTAAGAAACACTATAAGAAATCAGGAAAAAAAATTGTGGCAGTCAGTAACGGTTACTTTTTTAGACCAAGCAGAGGGAAAAAATATGGACTCACTCAATTCTGAGGAATAAATTATGGAATCACCCTGTAAATTTTCATCCCCCAAACTAACACCTGCATCAAATCAGATCTGCTCGTTAGTCTGCATCTAAAAAGGAGTGCTCACACCTTGGAGAGCTGTTGCACCAAGTGGACTGACATGAATCATGGCTCCAACATGAGAGATGTCAATTGAAACAAAGGAGAGGATTATCAAACTCTTAAAAGAGGGTAAATCATCACGCAATGTTGCAAAAGATGTTGGTTGTTCACAGTCAGCTGTGTCTAAACTCTGGACCAAATACAAACAACATGGGAAGGTTGTTAAAGGCAAACATACTGGTAGACCAAGGAAGACATCAAAGCGTCAAGACAGAAAACTTAAAGCAATATGTCTCAAAAATTGAAAATGCACAACAAAGCAAATGAGGAATGAATGGGAGGAAACTGGAGTCAACGTCTGTGACCGAACTGTAAGAAACCGCCTAAAGGAAATGGGATTTACATACAGATAAGCTAAACAAAAGCCATTATTAACACCTAAACAGAAAAAAACAAGGTTACAATGGGCTAAGGAAAAGCAATTGTGGACTGTGGATGACTGGATGAAAGTCATATTCACCACTCTGCATTTAATCATTAGTGATCGATCTCTGCTCCCCTCCACAGCATGTCTTTTTCCTGGTTCTCTCCCTCAGCCCCAACCAGTCCCAGCAGAAGACTGCCCCTCCCTGAGCCTGGTTCTGCTGGAGGTTTCTTCCTGTTAAAAGGGAGTTTTTCCTTCCCACTGTAGCCAAGTGCTTGCTCACAGGGGGTCGTTTTGACCGTTGGGGTTTTACATAATTATTGTATGGCCTTGCCTTACAATATAAAGCGCCTTGGGGCAACTGTTTGTTGTGATTTGGCGCTATATAAAAAAAAATTGATTGATTGATTGATGAATGTTGAATCTGCATTGGGCAAGGTGATGATGCTGGAACTTTTGTTTGGTGCCATTCCAATGAGATTTATAAATATGACTGCCTGAAGACAACATGTAAATTTCCACAGTCATTGATGATATGGGGTTGCATGTCAGGTAAAGGCACTGGGGAGAAAATCTTTGGTGGAAGTTGAAGAAAATGGTCCATGACAAGGCTCCAACCTGCAAAGCTGATCTGGCAACAGCAATCAGAGAAAGTTGGAGCCTGATTGATGAAGAGTACTGTTTGTCACTCATTAAGTCCATGCCTCAGAGACTGCAAGCTGTTATAAAAGCGAGAGGTGGTGCAATAAAATACTAGTGATGTGATGGAGCGTTCTTTTGTTTTTCATGATTCCATAATTTTTTCCTCAGAATTGAGTGATTCCATATTTTTTTCCTCTGCTTGGTCTAAAAAAGTAACCGTTATTGACTGCCACAATTTTTTTTTCCTGATTTCTTATAGTGTTTCTTAAAGCCAGAAAGTTGCCATTTGAAATACTTCTGCTTTTTTCCTACAAAATTAACTGAACTAACAACTGAATGAACATCCTCCGAGGCCGGTGATTCCATAATTTTTGCCAGGGGTTGTAGAAATTTACTTTATTTTACAATTGAAAGGCTTTGTGTTTGTTCAGAAGGAAATTGGTGAGCAAGTGATACGCATCAATCGTTAGTGTATACCACAGTGGATCTTCCCAGCTGTATTTTATCAGTGGGTTTTCTGTTCCTTTAATTTACAATCTAACACTATGTTTATTTCTTTTGGAAACATTTCTCAACACTCAGCCCCACCTCTGTATTTACAGAAAATGGATCAGTCCATTTCAGCTGTCCTCTGAGCTGGAAAAGTAATCTGATCTGATCTGAACAAACTGGTGGCTGTTAAACGGAAGCATAGGGGCCGTCCACAAAGTGCAAAAATAAAAAGAGACACACACACACAAAAAAAACATTCAATAAATTCAAGTGTGGTATCACCAAATTTGCTTAAGACATCAATGGTCTCCTGCTGGTTATACTACAGCACGCAGTTTGGAAAAATGCCTTTTTAAAACATTAAGAGAATTTTTCATTATTTAAATTTTCAATAGCATCATTTTTATAATGTGTGGTCACACAAAAGTGACTGCACACATCAGTGAACTCCTGCTGGTTATACTACAGCAATCAGTTTGGAACAACATGCAAAAATGTAATTTTAGTGAATAAGTGAATTTTATTGGTCATTTTATTATTTAAGTCGCGTTTCTTTTTGTTTTTGCACTTTGTGCAGTTCCTACGCTTACGTTTCTGCTCGCTCAGATCAATGTTATTTTTTCAGCTGTGAATATCTTTTTCTGTGTATATCTTTATAACTTTACTGGAGTCTCCAGGGGAGGTTTCTGTCCTCCCTGAGTTTGACAACGACGTTACTGTTTGAGGGTTTACGATCAAGATTTCCTGCAGTAATTGATGCGTAAACTGAAATCTGTAAACTACTTAAATTGAAAAAAAAAATTATGAATGATATTCACGTTCTGCAATTAACAGTTTGCAGATAATTCACGATTTGCAGCCGATTTGTGTTTTGGGGTAAGCATTAGCTATCACTGAAATATAATATTTGGTCAGTAGTTTGGGACAGTCACCCCCTGCTTTGCAGCAGGAACAGAGAACATTTCTAGTGGCTGCAGACTGGATGACTGCTCTCAATCCAATCAGAGAGATGTTTACATTTTCTGGAAATCAGAAGATTAACAACAACCAGCCTCATATATGTATTTTTGTCAGTGTGGAGCAGTGGTAGCCAAAGTTTTCCAGAAAGGGCCAAGAGGGTGCAGGGTTTTTTGCAGCCACTGATATTCTCTGCTCAACAGCATCAGTCTTGTGTTTTTGTGCTCCCAACCAAGTAACTGTCAAATTGTTTTTCTTTTCACAAATATGGGAATGATAATCAAAAATGTAATTAAAATGCATAGTTTTATGTAAAACAGAATCAAAATTTTCTGCCGGCCTAACAACCGTTTTTGTTTTGGGGACCCACAACAATTTCTCTTCATGGGGCCCACAATTCCTGGCGGCGCCCCTGTTCCACCACCAAAAAAATGTTTATAAACACAACCCAATCTCGAGCCTGTGGCTCTACACAGGCAACATTCTGTTGGGAAGGTGTTGTGACACGGACCCACAACAGGGGGCGTTAATGAACGGACAATGGATAAGCCAAAAAGTAACAGGTGACGTGTGGGCAGGCTCGACGATAGAAGACGTCTGGCGAGAGAAGAGCCGGATCCCACACAGCTTCCACCAGCAACGGATCTGAAGAACACCGGAGCCGCCAAGCCCTGCGCCCCAGGTGGCCACTGTCTTCAGCAGTCAGACCCGGTACTGCTGGCAGAGAACAGAAACAGTATTGATGAGTGTGAGTTCGCACACTCAGTAAAATCCCACAGTCTGTGTTCTTTTGGGAGGGAGCACCTCCACCTCCAATCACACACTTGTGCAGCTCCTGTCTAATCACTTATCTGGTTGGGGTGTGAAGCGAAGCCGTTGCTGATCACACCAAACGCCAATCCCACAGATAAGGAAAACACCACAGGAAAACGGCTGCAAAGAAGTTCAGATTATTACTCAATGTTTTAAGTCAGCAGAGAAAATTACCTGAATGGTAGCTGATTTCTCGGCGGGGAGGTGGAGTTGCAGTCCGGCTTTTATGGAGGATGACGTAGATGAGTGACAGCTGGTGTTGATGATGTGACAGCTGTCACTCCACTAGTTTCGGCGCCCTCTCGTGCTTGAAGCCCGCACTCCAAGCAGGGCGCCATCTGGTGGTGGTGGGCCAGCAGTACCTCCTCTTCAGCGGCCCACACAAAACACATTCAAGTCTAATTGAATTGTCACTTTGGTTCGAACAACAGAATAAACCACATTAATCTGAACACCATCAACTAACTGAGCTTTGATCTTTTGTGACATATGAAGGACAAGTCTCAGTGAAACAGACAGTACATAATAAAACTCACACCAAAACAAGACTGACCTGTACAGGGGAAACTGAAGCAGCAGCAAACGCATGCAGATTCCAAAAGAGGCAGGAGGGGTTTTTGTTTGTTTGTTTTAATGACCAGGAAAAAAAGACTGAACCTCATGTGGATTAAAGACAGACAAAAGACAGAGGAAAAGGAGGTGAAAAAAACATGATGCCCCTGTATTTCTTTTTGTTAAATTCAAGGGAAAATGGGATTTATCTCACAAAATGCAAATGTAGAAGATGAGTCGTGCACTCAAAGGCTTGGCAACAATGTTTTAATATGACTCAAGAACAAAAATAGTTGTTCTTTAATGCTAGTGTTATATTAAAGTTTTCAAGTCCTTCTCCTACTTACAGATAAGGCTGAAGCACTTCAAGAAGTTCCTGTTTGTTCGAGACCCCTTCAACCGTCTCCTCTCTGCCTTTCGAGGCAAGTTTCAGAAGTTCAATTGGTATTTTTATGAAAATTATGCCTGGCATATTCTGCATCATTTTGGTCATCTTCCTGAACCAACACCTTCTATGCATGAGGCATTTACATCAGGTCTGTTCCCATCATTCAATAACTTTATTGAGTACCTGCTGGACCCTCAGACGGAGAAGAACGTGCCCTTTGAACCTCACTGGAGGCAGATGCATCGCCTGTGCCACCCTTGCCACATACAGTAAGGTCATTTATGAAAACTAAGATTTAATACACTGAATGTATTAGGGAGTAAACTCATGCAATGAGAAGAACTACAATTTTTCTGCAGTACAGTTATGTTTTCCGTTTTTTGTCCTCAGGTTTGATTTTATTGGTCATCAGGAGACTCTCCAAGATGATGCTGAACAGCTGCTCAATCTCTTAAACCTTCAGGATGACATTAAGTTCCCCCCGTCCTATGAAAACATGACTTCCTCCAACATGGTGTTGGACTGGTTCAGAACGGTGCCCCTAGAGGACAGAAGGAAGCTCTACAATATGTACGAGGAAGACTTCAGGCTGTTTGGATACGAAAAACCAAATTCTCTGCTAGATGAATAAGTCATACTTCTAAGCCTTATGTTGTTGGATAACTTCAACATCCATATGAAGAAGCTCCTCTCTGTAAAGCTTTTCAGGTTGATTTGGATACATTTGGATTTAGTCATTTTTCTACAGCTTTAGGATGTGGACAAAACAAAGCATTTTGATTTTGGTCATCAGGAAGTGACTCCGGAATCTTGAAAACACTCATTGAAATTGTTAACTATTTTTGGACTTTTTATGGACAAAACAACTAATCAATTATTTGACTGATTAATCAATTATGAAAATAATTGTTTGTTGCAGCCTGACTGGCTCTGTCTTTGGATACCACTTTGGTGCTGCTGCTGGACCTTAGTGCAGCTTTTGGGAATATAAATTACTGAATTTTAGACAGAAAATTATTTTGACATTTCCAGTCAGGTTTGTTCTTGTTTGGCATCATATTTATCCAACTGATCCCAATGTGTCTTGTATAATAACACGATTTCGAAATTATCTGCAGTGACATGTGGGGTATGTCATGGTTCTTCTCAGAGTTGTGTTCTGAGTTTGTAGTTATTTTTGCTGTATACTCTCAGACAGAAGTGAGGGTGTTGCACAACGACAGTTGCAAGTTTAAAAAAAATGGTTGATTTAACAAAGAATTTCCATTTCACAAACTTTTTCTTCTCTCCACCACCACCAGTGTTGACATTCTCTTGTGTGCCTGTTATACTGATTAAATCTAATCACTCAAACATTCTCTTTTACATCATTGAATATTGTTGCAACGTTTAATCAGTCTTGCCTTAATACAGTTATACTCATTAATTTTAAAATGAAAACAAATTTCTCCAACTCAATCATAATACAACAAACACAATCTAATGGACAGCATAAGTACTCATACAATTTAATAATGTGTACAGTAGTGATCAGAATAATAGTAGTGCTATGTGACTAAAAAGATTAATCCAGATTTTGAGTATATTTCTTATTGTTAGCAAATCCAACAAGACCAAGCATTCATGATATGCACACTCTTAAGGCTATGAAATTGGGCTATTAGTAAAAAAAGTAGAAAAGGGGGTGTTCACAATAATAGTAGTGTGGCATTCAGTCAGTGAGTTCGTCAATTTGTGGAACAAACAGGTGTGAATCAGGTGTCCCCTATTTAAGGATGAAGCCAGCACCTGTTGAACATGGTTTTCTCTTTGAACGGAAAACAACCATCAAAATTAATAGAAGAATAACCAGAATGGCAAAGGCTCACACATTGATCAGCTCCAGGATGATCAAAGACAGTCTGAAGTTACCTGTAAGTGCTGTGACAGTTAGAAGACGCCTGTGTGAAGAATCAAGATTCAAGAATCCCCCGCAAAGTCCCTCTGTTAAATAAAAGACGTGCAGAAGAGGTTACAATTTGCCAAAGAACACATCAACTGGCCTAAAGAGAAATGGAGGAATATTTTGTGGACTGATGAGAGTAAAACTGTTCTTTTTGGGTCCAAGGGCCGCAGACAGTTTCTGAGACGACCCCCAAACTCTGAATTCAAGCCACAGTTCACAGTGAAGACAGTGAAGCATGGTGGTGCAAGCATCATGATATGGGCATGTTTCTCCTACTATGGTGTTGGGCCTATATATCGCATACCAGGTATCATGGATCAGTTTGGAGATGTCGAAATATTTGAAGAGGTCATGCTGCCTTATTCTGAAGAGGACATGCCCTTGAAATGGGTGTTTTAGCAAGACAATGACACAAGCACACTAGTAAATGAGCAAAATCTTGGTTCTAAACCAACAAAATTAATGCCTCACAGATATGAAGAAATCATGAAAAACTGTGGTTATACAACTAAATACTGGTTTAGTGATTCACAGGATTGCCAGAAAAAGCAGTTTGAACATAATAGTTTTGGGTTTTTTAGAGTTTGTAGCATCAACAGCAGATGCTACTATTATTGTGAACACCCCCTTTTCTACTTTTTTTTTTTTTTTTTACTAATAGCCCAATTTCATAGCCTTAAGAGGGTGCATATCATGAATGCTTGATCTTGTTGGATTTGTGAGAATCTACTGAATCTACTGGTACCTTGTTTCCCATGTAATAATAAGAAATATACTCAAAACCTGGATTAATCTTTTTCGTCACATAGCACTCCTATTATTCTGAACACTACTGTATATGTCGCAGACATGAACGAGCGAAGCTCTTCAGCATCTCACCATGTCATTCACAACCCCAATTCCAATAAGGTTGGGATGTTATGTATAATGTAAATAAAAACAGAATACGATTGGCAAATCCTCTTCAACCTATATTCAATTGATACACCACAAAGACAAGATATTTAATGTTCAAACTGATAGATTTTTGTTTGTTTGTTTTTGTGCAAATATTTGCTAATTCTGAAATGGATGCCTGCAACACATTTCAAAAAAGTTGGGACGTGGCAACAAAAGACTGGGAAAGTAGATGAATACTCAAAGAACACCAAATTGGAAACCAGTGAATGTCATGATTGGGTACAAAAGGAGCATCCCCAAAAGGCTCAGCTGTGGGGTGAGGAGCACCACTTTGTGAACAACTGCATGAGAAAATAGTCCAACAGTTTAAGAACAATGTTTCTCAATGTTCAATTGCAAGGAATTTAGGGATTCCATCATCTCCAGTCCATAATATAATCAGAAGATTCAGAGAATCTGGAGAACTTTCTACACGTAAGCAGCAAGGCTGAAAACCAACATTGAATGCCTGTGACCTTCGATCCCTCAGGCGGCACTGCATTAAAAACCCGCCATCATTGTGTAAAGGATCTTACGCGTGGGCTCAGGAACACTTCAGAAAACCACTGTCAGTTAGCACTGTTCATCGCTACATCCACAAGTGCAAGTTAAAACTCTATCATGCAAAGCGAAGGCCATACATCAACAACATCCAGAAACGCCGCCACCTTCTCTGGGCTTGAGTTCATTTGAAATGGATAGATGCAAAGTGGAAAAGTGTGCTGTGGTCTGATGAGTCCATATTTCAGATCGTTTTTGGAAATCATGGACGTTGTGAACTCCGGTCAAAAAAGGAAAAAGACCATCTAGATTGTTACCAGCGCAAAGTTCAAAAGCCAGCCTCTGTGATGGTATGGGGTGGAGCTAAAACAACTAATTGAGTTAATTGATTAAAATCGATTATTAAAATAGTTGTCAACTAATTTAGTCATTGATTAGTTGCTAAATAACTTTGTTTTACCGCAAATGTTTTGTTTCTTCCATATAATCAACAGAGCTTTGCTTTGAATCTTGAACCAATGAAGGAGTGCTTCGAGCTGCTGCTTCGTTGGTTTCATTTGTTTTATTTCGCTTTATCTTAATTTTTCCCAACTACAACCTTAAAGAGCATATATCTGTGAGGAATATTTACCGTTTTTATGTTAAACTGACCTGTTATTGTCTTCTGAAACAGTTGATAGATGTATTTTATGCTAATGCCGATGCTAATGCATTAGCATGTCTATGGCATTTTTAATGTTAAAGTTAGCATTAAGCTGCAGGCATTTCAGCATGTTTGTGCATTTGTTTTCTGTATAATAATTCATTTTGTTGTCATAAGAGTCAAATGTATTACAAATTATATTTTTTATTTATTTTATTTATATATTAATAATAATAGCAACAATAATAATAATAATACTAACTAATAATGCTACAATACAAATTTAGAGAAAGAGACATGAGTCACATGTTGCACATATGAGTCAGGCTACAGTTTTTGATTTAGGTTTTATGGTTAACTGGTTATGCTAATTGCTCATTTGCAGCAACAAAAATAACTTTTTTTCACCATATATTTTATAACATATGTTTCAATGTTGTTTTATGACAACTCAGCACTTTGATAAAGCAATGCCATTTGAAATAATTATTTTTGTTCTTTATTATAAACTGTTTTATTCTTTATTATTTTATATTTCAGCAGCCAAGGGACATTTGACGGTTTGTTGATTTTCAAGTATTTTAAGTTTTCAAATAATATTCTGTTTTTAAATAAAGTGATGGAAGGAGAGAAAAATTGTTCCCTGGCACATTTTAAAAAAATTCCCCGTTAATCCGATTCACCGATTAATCGAGTCGAAACCCCATTCAGATTCATCGATGATCCAAATAATCATTTGTTGCAGCCCTAGTATGGGGGTGTGTTAGTGCCCATGGCATGGGCAACTTACACATCAGTGATGGCACCATCGACGCTGAAAGATACATCCAGGTTTTGGAGCAACACATGCTGCCATCCAAGCAAAGTCTTCTTCAGGGACGTTCCTGCTTATTTCAGCAAGACAATGCCAAGCCACATTCTTGACATGTTACAACAGCGTGGCTTCAAAGTAAAAGAATTTGGGTGCTAGACTGGCCTGCCTGCAGTCCAGACCTGTTGCCCATTGAAAATTGTGTGGTGCTTTATGAAGCGCAAATTACGACAACGGAGACCCCAGATTGTTGAACAACTGAAGTCGTACATCAAGCAAGAATGGGAAAGAATTCCACCTACAAAGCTTCAAAAATTAGTGTCCTCAGTTCCCAAGCGCTTATTGTTATTTGAAGAAAAGATGATGTAACACAGTGGTAAACATACCACTGTCCCAGCTTTTTTGAAACGTGTTGCAGGCATCATTTCAAAATGAGCAAATATTTGCACAAAAACAATAAAGTTTACAAGTTTGAACATTAAATATCTTGTCTTTGTGGTGTATTCAATTGAATATAGGTTGAAGAGGACTTGCAAATCATTGTATTCTGTTTTTATTTACATTTTACACAATGTCCAAACTTCAATGGAACTGGGGTTGTAGGTCCTTCACATCTTTTATTGAGCAAATGCTTCAGAGGAGCATTAGCATGGGTAAAACCTTTCAGCTTTTTAAGCATTTTTCTTTTCTTGCCTTTCAGCTTGTGGGGGGACTCCGCTCCCCAGAACCCCCTAATTACAGTCCTCTTAACCCCTACCACTAAGCATTTTTTTAAAATGTAGATAGTGTAATGTAGATAGATTAGTATTCAAACTTTTCAGTGAGTTCACAGTAAAGCTGTATAAGATGGCCAAATTATATCTCAATATTGTTATACAGTGAGTTCACAGTAAAGCTGTATAAGATGGCCAAATTATATCTCAATATTGTTATACTAATATGATATACGATATGACTGATTTCACACAAAGTGCAGCAACAGTGAAAATTAAGCATTCTTAAACAGTAATACCACACTCATTTTGCACTCATCATAAGGTCAGGATACTGTACCCTCCAAAAGTATTATTCAAATACAAGAAATACAAAAATTATAAAGAAGAAAAAATTCTAAAATTCTCTTCCTCAGACTCAAACTGAAAGCAAATGTTGAAAATACCTATAAATAATAATCAGTTTTATTGCCAGTTTTCTTCAGACAACTCAGGGAATGGAAACGTGAACATTTCCAAGTCACTGAATATGTTTACATCAATCATGAAGAAACACAAAAGTTTCTTACACCAAAACATTAAATCTAGGCTTGCATCTCGACACCACTTCATCAGGAAGCTGGATTTTCTTTTTTTAATTTATGTATATCAAGTTGTAGAGATTTGCTTTCAGATTGAGTTTAAGGGAGATAATTTAAGATTTATTTATCTAAAGTTGTGTCACTGGTGTGTCACTCAGAAAGCAAAATTAAGATGTTCTTTAAAAGTAAATCCTTCAGAGAGCAAAATTAAGAGGTGACACTGGTTTTATACAGAACAGAGGAGGAGTAAATTACATGTATTTCTTTCAGCCTTCACATTATATCTTATGAATCAATAGCTGCCTGCTCATTTAAAATCACTGGAGAAACATGTATATATAAGTCAACCCAAATTAATGTAGAAATGCTGCTTTTAACAACCTGGACCTAATTTCTAGCACAAAATATGTTTGTTTTCTCACCAATATAACTCTGGTGTCATTAGGAGTCCACAGGTCAACCGATGTGTTCAGTTCAAATCTGAGTCAAACATTTCTTGTTTGATGACATCTCTTCAACTAAGGTGGATTAGAACTTTTTGTGGTACACTGCACCAACTACTAGACAGGAGGGAATGAGCAGTCAATATGTCACTGATTTCAAAATGCAACTCTTGTCAACCAGACATGCGGCGCCATGACATATCAATCATCTGTGTCCAATCAGCTTTCAGGGGATTCCTGCGCAACCTTGGCCTCTGCTATAGCTCCGCCCATGCCAGGAAGTGTTGAACAGTATGATTGGCCACATAATCTCATAAGGCAACTAGATTATGAAGAGCCTCTGTGACATCTTGATTTCAATGGGACTAATATGGATAAAGGTTAAATTCAATTAAAAATGAAATATGACGACTTTTCACATTAGTTCTAGTCATCACATTTCAGAGCTTGGCATTGTCAGGTTAAGAAGAAAAACAAACACACACACACACACACACACAAAGACTTTCCAAAGATTGGCTGAGAAAACTACAGAAGGTGAAGTTGGAGCGGAACTTGTAACAGTCGGGGGAGTTCTGGTGGTAGTCCCTAAGGAGGGTTTGAGATATGAGTCCTGGGGGTAAGGTGAATATCGGACGTCCATAGGGTCCTTGATATAAGGAGGAACATGCCGTTGAAGGAACAGGTCTTTAATATGAATGAATTAATTAATTTATTTATTCATTAACAAACTCATAAAAAGAACAACATACAATGAACCAGTGTGGCTGAAAGGGTGAAGGCAGAAGCACGCTTATAGATACCCTCCTCTTATACCATAAAAAAATAAAGTAAAGAATGTACACATATATCAATATATATACTCATAACAACAATACAAAAGAAATGTGCACAAACAAAACAACTCAGACAGTGCACCAGAATTTTAAAACACAACCAAACAAGCAACAGTGCATAAACCCAAGTGCAACAACAAAACGGTAAACCTAATTTTTCAAACTATAACGGTTAAGTATATTATTTTTGTAAAGCCTTTTAAAGTTGACTAAAGTACCAAGTAATTTAATATTATCAGGACAATTATGCCAGATATTAACACCCTTAACAGAAGCACAATGACTTTTTGCAGTAATTCTGATCCTTAGTTTCTCAAATAATAATGTCCCTCTCAAATTGTAGCAGAAATCACTCATTTTAAACAGATCCTGGACATGTTTAGGCAAGAGTTTATTTTTGACTTTATACATAATTTGAATTGTGATATACTCAACCAAGTCCCAGAATTTTAAAGTTTGCAAACCAGCAAATAACAGATTTGGTGGCTCACAACAGGGCTTATTACTGATAATTCTTATAGCTTTATTTTGCAACAGAAATATTGGATTAGTATTAGTTCTATATGTATTTCCCCAAACATCAACACAGTATGTCATATATGGAACAAGTAATGTATGACACTAAATGGCCAACGAAAGTTGGGAGAGGAAGTCTTGTGCTTTATGCAGAATTGCAATGACTTTTGGGATTTTAGATGTAACATACGAGGTCTGTTAGAAAAGTATCAGAACTTTTTATTTTTTTCAAAAACCTGATGGATATGAATCACGTGTGCTTGCATAAGCAAACCTTGAACCTTCGTGCGCATGTGTGAACTTTTTCACGCCTGTCGATTGCATCATTTTCTGGTAAGCAGCCTTTGTGTGAGGTGTGTGTCGTGCGCTCTGCGTTTTTTCATTCCAAGGAAAAAGACGGAACGACTGGAGCAGCGCCGCATCAAATTTTGCCAGAAACTGGGTGACAGCCAGGTGGAAACATTCGGAAGATTTTATCATCAATATAAACACCAAGAAATGGTGTATTGTTTACAATTTCAAATTCAATATCATGTAATAATTATTTTTTGCTTAGGTTCCTGGACTTATTACCAAATATGATAGACTTTGTTTTCCCAAAATGGAGCAATAATTTGCTTGAATCGAACCACTGTTTAAATTTATGGACTTCATTCTCCATTGTGTCCAGGAGCTGTCCCAAATGATTCCCACTACAAAATACAGTTGTATCATCAGCAAACAAAATATAACTTGCAGACTTGGAAACCAAACATATATCATTAATGTACAAAAGAACCAGGAATGGCCCAAGGACTGAACCCTGGGGCACCCCACATGTAATCCTCAAAAAGTGTGGACACACTGATACCTATTGTGTAAGATTCAAGATTCAAAGCTTTTATTGTCATATGCACAATAAAGAAACATGTTTCCCTGTGCAATGAAATTCTTACTTTGCTGCCCACACTGCATGCCCAAATATATAATATGAATAAGTATAAAATATCGAAATATAAGTGGGAAAAAAATGAAATAACATAAAATAAGCATGCTGGTAAGAACAATAGAATATAACAAGCAATGTAATAAAAATGTAATGTAATAAAAAGAAATATACAATGT
Organism: Thalassophryne amazonica; assembly: GCF_902500255.1. Lineage (NCBI taxonomy): Eukaryota > Metazoa > Chordata > Actinopteri > Batrachoidiformes > Batrachoididae > Thalassophryne > Thalassophryne amazonica. Next base: position 21,940,004 of record NC_047125.1, on the reverse strand, counting down.
AAGAAGGGAAATATAAAATATGCTTGTGTAATGGCCTACATGATATGTACATGATAGAGCATCAGTGTGCATTCAGCAGTAAATGGTTTTGTGCTATTACGGGCAATTGAGTCAATGGATTCAAGTTAACAGGTATTGTAGTGCAACAGAATAAAGTGTCTGTAATATAGTAAAGTGTCCAATAGAAGATAAAGTGACCAGTGATAGACGGACTCTGCCCTTGGGGGGGGGTTCAGCTGTTTAACAGTCTAATGGCTGTGGGAAAGAAGGAGTTCTTGAACCTGGTGGTTCTGCATCTCACAGTCCTGAACCTGCGGCCTGACGGGAGGAGTGTTTATAGTCCATGTTGGGGGTGAGTGGGGTCGTTGATGATCGAGACAGCTGTCCTGTGGACTCTCGGGTTGTCGATGCTCTGCAGAGAGGGTTGTGGGGTCCTGGTAATCTTTGACGCAGTCCTTATCACTCTCTGCAGGCGTCTGCAGTCCCACACAGTAGAGCTGCCATACCACACAGTGATGCAGGTGGTCAGGACTGACTCAATGATGCAGCTGTAGAAGTTACTGAGGATCTTGGGTGCAATCCCAAATTTCCTCAGCCTCCTCAGGAAATACAGCTGCTGCTGAGCCTTCTTCACCACCTGTGTGGTGTTGAATGTGCAGGTGAGGTCATAGCTGATGTGGACCCCCAGGTACTTGAAGTTCCTCACCCTCTCCACCTCAAGACCTCGGATGAAAAGCGGCTGGTGAGGCCTCCTCTCCTTCCTCGTGTCTACTATCATCTCCTTGGTCTTGTCTGTGTTGAGGGTGAGGTTGTTGTCTCCACACCACTTCACCAGACTGTCCACCTCCCTCCTGTAGGCCGCCTCGTCTCCGCCAGTGATGCATCCTATCACGGCGATGTCGTCGACAAACTTGATGTGTAAGTAGCTTGTTATCCAGTCATGTGCCAATCCCCTGATACCATACATCTTGAATTTGTCCAATAGCAAAGTATGATCAGTAGTGTGAAATGGTTTCTGTAAATCAAAAAAGACCCCTCCAGTATATTGCTTTTTCTCAATCGCGTTGGAAATTTGTTCAACAAAATCCATTACTGCCAGTGAAGTAGTGCGATTTTTTCTAAAACTGTATTGCTGCTCGCTAAGGATATGATGTTTGACTAACTAATCATTTAACCTCATTACAAATACCTTTTCCAGGATTTTAGAAAATTGTGTTAAGAGGGAGATTGGCCTTGGAGATTATTTGAAAAAAACGAGGTGGCTACGGGTACGTACATCCGTATCTTCTGCGGGACTGGTAAAGGTACAGACAGAGGTTCAGAGTGGACGTACGTGACACCGGTGGGAAATACACACGTGGAACAAGACGTGAAGCTCTTAACAGACACAGAATATTTTACGTCCACTAATGCTTCAGCTGAACTGTGCTGTTTCTTTTTTCTCCCTTGTTTCAGAAGCCATAACTGGCAACTGTCTTATAGTGTTAACGGTGGTTAGCCTGTAAGCTCACCGTCTGCTGTAAATTAAGAAATTCATCAAATGTAAATGAAGAAATTCATCAAAATATCGACGTAATCGACGAAGGTGTTTTGCTTCTTTCATGATCCATCCACGTCAAGTTCCAAGCGCTGTTTTCTTAGCGAGGCGGAAAGAACTGTACGTGACACTGGACCTTTATCCGCATATGGTACGGATACGGACATAGTTGCGCATTCTGATTGGTCGGTAAAACACCCTCCATATCTTTTGAACGGTCTCTGAAGATACGGGTCCGTACCCATAGCCACAGCCTTGAAAAGAACATGTCACCAGATTTGAACACTGGTATCACTTTAGCTATTTTCATTTTGAAGGGAAATTTTCCAGTCATTAATGACAAATCACAGATATACGTTAAAGGCGTAAAAATACAATCAATAATATTTTTACCCAAAAACATATCAACGTGGTCACTATCAGTTGATTTTTTTTCTCCCTTCTGTTTATGAACTATGTCAATCTCTTTTTCATCCATCCTTTTAATAAACACTGAATCCAGAATTGTTTTGCTGTAATCCAAAGACCACATTTTAGAAGACACAATTGACGTTGCTAAATGTTTACCCAAGTAAACAAAATAACCACTAAAATGATCTGCTATAGCTTTCTTTTCTTTAACAATTGTATCAGTATTTGTATTAAAAAAGCGGGATATTCTTTAACAACTTTTTTCTTACTAAGAATTTCATTAAAAAAATTCCAAGTACTCTTGTTCGATAATACCTGTGCTAATTCTTTATTTTATGTTAAGAAAGCATGATCAAAGTGATCAAACCGAAATAACAATCAGTACAAAATTAAAGACAACCCACCATCCAGAATCACGAGCAATCATAAGCGGAAACAAAACTGACTGAACAAAAGATCTAACCACAGACACAAAATCAGATCAACAGAACAGAGAGCAAACTTTCCTGATATGAATCAGGAAAACTGAAAGATAATCAGATATACGTTTTGGTCTACAAATAATCCTGAAACACCCCAAACACATGGCACATCTGAGACCTGATTCTGTTTACTGATTCAAGGCAAAAACCCAACTGCAATGGCACAAAAAGATTCCTGCTGCTCCTCGGGTTTGTGACCTGCACACTTCCTGGCATATATTACGACTGGAAAACCGGATCACATTACAAGACAGGTAAAAAGAAAAAAAAGGGCGGGGGGGGGACGCAGATGCATAAGATGATTTTTGTTTAAGATCCTGTTCCTGCTCAGCACGGATGTGGCTTGTTTGAATAATTTACTTTTTTCTGCTCACTGCCTTTAAAATATGTTTGTATGTCAAAGGATTAGCAAATGACAGTTGTGTCACTGACTCTCAGAGTCGTGACTGAGGTATGTTTACCGTTGTGTTATATCACCTTTCCTTCGAACAACACTCAATAAATGTTTAGGAACTGAGGACACTAACTGTTGAAGTTTTGTAGGTGGAATTCTTTCCCATTCTTGCTTGAAGTACAACTTCAGTTGTTCAACAGTCCGGGGTCTCTGTTGTCGTAATTTGCGCTTCATAATGCGCCACACATTTTCAATGGGCAGCAGGTCTGGACTGCTGGACTGGACTGTTTTACTATGAAGCCATGATGTTGTAACACGTGCAAAATTTGGCTTGGCACTGTCTTGCTGAAAAAAGCTCAGGGGTTCATTACCCCTGTCCATGTGATGGTGCAAACATATTCATCGGGTTGTTCCTTTTGATGTCTCTAATGCATCTTGGGTTCACCCACAAGGCAATTAAAGACTGACCACACTGACATACTTTTTCTGGGGGAAATTGGTCCCTGAACAAGATGTTCGATGTTCATTATAGTAATGTTGGTGCCTTTTGGTTGGAGAAAACGCCAACTGAAAATTGATGGGCTACTTTTCCTGGGACATTTGGCTGCCATTACCTCACAAGAGTTGAGGTGTTCCATGTTGTGTTTCTCACTGTATCTGTCACTGTAGTGCACTTTAGATGTGCTACTGTGCTAACCCAAAAGCAATTCCGCCAGAAGACTCAACAGGTTAAAGAAAGTGATTCATTACACAAGTGAGTGCAGAGTTATGAATTTGATTTGGCTTCAGTCCCCGTTAGAGCGCTGGGATGAGCCAACATGATCTCCAGTCCTGATGATGGAGGAGGGTCTTTTGAGTACGGCAACTACTTGTATGCTGCGCGCACAGCCCACCGGACACCACAGAAACAGAGACAAACAGCGCATTGTGCTCTGCATCCTTATCAGGCGGGCCGGTCGCGGCACCGGTCAGCATATCACCGCGATTGCTCTGCCTTCGATGCGCTTACCGTCTGCGGGCTCAGTAAACTCACACCACCCCCCTCTCTTCTGTGCGTAGCTGCGCCAAATCTGGCAACAGGTCCAGAGACGACGCTCGCTGTTTTGATGCGGAGGCAGCCCGCAGGAGAGAAATGAGAAAATGTTAATGCCTGTTTGAGAAAAGTGTGTAGTGAGGGGTTTTACACGAAGCAGGATTTGCACAAACGCCAGACCAAATCAAGCACCGGTGGACGATGTGCGTTTAGATGGGGATATTCCAAATGATACCAATGACCATGTATACAGGAGTAACTCTGTCTGCTTAATCATGTAAATGGGTTATTCCTAATGATTCAGAAACCAGAATATTGACCTTAACCCGAATATTAACGGCATGTAAACGTAGTCATTGAGAGGTGAGAGATGTTGAAGCTTTTAAAGGACGTGCCTGTGTATGATTGGTTTGTGATGATTGTTAACGGTGGTCTGTGTTTAGGATTGTGTATGTGGCTCAAGTCAATAAGCTGACTGTGAGAGATGCGAAACTGAGTCTTCTGGGGGAATTTGTGCAATGCTTCATTTCCTGAACCGGCCCAGCCATGATCAGCTCCTAGTTTGGTACCGCTGAGCCAAACTCAAAATTACTGCATTGCAAAAAAATATTTTGAAGGAGCTGTTTGAAGACTGCAAAAAACATGCTGTTGTTTTCACAGTGATTTGTGGGTATCCAGGGAAAAAAAGACTGTCTTTTGAAAAGAATGACAACTTTATTCACAGCTACAGAATCCACCTGTTGCTCATCCCTGTTCACCAACACTAACAACTCCGTCAGAAGCGGATCCAGAATTTAACACTTGAAAACCCAGCCTTTTCTCCCACCTCCTATTCTGACCAGAGGTGAGGCCCCCTACTGGTTTTCTTCTGGACACCACACATACTTTCTTGCTTCACTGTTTGCACAGGTGGTGTGTACAAATGGGAAGAGGCTGACAATTGTCTTGAATCAGAGCAAGCCAGATCAAGACCTCATGTCCACAGATACTGACGTTGACTCACAGCAGTAAGTTCACTTTCTTGAATCAACTCCTCAAACCAGAGCGACAGGTCATTGTTGACATACTTCAAAACTACTGTCATACACTCACAGTTTGTTTCTTAGGTATTGTCTGAAAGTTAGTTTCAGTCTTGCTGGCAGTCTTTAATGTAACCAAATTTTGGACACATTGAAGGATAAATTCAGGTTTGTTTTGTTTGTTTGTTTTTCAATGCAGAGTACAGCAAACAAAATAAACACCATAAAATATATATTTATTTTATGTTTTCCATAAAATAAAGTTATACTCATAAATATTAAAATGAAAACAAATTTCTTCAAATCACTCATTATACAATAAACAACCACAGGACAGCACAAACACTCATACAATTTAATATAATATTATTTGTAATTATTTTTCAGGCAATTGATTCCACACAAGTCAGAAGATGCACGCGAGAACATTTCCAAGTTCCTTAAAATCTCGTGGAGTTCAGTTCAATCAGTCATTAAGAAATGTGGACTGTGTCACAGTATGGAAAACTGGCTACATCAGATCATCCTCATGAACTGAGTCACTGGGCATGAAGGAGACATGAGGAGAGCCGCCAGTATATCCATGACATCCCTGAAGATGTTACAGTGCTCAGAATAGAATAGAATAGAATAGAATAGAAAGCCTAGAATAGAAAGCCTTTATTGTCATTATACACAGCAAACACAGTCTGCATAGTACAACGAGATTAGGGGGCTGCTCCTTAAAAAGTGCACGCAGTGCAATACCAGACAATATAACATGAATAAACAACATCACATAAGGAAACATGTGAAGTCCTTTGCTGAAAAGTAAAATTGTGTGAATGGAGAGAATGATTTCTGTTAAATTGTGTTTGAAAGTCTGAAAAAATTGAAATGTCATACAAAAACACAAGATTTGGGGGAAGGGGAGTGTCTAGCCCTTTGAATAAACTGCACCCCACCCCTGACCCCCCACCCTTCTCGAAGGTGGGCATTTTCTGATATCAGACCTGGATGTGTCTCAATGCAGATTTCTCACAGACAAGTCTGGAGCAAAGTGAGCAACAAGATGCTTTCAGACTTTAAAATGCCGAGACCCATTCCTACATGTTTTAGTCTGCTCATGTTCCATCACACTCAGCAGCTAAATGGTTTCTCTCCCCTGTGAACTCTCATATGTGTCTTCAGATTGCTGTTTTGAGTCATTTTGATCACACCTGGAGCAACAAAATGGTTTTGTTTCCATGTGAACTGTTATGTTTTCAAATTTCTCTTACAGCCAAAACTTTGGTTGCACAAAGAGCAGCTTAATGGTTTCTCTCCCATATGACTTTAGTAACAAGCTGTTACTATCTGTCCACTTCACATCGCCCAGAGGTGATGTGGACTTGGTGCTCCTCTCGCTGTTTTATTTGTTTTATTTCATTGTGTCTTAGAGCTTTGTATGTCCTCCCTCACTGTGTTTATTCTCCTCTGCAGTCATGTGCCCATTTAGTTGATTGTGCTGTCACTGTCTGTGTTCTGCATCCGTTCTTGCTGTTTTCTTTGTCTGCATTCCTGCCACACCACTGAGTTTCCTTGTTCTGTCTTCTTTCATGTGCGTTTACATATAGCTGTTCATCAAGATCCTGATGTTCCTTGTTCCCTGTGCTCACTGTGATTTATGGAAATAAGTATCACCTTCCTGAGTTTCTGACCCATGGATTAAACTGTGTATTATAATATAGACACTTCCTGTGACTTTTTGTGACTTCCAACTCAGCCTGTGTGTCCTGGACAACTTAATTACTTTACTTGCTGTACTTATTTCCGTGATTAACTGTGCAGCATTTAACTCGGCACATGGGGTGTGCAGGCAGTACATGCTGAGTACCGGAACCAAAGCCTGGAAAAATGAGAAGGGTTGCGTCAAAAAGGGCATACGCCGTGAAACAAGCCAACACAACCATACAGAGTACAAATCTAATTTCCAAACCAGATTGGTTGAGGCCTGGGTAACAACAACCGCAACTGCTGCTGTTGCCGAACCGGGTGCCAGCGGAAATTGGACTACTGCTGGGCAAAGAAGAAGAAGAGGAGGAGAATGTGTTCAAAGACAGTGGGAGAAGAGGAAACCTAAATGGGTGGAAGTGAGAGTTGGAAATTTGAATGGTGGCAGTATGACTGGATATGATGATACTGATATGATGGAGAGGATAAAAGTAGACATATTGTGTGTGCAAGATACCAAGTGGAAAAGAAGTAAGGCCAGGAGCATAGGTGGTGGGTTCAAGTTGTATCATGGTGTGGATGGGAAGAGAAATGGTACCGGGGACATTTTAAAGGAAGAGTATGTTAAGAGTGTGTTGGAGGTTAAGCGAGTGTCTGACACGGTGATAAGTGTGAAGTTGGAAATCGAAGGGGCGATGAATATCATCAGTGCATATGCCTCACATGTTGGTTGTGAGACAAAGAACAAAGATTTCTGGAGTGAGTCAGATGAGGTGGTGGAGAGTGTACCCAAGGATGAAAGAGTGGTGATAGGAGAGGACTTCAATGGGCATGTTGGTGAAGGAAGCAAAGGTGATGAGGAAATAATGGGTGGAGTAGATATGGTATCAAGGACAAGAATGTGGAAAGGCAGATGGTGGTTGATTATGGAAAAAGGATGGAAATGGCTGCAGTGAATACCTATTTTAAGAAAACTGAGGAGCTCAGGGTGACATATAAGATTGTGGAGGAAGGTGCACAGAGGTGGACTCCATTCTTTGTAAGAGATGCAACCTAAAAGAAACATTCAGTGGAGGCATGGAAATGTCTAGGAGAGATGTCAGTGGAGTTTCTAACCAGATTGTTTAATAAAATCTTGGAAAGTGAAATGATGCCTGAGCAGTGGAGATGAAGTGTGCTGGTTCCTATTTATAAGAACAAGGATGATGTGCAGAGCTGCAGTAAATACAGAGGCATTACGTTGATAAACCACAGTCTGAAGTTATGGGAAAAAGCAGTAGAAGTAAGGCTGAGAAACCAGGTGAAGATCTGTGGGCAGCAATATGGTTTAATACTGAGGAAAAAGAACAACAGATGCAATGCTTGCTCTGAGTATGCTGAGGGAGAAGTATAGAGAAGGCCAGAAGGAGTTACATTGTGCTTGTGGTTTTAGAAAAAGCTGATGACAGGGTACCAAGAGAAGAGTTGTGGTATTGTTTGAGAAGTCAGGAGTGGTAGAGCAGTAAAGTAGTGCAGGATATGTTCAAGGACAGTGTGACAGCAGTAAGATGTGCAGTAGGAATGACATTCATTCAAGGTGGAGGTGAGATTACACCAAGGATCAGTTCTGAGTCCTATCTTGGTTGCAATGGTGATGAACAGGTTGATGGATCAGATCAGACAGGAGTCTCCGTGGTCTATGGTGTTTGCAGATGACACTGTGATCTGTCCTGAGAGTAGAGAACAGATTGAGATGAGTCCGGAGATATGCTCTGGAGAGAAGGGGAATAAATGTCAGAAGGAGCAAGAATCAATCAATCAATCAATGAATTTTTTTATATAGCGCCAAATCACAACAAACAGTTGCCCCAAGGCGCTTTATATTGTAAGGCAAGGCCATACAATAATTATGTAAAACCCCAACGGTCAAAACGACCCCCTGTGAGCAAGCACTTGGCTACAGTGGGAAGGAAAAACTTCCTTTTAACAGAAAGAAACCTCCAGCAGAACCAGGCTCAGGGAGGGGCAGTCTTCTGCTGGGACTGGTTGGGGCTGAGGGAGAGAACCAGGAAAAAGACATGCTGTGGAGGGGAGCAGAGATCGATCACTAATGATTAAATGCAGAGTGGTGCATACAGAGCAAAAAGAGAAAGAAACAGTGCATCATGGGAACCCCCCAGCAGTCTACGTCTATAGCAGCATAACTAAGGGATGGTTCAGGGTCACCTGATCCAGCCCTAACTATAAGCTTTAGCAAAAAGGAAAGTTTTAAGCGTAATCTTAAAAGTAGAGAGGGTGTCTGTCTCCCTGATCTGAATTGGGAGCTGGTTCCACAGGAGAGGAGCCTGAAAGCTGAAGGCTCTGCCTCCCATTCTACTCTTACAAACCCTAGGAACTACAAGTAAGCCTGCAGTCTGAGAGCGAAGCGCTCTATTGGGGTGATATGGTACTACGAGGTCCCTAAGATAAGATGGGACCTGATTATTCAAAACCTTATAAGTAAGAAGAAGAATTTTAAATTCTATTCTAGAATTAACAGGAAGCCAATGAAGAGAGGCCAATATGGGTGAGATATGCTCTCTCCTTCTAGTCCCCGTCAGTACTCTAGCTGCAGCATTTTGAATTAACTGAAGGCTTTTAGGGAACTTTTAGGACAACCTGATAATAATGAATTACAATAGTCCAGCCTAGAGGAAATAAATGCATGAATTAGTTTTTCAGCATCACTCTGAGACAAGACCTTTCTGATTTTAGAGATATTGCATAAATGCAAAAAAGCAGTCCTACATATTTGTTTAATATGCGCTTTGAATGACATATCCTGATCAAAAATGACTCCAAGATTTCTCACAGTATTACTAGAGGTCAGGGTAATGCCATCCAGAGTAAGGATCTGGTTAGACACCATGTTTCTAAGATTTGTGGGGCCAAGTACAATAACTTCAGTTTTATCTGAGTTTAAAAGCAGGAAATTAGAGGTCATCCATGTCTTTATGTCTGTAAGACAATCCTGCAGTTTAGCTAATTGGTGTGTGTCCTCTGGCTTCATGGATAGATAAAGCTGGGTATCATCTGCGTAACAATGAAAATTTAAGCAATACCGTCTAATAATACTGCCTAAGGAAAGCATGTATAAAGTGAATAAAATTGGTCCTAGCACAGAACCTTGTGGAACTCCATAATTAACTTTAGTCTGTGAAGAAGATTCCCCATTTACATGAACAAATTGTAATCTATTAGACAAATATGATTCAAACCACCGCAGCGCAGTGCCTTTAATACCTATGGCATGCTCTAATCTCTGTAATAAAATTTTATGGTCAACAGTATCAAAAGCAGCACTGAGGTCTAACAGAACAAGCACAGAGATGAGTCCACTGTCCGAGGCCATAAGAAGATCATTTGTAACCTTCACTAATGCTGTTTCTGTACTATGATGAATTCTAAAACCTGACTGAAACTCTTCAAATAGACCATTCCTCTGCAGATGATCAGTTAGCTGTTTTACAACTACCCTTTCAAGAATTTTTGAGAGAAAAGGAAGGTTGGAGATTGGCCTATAATTAGCTAAGATAGCTGGGTCAAGTGATGGCTTTTTAAGTAATGGTTTAATTACTGCCACCTTAAAAGCCTGTGGTACATAGCCAACTAACAAAGATAGATTGATCATATTTAAGATCAAAGCATTAAATAATGGTAGGGCTTCCTTGAGCAGCCTGGTAGGAATGGGGTCTAATAAACATGTTGATGGTTTGGATGAAGTAACTAATGAAAATAACTCAGACAGAACAATCGGAGAGAAAGAGTCTAACCAAATACCGGCATCACTGAAAGCAGCCAAAGATAACGATACGTCTTTGGGATGGTTATGAGTAATTTTTTCTCTAATAGTTAAAATTTTCTTAGCAAAGAAAGTCATGAAGTCATTACTAGTTAAAGTTAATGGAATACTCAGCTCAATAGAGCTCTGACTCTTTGTCAGCCTGGCTACAGTGCTGAAAAGAAACCTGGGGTTGTTCTTATTTTCTTCAATTAGTGATGAGTAGAAAGATGTCCTAGCTTTACGGAGGGCTTTTTTATAGAGCAACAGACTCTTTTTCCAGGCTAAGTGAAGATCTTCTAAATTAGTGAGACCCCATTTCCTCTCCAACTTACGGGTTATCTGCTTTAAGCTACGAGTTTGTGAGTTATACCACGGAGTCAGACACTTCTGATTTAAAGCTCTCTTTTTCAGAGGAGCTACAGCATCCAAAGTTGTCTTCAATGAGGATGTAAAACTATTGACGAGATACTCTATCTCACTTACAGAGTTTAGGTAGCTACTCTGCACTGTGTTGGTATATGGCATTAGAGAACATAAGGAAGGAATCATATCCTTAAACCTAGTTACAGCGCTTTCTGAAAGACCTCTAGTGTAATGAAACTTATTCCCCACTGCTGGGTAGTCCATCAGAGTAAATGTAAATGTTATTAAGAAATGATCAGACAGAAGGGAGTTTTCAGGGAATACTGTTAAGTCTTCTATTTCCATACCATAAGTCAGAACAAGATCTAAGATATGATTAAAGTGGTGGGTGGACTCATTTACTTTTTGAGCAAAGCCAATAGAGTCTAATAATAGATTAAATGCAGTGTTGAGGCTGTCATTCTCAGCATCTGTGTGGATGTTAAAATCGCCCACTATAATTATCTTATCTGAGCTAAGCACTAAGTCAGACAAAAGGTCTGAAAATTCACAGAGAAACTCACAGTAACGACCAGGTGGATGATAGATAATAACAAATAAAACTGGTTTTTGGGACTTCCAATTTGGATGGACAAGACTAAGAGACAAGCTTTCAAATGAATTAAAGCTCTGTCTGGGTTTTTGATTAATTAATAAGCTGGAATGGAAGATTGCTGGTAATCCTCCGCCCCGGCCCGTGCTACGAGCATTCTGACAGTTAGTGTGACTCGGGGGTGTTGACTCATTTAAACTAACATATTCATCCTGCTGTAACCAGGTTTCTGTAAGGCAGAATAAATCAATATGTTGAGAATGAGTTCATGTGTGTGAATGAGAGGGAGCCCAGTGGAATAGTGCAGTTGCAAGAGTAGAAGTGGTGAAAGTAGATGAGTTTAAATACTTGGGATCAACTACCCAAAGTCATGGAAAGTGTGGTAGAGAGGTGAAGAACAGAGTGCAGGCAGAGTATAGTGGGGTAGAGAAAGGGAGCAGGAGTGATTTGTGACCGAAGAATAACAACAAGCGTGAAGGGGAAAGTTTGAAAGACAGTAGTGAGATCAGCTATATTGAACAGCTTAGAGACGGTGGCACTAACAAAAAGACAGGAGGCAGAGCTGGAGATGTTACGATTCTCTTTGGGACTGATGAGAATGGACATTAGGAACGAACATATCAGAGGGACAGCCCAGGAGGGACAGCTTGGAGACAAAGTCAGAGAGGCAAGATTGAGACGGTTTGGACATGTGCAGAGGAGGGACCCAGGGTATATTGGGAGAAGTAGGCATGGACCGGTACGAGATCTGGACGGTATGATAACCGTGGGCAAAAATACCGCGGTTTCACAGTATTATGTATAGCTTTAAAATGTGTTTTAACAACATTATGGCTATTTGAATATGAAGCACGCGTGAGACGCGATGTCTTCCGCTACGAGCACTAAACCACTGATAACTTTAGAGAAAATACCAAAATGACTGTCTCTCTTTTAGACATATAGCATCTGCCCCATGGGAAACATGACTTACTTGCTTAGGGAGAAACGTGGTTGGAATAAGGTCCAGAAATCCGGATGCTCAATACTTGGCCCAGCTTCACCAACAAAGTGCTTGGAATAGATGTATTTGTCATTCTTGGCATGTTTGTGGGAGAAATTTGGTGAACCACGAGCACGACTCAAGTCCACCGCTTGTACTTCGCAGTGGTTTCATAGAAGGGATAAAGTTTACTTCTTCCATGTAATCCTTTGCGGGTTTGTTGAATCGCTCCGAGTCCAACACAGGCCATAGCCATAGTTTTTGGTTTGAAGTGCTATTCCGCGGGAAAAAAAAAACAAAAAACGAAAAAGCCGACTTGGTCCTTTTGGACGGAGGGAAAAGTTCAGTGCAGGCTTCGCCTCCTTCAACCATGATGTAGCGCTAGCTAACGTTAGCTGCCTGTTTGTAAACAGAGACAGAGGTGCACGCCATGGGGAAGGGTGGCAGTGGCCGCCTCTGCTCTGCCTGTCAAGAATTCTCATAACCCGCTCATACCGTAGGGACAGTATAACGGAAAATTTTAGTGGTTTTGATACCGTGGCTTTTTCATACTGCGGTATACCATGAAACCGGTTATCGGCCCATGTCTAGGGAGAAGGATGTTGATGATGGATCCACCAGGCAGGAGGCCTGGTGGCTATGAATGTGCTGAGAGAGGACATGCAGGTGGTTGGTGTGACAGAGGAAGATACAGAGGACAGGGTGAGATGCTGTGGCGACCCCTAATGGAAGAAGCCAAAAGAAGAACTGTGTGGTATTAATTTAGAGAGACTATTTTGGTTTTATATTCTCATTTATTTAAGCCCTCCTTGAGTTGCTGTTTCAGAACTGAGGGCATTTGTGTTTAGTTTTCCTGATCAGCTCCTGTGGCTTTTCTCTTCATGTTAATAAACCTGCTTTACTAAATCTCAGTGGTTCAGCGTGTGCTTCTCCATTGTGGTCTCTCATCTCCTACATGTCCCTGTCTCTGCCTTGTGATACGAGCACATATTGAAGAATCACACCAGGATTCACAGAGGAGGAGAAATTATTGAGATGCTCAGTTTGCGGCAAAACATCCAGTCAGAGGTCAAGTTTAAGTTACACAGAAGGATTGTTTCAAGTGTTCAGTTCCTCAGAAAAGCATCAGACAGACGGGAGATTTTGAAAGACATGAGTGAAACATTAGCGTTGCTTAACTTAAGTTTTACACAAAAAATATTAATTTGAAAAACTTGACAGTCCACTCAGGAGGGAAACTTGATTATTGCTCAATTTGCAACAAAAACGTTTAGGATGAAAAACCTGGCAGGACACGTGACAATCCACACAGTTGACTGGCCTCAGCATGAGCTTAATAAGTTGGACACAAAAACCAGGAAGATGCTCACCCTCCACAAAGTCACATACAGAAATCAGTGCATGGACAGAATATATCTCCCTCGCAGAGAAGGCGGTCTGGGTCTCACTGAAATCAACCAGGCCTACAGAGCATCGATAATAAGTATTGGACAGTACTTAAAGAGCTCTGAAGAAGAAATCGTAAAAAAGGTCGCACACCACCACCAGGAGACCTTAACCAAATGGACCTCAATCACTAAACTGGCAAAAAACTTTGGCGGAGAACTTCTACAAGAGAGAGAAAGCAACAGTCTCATGCCTGCAACAAAACTTGCAAGACAGACCAGGGAACAATACAGCAAAAGAGAAGGAAAACATCGAGTGGAAAGATGGAAACAGCACAAAAGAGCCGGACGATTCCAACAAGAACTCGAAAAGGAATACATCGACAAAGTTGAATCAATGCAGTGGCTAAAAAATGGAGAACTTGGTTTTGATGGAGAAAGAATTCTGATTGGAGCACAAGATCAGGGACTTCTAACAAATGGCTTCAAAAAAATGGCAGGGATCTCACAAAATGATAAATGCCGATTCTGTCATACAGCTGTTGAGAGTGTAAACCATCTAACTTCAGCATGCCAGAGCCTCATGGCAGACAGACATTATACATCCAGACACAACAAGATCTGTCAATATCTCCACTGGAAGGTATGCATGGAACTAGAGATGGAAGTCAAAGAACATGTCTGGGAGCATGAGCCAGCACCAGTCTCATCCAACGGAAAAGTAACTGTCTTCTATGACAAAGTGATCCCAGAAGGAAGACACATCGAAGGAGGTGCAATCAACCCTGATATTGTCATCTGGAACAAGCAAGAGAAAAAAGCCAAAATCATCGATGTGACAGTCCCCAATGACTACGGCCTGAACTGAGCGGAAAGGGGAAAGATCTCGAAATACCAAGACCTGAAAAATGACCTACGAACAACATGGTCATTGAAAGACATCGATATCATCCCAGTTGTGGTGGGAGCAATAGGCCTGATGAAGAAGAACCTGAAGAAATACCTTGAGGCAATCCCCAGTCACCCAAGTGCACATGAGGTGCAGTTGTCTGTAATTAAGGGAACGATCACCATCCTGAAGAGAGCCCTCGGATACAATGCCAGCTCTGGTTAGGATAACTATAGAGTCTAGGGTGCAACTTTAGACCCCAGGTCTGGGGCCCATTGCACTCTATTAAAAAGACATCAAAGATAAATGAAAAAAACAAAAGAGTTAAACATATTCCCTGCTCATGTTGTAATAAACATTTTACATAGAAAAGACGACTGACACAGCACATGACAGTTCACACAGAAGAAAAAAATAACGATAAACCACCAAAAAAAACATATTGAAAGTTACAGCTAACCGATAACGTTCAGTACTGTCTTCAGTACACGCTCAGCTACTAACAAGCCGATTCTGAATTTAAACACCGTCAACGCTTCTGATAGAATCAAAGGCGATTACAAACCCAAAGACAGCCAATGAGTCAGCGCTTCTGTCTTTGTGCACCCTGCTATAACGGAGCATCATTTACCTTGACAGCATACAGTTGTCCAGCCGTGAGGCAGACATCTTGAACAGGAAAGCAGGTTTGACTCATGGTTTTCACTTATAAATCAAATTAATCTGGATAGAATAACTACATTAATGGCAACTCTTAAAATGTACAAACTGAAAATATAATAAATATCTGTTAATTTTAAAATAATTAGAGCCCGACCAATATATCGGCCAGCCGATATTATCAGCCGATATAAGCCCTTTTCAAAGTACTCACTATCAGCCAAACTTTTGCCGACAGAACACCGATAATTTCTCATAAACGGAACAGTTATTGAAATAACGTTTGTGTCGGCAATGTAAAATGTCCTTGCGCCGTTTGTCCAGTAGATGGAACACTGACTCCATTCAACTGAGAGCTGCTTACACCCTGCTTAAATGTGTTCATCACCAGCCCCCGTAGTTCGCTGTCACGCTGCACTGATCGGCTGAAAAATGCATACAAGTTAGTTTATAAGGATGTTGTTTGTAATAACTTTGCAATTACATTCACCCCACATTTCTCCCATTTCAGTTCAACTCAGTTTGATTAACTCAGTTTATGTAGTAATGTGTTAAATGTGCTTCATTGCGTCGGTCACGCTTTTTATTAAGCCCACGTTGTGTAGACCTTACTTATAGCATGAAAAACTTTTGTTTACTGCTAAGAGATTGAAACATTCAGATTTACTGGTCCTCACATGTTATATCAGGATCCATGTTTTCTTGTTAAAATGTTCTACCAGCACTAAAACCAACCTCTGCTTGCACTAAGGTTGTTTGAAAGTTTTTTTGTTCTTGAAAGTTGCAGAATAGAAGGAGTGTTGTGAAAATAATGTTTCCTTAGTGTTTGTGTTTCTTTCCTCTCACAATTACTTGTCTACAACTGAAAAAGTTGTAAAAAAGAGAGGTAAAAAAGAGGTACAAGATTAGATGTATTTCACAACTCTTTTTAAGAATATGTATTTGCTAATTTCACAAAGGTTTAATTCGTGATTGCATTTTTTGAACTTGAAAATTCTTCTCTGTTATAAAGTTAATCAATATGATGACAAAGCTTCAGCTTTTAGCTCATACCTTTTTTGTTAAGGGTCCAAAAAAATTTTTATTCATTTCAAATAATAATAATATCGGCTGATTTATCGGCTATCGGCAAAAAAGCCAATTTATCGATTATCTGCATTTTTTCATCCAAATATCATTATCGGCATCGGCCTCAAAAAAATCCATATCGGTCGGGATATGAAGATTTGAACATTAACACACAGATGCCCAAAGAGATTATGGGTAAAATGAGCATCCGCTCATACTGATTGGTTGACTCATTCATTCCATGTAAAATCCAACACAAGTGAATGCAAAGTGTGTGTTGGTGTTTACAAATAAATGTGCTTTTGTAAAATGTCATTTCTTCATTTGTTTAAAAAAGGCATTTGCAAAACCGAAAAGTCTGTTAAGTTGTGATTCAAGTCGACAGCGTGTGATATAACCAGGCGCCAGTAGATGGCAGTGTTCTATGCATTTTGACCCTGGTTATATCACATGGTTGTCGACTTGAATCACAACTTAACAGACTTTTCTGTTTTGCAAATGCCTGAGACAACTGGAGGTTTTTCACCTACAGAGTCTTGAATCTGTAAAATAATAATCCTCAACGTTTGGCCATATTAATCCACATGCAATTGGGAAATCAACAATTTGAACACAAAATACAAATTCTGATGTAGTTTAAATGGGCTGCATTTAAAAAGCGCTTTATCCATCTGCATTAGAAACTCAAAGAGCTTTAAAATTATGCCTCATATTCACCCAGACACATTCACACACCAGTGGCGCCTGGTGAAAAAAAGTCTTGGTGGGCCTGGTGTGCTTCCTTGCCTTGTCCAGTACAGGCATTCAAATGGATAGTCGGAAACTTCCTACAATTCCACAATAATCATTTCATGTCCTTCTCAAAATCAGCAGTTTTACAGATAAAGTTAACCATTTACAGCTATATTAGGCCTCATTTATTCTTTGGAAAGGAACAGTATCAAATACAATACAACACTCAAGTTCCTAAGCAAGGAACATTTCACCATTTGACACCAATGACACACACAGTACACCAAACTGTACTGCACGGCCATCATCTCCAGCTAATCAGATCATGGGGTTCACAATGACACCCCCTTAACAGAATAGAAGATATCACCAAATTTAGACTCTTTCAAAACAGGCAGTGTATATTTTGCTGGACCTGGCAAACTTACAGCTAGCAATGTTTTGCCGAATCTCCTAGCTGATTGGCTAATTCAAATGACGTCATCGGTACCAGAACCTGTGATGAAATCAGCTCAGGCAAAGTTGAACTGGACGATATTTCTCCGTACGCGGCTTGCGCTGTTTTGCCGGCCGTCTAAATTTATTCACAACGGAACAAGGCGACTGGAGTTTAAGATCTCCTTATTTCACATTCATGATAGTAGCTCGATATTGGTGATTTTCATTATTGAAAATTGGCATATTTTACCATTCACTATTTTCAGGGGTGGACTGATCGAAGGACACTGACAGAGGAAAAATAGGATAAATACACGTGCGGACTTCTGTATTTTTGTTTTTATTTTGTCTTGAATTTGCAGGTTTTGGACATCACAAATCTTAAGTTGCTTTCACACCGGGCGCGACGCGAGCGACTGCAGCCACAGGCTGCCATGTAATCCCTATGTAAGGACGCGTTTTGGCGCCAAACCGCGCAGCGCGACGCGATGGACGCGAGTGAAGCGATGCGAGTGAAGCGTTTTTGAGCTTTTTGCACATTTGTGGCGCGATATTGCGTCGCGTCACGTCGCGTTGCCCTCCTCCCCAAGTTCAAAAATCTGAACTTTTTCGTCTCGTCACGATGACCAATCAGGGACTGAATATGTAGTGACGTGGAGATGTCTGGAGTTTGACTGAAGATGTGAACATGTCCTGTATCTGGTAGCAGCCTGTGAGCAGGACTTATGTCTCTTTTGTCCTTTATTTCACAATCATGACAGAATTTTTGGAGTGAACAGCAGCACCACAGCAGCGGGGAGCGGAGTTGCTTTTTGTTTTTATTTTACGTGCGCGCGCGCGAATCGTCCTGAGATTATTTTACTTATTAACTACACAGCTGTATAATAAAGCAAATGGTTACTGGTTTCTAAGCACAATTATGACAGAGTTTTTGGAGCGAGCAGCAGCCCTACTTGCAGCAGCGGGAGCGGAGCTTTTTCCTTTTTTTTTTTTTTTTACGTGCACGCGCGAGCGAATCGTCTGTAGAGAATATCTTATTAATTAACTACACAGCTGTATAATAAAACAAACGGTGACTGGTTTCTAAACACAATTATGACAGAGTTTTTGGAGCGAGCAGCAGCCCTACTTGCAGCAGCGGGAGCGGAGCTTTTTCCTTTTTTTTTTTTTACGTGCACGCGCGAGCGAATCGTCTGTAGAGAATATCTTATTAATTAACTACACAGCTGTATAATAAAACAAACGGTGACTGGTTTCTAAACACAATTATGACAGAGTTTTTTGGGGGAAGAGCCAGCTGCAGCAAGCAGCGGAGTTTCTTTTTTTTTTTTTTTATTGTTTACATGTGCACGCGTGAACGGGACAGTTGATCCTCAAACTGGGTCCCGCAGAGGTGGAAGGACCGCTGAAAGCGGCCGTCACCCCCAGACACAGCTCCTGCAGCAAATAATGATACTCTCTGTATTGGGAGCTTTCCACAGCAACTCGGTCCGTGTGATCAAGGTCCGTCATGTTAGCTTGACTGACAACCGGAGCCGGCGAGCGGAATGGAAGCTCCTCCTATTTGATGACGCACCAGGGCGAATTTTCGCAGCGAAAGTCCACCCAAGCAGAGCGACACACCGGGCGAAGGAGGTGCGTCCGTCGCCTGGCGACCCACATGAATTTGGAGCGTCTGATCGCGCCTGGTGTGAACGCGGCTTAAGAGATTATTTCTGTTTACCATGGCATTTTGAATGTTTTATCATGTTAGCTACACAAAATGAGGCCACTTAAGGCCAAATAAAAAAATAAGTTGTTTATCATCCCCTCCCTACACAGAAAATTACCAAGACTGCAAAAATTATTTCCACCGTGCACAAAATTATTTCCACCGCGTGGCAAAAAGCGCAGGTGGAAATCATTTTGGCCGTGGCGGTGGAAATAATTTACCACGTTTTTGCTTTTAGTGTCCGAGAATCCCTCCGCCAGTAGGTGATTTTTCTGTTCTGATTCAAACAACTTTATGGCACCCAAAACAGCATTTAAAAATGAAAAATTAGTACCATTAGACAAGGACGTAGCAACACTCAATGCAGAGAGCGCCGCCATGTTGAAATACCCTCTATGATGACATCATTTGAACTAGCCAATCAGCGTGGAGATCCGGTCAAATATCGCTACGTGCGTGTTTGCAGAATCTGTGTTTGCAAATTCCTCAATTGACCAAAGAACATTATGTACATACTACAATGTTCACACCACCTTCCAAAAAGAGAGGTAGAGAGAGTGAGATGGGGGGGAAGTGCGTGTGTGTGTGAGAGAGAGAGAGAGAGAGAGAGAGAAAATTAAGGTAATATTTTGCATGAACATTACTGAGTGGAATGGAGGCAAAATAAAGAAGCGAGAATAACTTAAATTAAATAATTTGGCTAACTAATAACACCAAAATCTTTAAATTAAATTGGTTAAAATTATTTAAAAGTGTAGCGGACAAACCAAATTAAGTATACAAAACCACTTAATTAAATGCTTTGCTAAACTTGAGTTAGTCTGACTATGTGTCTCATGTGTACGCAGTGGCTGAGTTAGAATTTCTTTTTTAAAAAACATAGGGTTTTAGGTTTTTGTTTTTTTTTTTTTTTAACTGAGCAAATCATTCGTTTTAGACTGTGGAATACTCCACAGAATATTTCACTTCTGTGCACTGATCCTCATTATGTGTAAATTGAAATCAAAATGCCACCACGGCTGCAAGTCTGAACACTGTTACAAACAGCCCCGGCCTCCCCTAACCGTACTGGTCCGCTGTACCAATAAAGATCACAGCTTTGACACCCCCCCCCCCCCCCCAAAAAAACAAAACAAACAAACAAACAAACAAACAAAAAAATCACTTTCGTTTTATCTGAAATTTTCATCCTCATTTCCACACCAGGAGCAACATTCGGGAATACATCTTTACAGCTCGTCAGCTCACCTGAGCTGAAGTGGATCCAAAGGCGAGTCAGTCCGCAGCTGAAAACCTCCGAGGACATAACGACCAGGAGGAGCAGCAACCGTAAAGTCCCAAAGTTCTTCAACTTACTCCAGCAAAACACACGGAGACAAAAAAAAATAAATATAACCCAAACGTCGGTGGTGTTTCTGTTTCCGCCAAAAACAGCAGCACTTTGATAAATCCACGGGCGACCCAAGCCATTAAATCTGGCGATGCTGATTGGCCAAATATTTATTATATTTCCTTAGCAACCACGCACAATTGGCCCCATGGGCACCAGTTCTGGCGCCCACAAACCATTAAATTTGGCGATGCTGATTGGCCAAATATTTATTAATCTGCTTAGCAACATACACAATTGGTCATTTTGTGGCACTTCAAGGGCAGATGAGTGATCGTCCAAGACGGGAAATGATACATTCTCTGCTTCTGTAGGGGGAAATGCACTGTGGAATGAGAGTCAGTTGGTGGAAATGTTGTTTTAATAATTCAGATTACATGTAGGCACATAGTAAGTCCCTTCGGCTGCTCCCTTGTTTGCACTTGGGGTTGCCACAGCAAATCCAAGGTGGATCTGTATGTTGATTTGGCACAGGTTTTACGCCGGATGCCCTTCCTGACGCAACTCCACATTACATGGAGAAATGTGGCAGGGGTGGGATTTGAACCCAGAACCTTCCGAACTGAAACCAAGCGCATTAACCACTTGGTCACCACCCCTGCTACATGTAGGCACATATTAAATAAATCTGACATTGATAATACTTTTTAAAAATATATATTTCA
Source organism: Thalassophryne amazonica (assembly GCF_902500255.1). Taxonomy (NCBI): domain Eukaryota; kingdom Metazoa; phylum Chordata; class Actinopteri; order Batrachoidiformes; family Batrachoididae; genus Thalassophryne; species Thalassophryne amazonica. The sequence continues at coordinate 21,918,759 of NC_047125.1, read as the reverse complement.
TAATTTTCCCTTCCACACCTGGGAGGGTGGCGCCCCAGTAGAGGTAGGCGATACCGGGAATTTTGGTATTGATCCGATACCAAGTAAATACAGGCCCAGTATCGCCGATTTCAATACCAATACCGATACCTTTTCATATTTAAGCTACATAGATCCAAAGGATCCAAAAGACCTAGGATAGAATTTCGTCAAACATTGTATGTGACAACAAAACACTTTATTATCACAATCAACATTTTTGTTTAAAAAATATCACTCAACACAACTTAAAATCTCCTGACAAACCACAATACAACTGTGCGCTGCTCCGTGTTGTGTGACACAGCGCAGCACTGCTCTTACAGACAGAGAGTAGACTTTGATGAATGTACGTGCGCAGCAGTCAGTGCGTGCGGGAGAGGAAAAAAGCTTGAGTATCGATCTTTTTACACGAGGATCATTCAATATCAATACCAGCGTTGGTATCGATAGTATTGATATTGGGATTGATCCGCCCACCTCTACGCCCCAGCGCCCCCTATGGTTCAGCTGCCACTGTCACACACTGATGTCACACGGGGAGCAACTACGGGATTAAGGACCTTGCCCAAGGGCTCTTGGTGACTTTCTGGTCTGGTTGGATTTTGAACCAAGGACATCTTTGGTCTGAAGCCCAACACTTAACCACTACACCATCACCTCCCTGTATTATTTTTGGTCCAAAGACCTTGAAAGCTTGGTTTTAAAAAGACGTTAAATATCTACTTGGCGTCAACTGTACAGAAAATTCTGACTATTTAACTGTTAATAATTGAAAAATCCTCAATGCAACGTAACTGGATTTAGTTGTTTTTTTTCATTATTATTATTATTATTATTATTATTATTATTATTATTATTATTATTATTATTATTTCTAATGTCTGATCCAGGAATTTTGTCCAGTATTGGACTGACACATCAAAATATTGGAGCAGTTCAAATGAAAAATTCTTTTTTTATCCTTTGAACATACACAGATTGTAACCACAGACCTTAAAACAGGTTGGAAAGAGCTTTTTTATGCTTTATTTATAAAAACACACACACACACACACACACACACAGTGACAAAACCAATACGTCTTTACGCTTTTAAATCCACACACATATGAAAGGTGATGGCAGCTGTGTGTCTGCCAGGGTGCATCAGAAAGTCAGGAACTACCAAGACGGACACGGAGCACCACGTGGTACCAGCTGACACTTAGCTGTGATTTTCCGTGTCCGTTTTGACTGCAGGCTTCCTTCAGAGGCAGGAAGGTCAGGGACTGAAAAGCCTTTTAAAGCCGTGCTTCAGAGAACGAAGGAGGGAGGATCGAAATACTGTGCACCTGGGGAAAGGCGGTATGGCTTTTCCATCTTTGATTCTTTAACATTTGACTCACTTCCTTATCCACAGTTGAAACTCTCAACTTGTGTGTTTATTAAGAGCTGACGTAACGTGAATTTCTCCACTGTGAGATCAATAAAGTCTTATCTTATTTACATTTCGCCGTGGCTCTCAAAGTCCCGACTCTTAACAGTTCCGGAGGAGCCGAGTCTGTCTCACACATACTTCTTATAGATTTCTATCTCTTTAGTATCTCTTTGTTTCCGTCCAAACCCATCTGGCAGTGGCTGATCTGATGCAGCTGTTTTGCTTTTCTCTTCATAACATCCGGATCAGTCAAAAATGCAAAATGACAGAATATATATTATATTTATCTCTCCTTTTCCGAAAGTCTGTTGCATGTTTTTGGCTTATATTGAGCTCTCCTCACACTTAGCCAGTGGCGCTGGTGAACTGTACGCCTGAAAGCGTGACAGCTCCTCGAGTCTTTTCACGCTGTCACCTAATCCATCCCTCAACCCATCGCCCACGTCGTCCCCCAACTCCCTGTCCTCCCTCTCCTGCATGCCCCTCACCCTTTCCTCTGTCCTTCCATCTCCTGCAAAAATGTCTTTGGTGAAATCCAGCTCCGTGCTGCTCCGGTTGCACGTGGAGCTGGTGTGCAGCACGTTCCCATGGCCATTACTGGGGTTGCAATGGATCAGGTTGTAGCTGTTTCCGTGGTGACCACCATTGCCCTGGATACTGTGCAGCGTGGTGCTCGTGGTGCTAGTTCCGTTGTGTTTTTCCATCAGCTGGAACCCGTCAGAGAGAAGACTGGTGCTGATTGGTGACTGTGGCGTGGCAGAGGATCCCAGCAGTTCCCGCCCCTTTTCTGAGGACTGTGAGTTATCCGGCAGGCGGTGGCCCTGATGGCCGAGGCTGCAGCGGCGGTTTATGTAGAACATGACGAACACACTCAGCAGCACACCAGCGCAGAAGGTGAGGATGTAGGTAGCCACGCGGTCACGACCTCCAGCCCTCGCAAACGATCCTCCTGCAATGGGGCCCTCTAGTGTCAGCTGATAGAACGCCCTGCGGCAGGGAACAGGGTCTCTTTTACCCGGCCACGCTTCCTACAGCAGAGGCAGGACAGAGAGCAGAGACGTGAAATGTGCGCAAAACAATGGAATTAGGTGTGGAGGCGGGTCTCAGGTGGCGGTGTTACCTGGCAGGTGCAGATGTATTTCCCCACGGTCTCCTCAGACACAGTCAGGTGAAGGTCAGAGTGGTGTTGCCTGGTGTGTCTGTGGGGAGGATGGTCCCAGCTACACGGCATGGAGGAGAGCTGGACGCATGGCAACACGAGGTGCAGTCCACTGGACACCTGGATCTCCGTGATGGACGGCGAGCACCGCCCTAATCAAATACAGCAGGTGTAATAATGTAGGTAAAACACACTTGGAATCAAGCAGGAACGTGTGTTCACCAAAATAAATTAAACTTACCCTCATAAATGTTGCACTTCTTCAAGGCGGCGTCGACAGTATCACCTGAATCAGGCCTGGAAACACAAAATGTTATCAGAGTAATTACGTCAAGCATGTATATTTCAAATAATTTTTTCATAATCAGGCCAACCAAAAAGCAGTTTTGGCCTTCATGCCCATCAGATCTAGACTTTGGAAATTAAAATAAATAAATAAAACCTCAGATGAAAAAAAAATTAGAAATAAAAATGACAAACTTTGGTGAGTCTCATACAAAATCCTTTCTGCGGGGTTTTGTGGACTTGTGAGTGCCTTACTTGATGGTAATGGTAAATGGACTGCATTTATATAGCGCTTTTCCATCTGTATCAGACGCTCAAAGCGCTTTACAATTATGCCTCACATTCACCCCAATGTCAGGATGCTGCCATACAAGGCGCTCACTACACACCGGGAGCAATACGGGATTAAAGGCCTTGCCCAAGGGCCCTTAGTGATTTTCCAGTCAGGTGGGGATTTGAACCCATCACCTCCCCTAAGGTGTGAGTTTTAAACCTGGAAAGGATATATATATATATATAGCTATAGCTATCCCGTGTTGCCCATGGGGATCCACGGGATAGCTGACATTTTTCAAAGGTGGTGATAAATTCTGGAAAGTTTGTACAATGAGTTGGAATGGTGTGCAAGTCCCAAATGTTTTTAGGACCTTAGACCTCAATCATTTTTAGAAGAAGAACTCAACCCATTTATTTCCTGTTAATTACGTCATTTTTCTATGCTAATTTACTGTCTTAATGTATTTTCTTGTTGTCATGTACACACTATTATTATTATCTTAATTATTATTGTCAGTGTTGTTATTATTATTATTTTATTATTACTTCTATTTTGTCATTTGATTTTTAAATGGACCACAATGGAAAAAGGTGTTTTCACTTTCTTGTGTCATCCATATATTTTTAATGTATTTAATTATATTATGTACTTACACTGAACTGACTAAATAAAATCACACACGCTTTTAATATAGAGATGACTTACCGCCCCCTGCTGGAATGGCGTGTGAGTCCAGAATGTAATTAGCAACGTCCATCCTGGACCCAAAATACATAAGCATACCAAACAGCAAATGTCTCCCCAGTTTCTTCATGATCAAAGTTACATGCATGCACACAAGCAAGGATGGGTCAAGGATGAACGTTGCCAACAAGGGAAAGTTGATAGGACTAATATTTTTGGAGAAATTAGCAATATTAGCTAACAACAGTGAACAATGGATGTGCTGCAATGTACCATGGGAGTTTAGGGTTTTCGGGTTTTAAATGTTGTTATTGTAGTTCATGTTGGTTTAATGGTGTTGTTAGTGTTATTGATTTAATGTGTTTTTGTAGTTCAGTTGGTTTTGTCAGTTTAGGTAAGTCTCAAGCCAGAGCAGCTTCTGAGAAGTATCAGGCCGGGTAGTGTGTTTATTAGCATTGGCTTAGCAACGCTGGATAAAGAGGACGGCTTTCGGACTGTTGTTTGGCAGAAGAAGCTGCGTAGGGCCTGATACCTGGTTGTGGTACCCAGATCACGGTCGCCACTGCCAACTGTGAACTGTTTTTCAGCCTTGGACATGCCTGTTGATTGCCCTCCAAGTCCACAGGTGACTTCTACCCCTATATCCAGGCCAAAAAGCCATGCATTACTGATAAGGGACTCTATGACCCGCAAAGTTACATTATAAACACCACATGACATTAAACGTATTCCTAGGGCCACAGCACCCGACACTGACTCTCACATTAGGGTGCTGACGTTGCACAAGAATAGTCAGCAAAAAGAACACAACACTTGATATAGCCACATAGTTATTCATGTTGGCAGCAATGATATGTGTCGGCATCAATTAATAGTCTCTGGTCCCTTCCCCTCCCAGGATAATGATGAGGCATTTCGCAGGCTGATGTTGTTGAATAGGTGGCTGGTCTGAAGCTGATGCGGTAGATGTTGTTTTGATTTCATTGTTTTCTGTTTCTTCCACTTTGTGAAAACCTTGCAACTGTTAGAATGGCCTAAGCAATGGGTCACCCCCCTGAGTCTGGTCTGCTTGAGGTTTCTTCCTCAAATCATCAGAGGGAGTTTTTCTTTACCACTGTCGCCTGTGTGCTAGGAGTTGGTAAGGTTAGACCTTACTTGGATGAAGCGCCTTGAGGCAACTTTGTTATGATTTGGTGCTATATAAAATGAAATAAATTTAAATTAAATTCATGTCACCGTTACCATGAGCGAGATAAGTGTCATGTTGCCATTACCATGAGTGAAAAGGATAGTGCGTTTGATGTCTTCTGCCACCATCTCTGTTTGTAGGTGTGTAAAAGTAAAAGTGTGCGTGAGTGCATGCAATTTTGAGAACGGACAAACTGGGGAGACCTGACATTTGCCATTTGGTATGCTTATGTATTTTGGGTCAAGGATGAACGTCGCCAAAATGGAACATTGATAGGAGTAATATTTGTAAAGAAATATTATCTAAAATCACTGAACAATGGACATTGATATTTACATTCTGGACTCACAGTAATCCAGCAGTGGGCTACCTATATATTAAAACATGCATGCGTGCGTGATTTTATTTAGTAAGTTCAATGTCAGTACACAATATAATTGTAAATATGTTAAAAATACATGGATGACACAAGAAAGTGAAAACACTTATCTCCATTGTGGTCCATTTAAACATCAAATGACAAAATAGAAGTAATAACATAATAATAATAATAATAATCGTGTGCATATGATAACAAGAGCCTAAACAATTTATAAATACATTATAAAGTTTATATATAAAATAAATTATCTAACAGCTTTAAATTTTAAATAGGTATGACATTGTTTTGAAGTTGTGCATTCATTCCCCTGTATTACTCACTCAGCCTCTGTGGCTGTGCAGGTTTTTTCCGCGTTGCTCCACACACAGCCCAGTCCGCTGGCTGCAGCACAAACCTTACAACTGTTATACACAGCACAGCCTTCAGCCTGCACGCGAGCCAGAGACCGAGGGCTGCCCACCAGTGCCCAGCCCTGCACACAACAAAAAGAAAGAATTTTAAAAAAGCAAAGCTCATGTTTCCAAGTGTGCTTTTGTGTTTCTATTACCTTATACAGTAATATATTGTTGACAGGCTCCTGTGCAGTGAACAGCGAGAGCTCCTGCAGTAAGGTGGCTCTCTGGTCCACTACTGCCACCCGGTGGAGCTCCCCACGATCTGCAACACAAGCATGTAGTCAACAACATCCTGCATTTATAATGTTCTGTTTCACACTGTCTTGTTCTCCTCACCTGTTCCAAGGTGCAACACTGTTCCTTTCCTCGCCTTCCCGCTGCCGCTCCGCGTCACAGCCAGTTTGGTGTATGTGATTCCCTGCCGGACCAGCAGGGGTGCCGTGGCGACACTGTTCTCCATCAGCGGGTGATCTCTCACAAAAGTCAACACCTTGTCAGGGAGTTTTAAGGATGAGTCACACCCGTCTGCCTTCAACGCATTGTTCAGGCACTATAGACAGCAGCAGGATGAAGAGGAAAGAAGATTTTACCAATGAAACAAATGTTATTAAATAAAGTTGCCAGTTCTCACTGTTGGAGATTTCAATGTTGTGCCATAAAATAATTTGGGAGTTGACCTGGCCAGGTCTTGGTGCAGGAACAGGTTCAGGGTTAATCCAGGAGTCACAGTTTTTCTTCAGTTCCTTAAAGGGTCCATCCATTACCACACTAATGTCAGACAAGCTGAAAACGCAGACTGCCGATACTGCCTCGCGCTCCCTATGACAGACACACACACACACACACACACAGAGAGATGGCATCATGTCCCAGATACTACATACAGTGCATCTTAATATTACTAAATATTCACAGTGCTTCACTTTTTCCATGTTTTATGTTACAGACTTATTGCCAAATAGATGATTTTTTTTTAACTCACAATTCTACACACAATACCCCATAATGATATGTGAAAAAAGTTGTTTTTTAAAAGATTTTTACAAATTAATAAAAAAAAAATAAAAAAATGAAGAAATCACAAGTACATAAGTATTCACAGCTCAGGTACAGAGACATCCATTCACCATTTGTCATGCATAGTTATCATTACAGGGTAACATATGTCACATGTCATAGAATTCAATGGATGTCGACCTTATTTGACCTTTACTTTGGAGGCCAAGCATTCAAGACATTCAAAACTATTCAATTTATTAATCCTTTTATTTCAACTAATAATTTGCATATTTTGTTTTTACTGAAACTGGAACAACTTTAACTTTTGAGCCCTGTACAAACTGAAACTGACCTTTGTCTCAATTTTTGCTGTTTTTACCCCATAACTCCATAACATTCAGTCATAGTTAGTCCTAACTATACCTTTATATGGTATATTTTTCAACATGATTGGAGCATTTTAAAATTTAGACTCTGTGTAACCCTTCACTGACCCCTCCCTGGCTATACCTACCACCCTGAGATGGCTATCATACATTTTTGTGTAGGCCATGGTACACTGAGGCTGGATTGTAAGTGTTGTTGTTGAGTTACCTAAAGTGACACCGATTAGGTCAAAATTGATGAGTGGCTCAAGGACCATGAAGGCGCCACCATGGTCTCACCACATTTCTAGGTCAATCATGCATAGCAAGTCAGTCACAGCTACAGACTGGAAAACTCAATATACTGGTGCACAAAGAGGACAACAGGATGTGAGAGAAGAAAATCCTTTTTAGGCCCTGAGGCCCATTGGAGTGCAGTGCCTGAGTTAAGCTAGCTACCTAGCTTGGTCAATACCAATTACATTAACAGTTACTGGAAGGGTGTGTTTCTGTACTGACCAATTCTTTGCTGCAGCTTACTGCAAACTATATCATTCCTTCGTATGCATTTTCTTTTCATTTGATGATGGCAAATTTAAGTTAAAAAGTTCAAATTAGAACCTAGCTACTCATATCTATTTTGCACGATTTGTTTTGGGTGAGCAGTTTGAAGAAGGGCTGTGCGTGGACAGGGGCAGCGATTTACTTGTCAAAGACCAGTACCCTTCAATAGCCCCAAATTCCTCAGCTGAGTGACTGCATTATTTTCATCATCACAAATGCATCACTTGGCCTCACGATCCAATCCATGAGAACCAGGTGATGCCTCTGGGAAAACACTTCAGTCATAACCGTTTGGCCTCCTTAGTGTATAAGGATCTATCACTTTTTCCTGAGCTGCAATTCGGCATGGACCAAAGTCGGTATGCTGCTTGTCACTCAGATCCAGGTGATCTCATGCAGGATTGACTCAACTCTATTCTTCATGCCAAACGTGGCATGAATTACCCTGAGATATCGAGAGTTGAGGACAGAGTGAGCATTTTCTACTGGGATTACACTGACTCCCCCAGTGTCATGGACCGAACGGTCCCCTCTAAAAATTGGTCCACCCTGCCTTCACTGTGCATGCGTCATTTCGGAGCGTCAGCTACGATCCACCGATTATCACTTCGTTTCTGCTTAAAACTGCACTCCAGTCATCATCTACTGTATCTCAGCTATCTGAAGCTTTAGTACAACAATCATTTCCACATAAATTCAGCATTATTTCATCATAAAAGACAGCGGACCGATCAGAGCACACAGCAGCACGGCAGACGTCTGATGTGTTGCTGCACCTACATCATTTCGGTGCGTCAGTAGCGAAATGAGGCGATTATTGCCTCGTTTGACTTTAGTATGATTTAAGAGGTTTTACTTTGTTATCTGATGGTTAAAAATCACATTTTTCCATTTGATCACTTTGGGTGTAGAGAGTCTGACTCAGATGTGCTGCTATGGTCTGAAATGACGCATGCATGGTGAAGGCAGGGTGGACCACTTTTAAGGAGGGACTGTTCGATCGGCGACACCGGTCCTGCCCCAGGCTGTTCTGAGCCTAAGAGATTAAAAGTGCAAGAACTTCTTTTCTCCAACATTTTCTGAATGTTGTACCTGCTCAGGAGAACTTAGTGAGAAATACTGCCAGGCAAGAGCTACTTTTAGAAACCAGCTAGGCTGTACCAAAATATAACTTGTCCTATCACAGCCTGAAATGATGCTAAACTTGGCCATGTGTGAGAGCTGGTGAGAGCTGTTCAAAGGCCAGTACTAGCAACAGACCTCTGCTCTTTCCATGTCCT